>NC_139220.1:98453905-99006812 GCF_055691185.1 Crinia signifera | reverse complement strand
TTCCACAGCAGAACCCAATGGTTTTGTCTATCTTTTACAAAAATATCAGCCAGGATGCCGGACCAGGACACCGGACCAGGACCGAGGGCTAACTACGGGCTCAAGATAGGTAAGTATCAGTATGAATGGGCTCCATGTGTATTAAAATTTTATTTTTCTTATGTGTCAGTGTGCTTTTATTTAACTATTGGTTTTGTTGTGGATCTAAGAGTTCCAGCAAGCCCATTAATGGGCCGCATGCTCGGACTTGTGGTTCTCCAAGTCCCAGTATGCAGTCCAGGCTTGCAGGGACTCATAGTTCCACAGCAAAACCCAATGGTTTAATCTATTTCTTTACACTTTATCAGCCCGGTACCCACAGCCCAGGGGTACCGGGGACAGCACCAGGCTTCAGCCTGGCCAGGTATGTCCTGGAGGGGGGGGACCCCTTTATTGGGGGGGGTCCCCACTTCCCCAGGACCCCTGGCCAGGCTGACCGGTCAGAGGGATGAATGCTTTGGCCGGGGGGACTTGTATAAAAAGTCTCCCCCTGGCTGTGGCATTACCCTGCTGGCTGGTTGGGCCTGGGGCTTGTTCTTAAAAAACGGGGGACCCCTATTCATTTTGTCCCCCGTATTTTGGGAACCTGACCTGGCCCTGGAGCCTGGGGCTGGTTTTAAAAAATACAGCGGAGCTCTGTGCAAATTGTTCCGATTTTTTTTTTTTAGAACCAGCCCTGGCTCTTTCAGTCTCATGCTGGTTACGGCTGTGGGGGGACCCCACGCCATTTTTTTATTTATTAAAAAAAAAAAATGTACACACTGCAGCCTGCAAGGGGACGCGGATTACTTTATGTGTATTGCGAGCACAGCGATTGCTGCAAGGGGACGCGGAATACATGTAAAGTAATCAGCGTCCCCTAGCAGGGCTCGCTACACTCGCCACGCTTCAGGCTTTGGCGCTTGCTGTGCTCGCCACACTATATAAAATCAACTCCATGCTTAGTGTGGATAGTGGAGTAATGAACAGGTCAGAAATCGCATCAAATAGGATGCAATATCTCATGCAATATCTCCCGCCATGAAACTAAACAAGTACCAAAAACATTTTCACCATATTAAACCGCATACAGTAATGTCCCCTGCACCATATGCCCCACACTGCAATGCCCGTGATACACTCTGCCCTACAGTAAAGCTTTTAAACACTGAGTGTCATGTTCATTGCCAGGGGTTTCATGCTCTTGGACAGGTGTCATACTCATTGCCAGGGGTTTGTAATACTTGTATCCAGGGGTAATGCTCGTTGCCAGGGGTGTGTTATTGTTAAACATTTAAACAAATCCAATGTTCTTACAGGGAAATTTTAGATTTCTGAATTTAAAAAATAAATTGAAAAAAAGCTATGAAATTCCATAGACAAAAAACCTTCCGGTTTCACATGTCCCATTAAGGCTTCTTACACATGATCTGGCATTTCTGAAACCTGTTGTAACTCTTCCACTCAAACGCCAAAAAGCAATGAAATTACGATCATTAAGGCTGACGCCTTAATGGACGTGTTCCTTGCGCAATACAGATATGGTACGCCATCACAGCCTGTGGGTAAGTGCAGATTCAGCACTCTCACAGAGTGAGATTGCTGTCACTCACACAATGGTGGAGCTGCTAATTCACAGATTTGTGTGCTCATTGGAATACACACATGCAGTCTATGCAACTGAAGGTCTGAGCAGTAAACATAGCCCAGAGGATAGGGTAAAAGTGGTGTTGATTGGGTAGGAGGCAGTGTGGTGCGGATGGGGAGGAATAGAAATGCGTAGATGGTAGGAAGGCTAAGCAGCACTGATGGGGGACTAACAAAGCAGATGGGTGGAAAAGAGTGGCACAGATTGGGGAAGGTAAGACAGAGTGATGCGATTGGGTGGGAAACAGAGGAGCAGTTGGAGGAAAGAGCACTGATGGGGGAGGGGGTTTGGAGCAAAGGGGATAAAGGGAAAACAGTGCAGTACAGATGGAGAGGGGAGACAGCAGTACAGATGGAAGGACACTGTCATGGATGAGGCAGGCAGAGCAGCCTGGATGGAGGGGGAGACAGAGTATCACTAATAGAGGGGAAGCCAGTGGCACAGATAGAAGGAAACAGTGGCATCTGTGTGGAAAGACAGGGCAGGGCAGATGGGGAAAGACACATTGGTGCAGATGAGGGAATACACACAGCAGTAGGTATCGGGGAAGACAGAGCAGCCTGAAGGCGTATAGGAGAAGAAAGTGTAGATGCATAGTAGTTGGGAGTATTCTAGTTTTTGTAATTATGAAAGATGTTTCTGGTAACTGTATGTGAATACTAAATGAAATGGATATATGTAGTGAGTGTGAAAGATGTTGGACCCTCAGTGGGATAGTTCTAGTAATAGTGTTTATTCTAGCACTCGGTTCCTCTACCCTGTCTGGGGTGTTGCTGTTTGCTGTAGTGTTTCTAGCACAGGTCTGGTTTGCAGTGCTGATATACAGATCACACTGTGCTGGAAGCACTACAGCAGACAGATACACCCCAGGCAGGGAAGCGGAACTGCATGGGTTTTCAAAGATTGCGGGTGCTAGAATGAACACTATAGTAACTCAGTGGGCTAGACAGTTTTAGATGATTGCAGGTACTTATTAGGATGAGTGCGCCACATAACTGCTCAGACCTTCAGTTGCATAGACTGCATGTGTGTATTCCAATGAGCACACAAATCTGTGAATTAGCAGCTCCACCATTGTGTGAGTGACAGCAATCTCACTCTGTGAGAGTGCTGAATCTGCACTTACCCACAGGCTGTGATGGCGTACCATATCTGTATTGCGCAAGGAACACGTCCATTAAGGCGTCAGCCTTAATGATCGTAATTTCATTGCTTTTTGGCGTTTGAGTGGAAGAGTTACAACAGGTTTCAGAAATGCCAGATCATGTGTAAGAAGCCTTAATGGGACATGTGAAACCGGAAGGTTTTTTGTCTATGGATATATATATATATATATATATACATACACACACATATATATATATATATATATATATATATATATATATATATATATATGTGTGTGTGTATATATATGTATATATATAAATATATATATATATATACATATATACACACATATATATATATATATGTGTGTGTGTGTGTGTGTGTGTATATACCCCACCGATCGCCAGCCCCCCCCCCCCCTCCCACCCGGCAGCCCCCCTCCCTCCCACCCACCCGGCTGCCGCAGCGCCAGCACCCCTCCCACCCCCCCGCCAGCCGCAGCGCCAGCCCCCCTCCCAAAGCTGGTGACTAAAATGGGGTCACTTGTGGGGGGGTTCCACTGTATTGGTGCTTCGGGGGTCTTGCTAATGCGACATAGCACCCACCATTCATTCCGCCACCAAAAATCACTCCTTCCCTTCTGAGTCCTGCCATGCACCCAACTGGTATTTTTTGGTCACACGTGAGGCATTGCCGTACTCGGGAGAAATTGGGGCACAGATTTTGGGGTGCTTTGTCTCCTTCATTCCTTGTGAAAATAAAAAATTTTGAGCCAGAACTGCATTTTTGTGTAAAAAATTACATTTTTTTACACAAAAATGCAGATCTGGCTCAAAATTTTTCATTTTCACAAGGAATGAAGGAGACAAAGCACCCCAAAATCTGTGCCCCAATTTCTCCCGAGTACGGCAATGCCTCATGTGTGACCAAAAAATACCAGTTGGGTGCATGGCAGGACTCAGAAGGGAAGGAGTGATTTTTGGATTTTGCAGCACAGATTCTGGTTGAATGACCCCCGAAACACCCATACAGTGGAACCCCCCCACAAGTGACCCCATTTTGCAAACTACACCCTTCAGGGAATTCATCAAGGGGTATAGTGTACATTTCAAACCCCCCGGGGTTTCACCAATTTTGATACAACTGAGCTGTGAAAATGAAAAATTATTTTTTTTTATTTTCACTGCCCAGTTGTACCACAATTGGTGAAACCCCTGGGGGTTTGAAATGTACACTATACCCCTAGATGAATTCCCTGAAGGGTGTAGTTTGCAAAATGGGGTCACTTGTGGGGGGGTTCCTAACTTTTAGCATCTTATGGTGCCTAGAAACCTACATGGTGCCTAAAAAATAATCTCATAAAAAGGAGGCTCCAAAATCAAGTAGGTGCTCCTTCTATTATGAAGCCTGTGGTTTGGTCACCGTGCACACTAGGGCCACATATAGGATATTTATGAAAACAAAAGAATTGGGGGAATCAATTTTTAGTCACATTTCTCTAGTAAAATCTACTGTATTCGTTAGAAAAATGTATTAAAATTGAAACTCTGCAAAAAAAATGAAATTTTGAAATTTCACCTACACTTTGTTTTAATTCCTGTGAAACACCTAAAGGGTTAACAAACTTCCAAAATGCTGTTTTGAATACTGTGAGGGGTGCAGTTTTTGAAATGGCATCATTTATGGGGGTGTCTCACATACAAGTCCCTCAAAGTCACATCAGAACTGAACTGGTCCCTAAAAAAATCAGTGTTTGAAATTTTCTTGAAAATTTGAGAATTTGCTATTCATATTTTACGCCTCCTAGTGTCCAAAAAAATGAAAAGGAAGTTGAAATAATGATGGCAACATAAAGTAGACATATGGTCTATGTTAGTTATTAACTATTTTGAGTGGTATGATTATTTGTCTCACAAGCAGAAAATTTAACATTTTGCAAATCGCTAAATTTTCCATTTTTTCACGACATTTTGGTATTTTTCACAAAAAAACACAGACTGTATCGACCCAAATTTACCACTAATTTGAAGTACAATGTGTCACGAAAAAACAATCTCAAAATCACTGGGATAAGTAAAAGCAAAAAAAAGTTATCCCCACTTAAGTGAGACATGTCAGATTTGAAAAAAATGGCTCTGTCAGGAACGCAAAAACTAGCTCTGTCAGGAAGGGGTTAAAAGCTGGCCGATGGAGACTATGGATAAAAATAAAACCTCCTTGCTAATCATCATTTTGGCAGTCGCTAAAAAGTGTATATTGGTTCACTGGACTAAGAAGACTTCCCCTCTGCTTACTTTACTTCAACAGAAACTTACTCAAATGCTATTCTTTGACAGGAAATACGCAAAACTGGACCTAATCGGAGGCGCAGAAATTTTTTTTGCAAAATGGTCACTGTATATGGACACTCTTGAAGATAAGGTTAAATCAAGTATTATTTCATGGTTTATAGATGTTTAATATTGTAGAAAATCCAATATCTGACTCAGTATTATATTTTCTCGGCTATTTGATAAAGGGAACAGGTACCTGATAATTATAATATAAGTTATTTTCTATGGAATTGTTTAGACCAATATAAATGTATACTTATGTTCACTGTCTTAATGAGAGATGTGTGGACCTTCCCATGGGCCAGAATTTTTAATTTGCAGGTCCCCTGAATATTGCTCACAATTCACACAATGACAACGGTACACATATTCATGCTGAAACCATTTTATTTTTAGTACAGAAACAACAAAAATGATTAGTATAGTTAACTTACCCTACATATACCTCATCCCCTTCCCTTCCCTTACCCCTTGGTCTTATCTTAGTCCTCCATCCCTCCCCTGATTTCCGAATTTACAAATATGTATAAAACTAAATTGCCCCTCCCCCTATGTGTCTAGTCTTGCGTCTTATGTCTTTTGTCTTGTCTTGGTCCTTGTTTTTGTTTGGTATGCTCGGTAACCGTTTTAACTTAATAAGTCTCAGAGATTTCGCCGTGTCAATGTCGAACAGCTTCTCGCTGGAATTGTCTTGCTAGGAGAAAACTCCACCTGGAAAGGGGGGAGAGTAGGTTACCTTTCCTTCATCTTTCCTAAACATTAATCTCTTGCGAGGCACTGTTGTATATTGTTGTATATTGGAATATAATTTAGATATCTGACGAATTGAGGCTAATAGGCAATGGAAAATGGATCACTCTGTGCTGTATATAAGTATTCTATATAAAAATCTATCTGATGTATACCATTGTTTAAAAATGTAAATGCTTGTAATAACGAAAAACGTTACAATAAACATACATAAAAAAAAAAAAAAAAAAGACTATCTATATTCGAAACATTCAATACTGTAGTTACTTTATCTATACTGTGTTGGGGTGTTTCTAATGACTGTAAGTAGTGTCTTACTTGTAAGTACATATATAGGTGTGAATTTTGCAGGTCATACTTCTGCACCAATTCTGCGAATGACATTAAAATCCCACCTGGATCAAAGACTCTAGAAGAGGAGTCCAGTCCCTTCTCTCTCCACATGAGGAAAGCAGGATTGGTTAGGGAGGGGGGGAATGCTGGGTTGCCCCATAAAGGGAGAAACCTTGATACATACAGGTTTCTGTGCATAGTTTTATTAATTCTCACCCAATTGCCGTAAGTATCCTTAAAGAGGATATGTTTCCTAATGTGAAGTGGCATATTGAATTGTTTAGTTTGATTTAATGCCCCTATGGGTGTAGAGCCGCTCTTTCCAAAGAATTATCAGTATATATTGATTTATTTAAGATCCAATCACTGACATATCTAAAAAAGATTGCCTGAGTATAGGTTTTCAGATCCGGGTATCCCAGTCCTCCATCTTTTTTTAACGTTTTTAATTTATTTCTGGCTATTCTGGGCCTTTTGCCCTGCCACAAAAATTTTAAGAAGATGGAATCCAATTTAGACATATCTTTAGTGTTAAGAGCAATAGGCAGCATCTGCATGGTATAATATATTTTGGGGAATACTATATGTTGGATTACTGCTATTCTCCCCATCATTGATAGGAGAAGGTCTTTCCATGCCTCTAGCTTTGTCGATATTTGTGTTATTATGGGAGAAAAATGTAAAGCATAAAGGCGTGAGGTATCAGCTGTAACCTGTACCCCCAGATATTTAAAATGCGATGGAGCAATTGTGAAAGGTACCTGTAATCCCTGAGCTTTTATAGGAGCATTTTTCCCCAACAACAAAACTTCAGATTTTGTGAGGTTAACTTTGTAGCCAGCGGTATCCCCGAACGAGCCAATCAGCTGTAAAAGAACTGTGAAAGACTGACCGGGGTTAGATAAGAAAATAAATGTGTCGTCTGCAAACAGAGCGATTTTTAATTCCTTTCCACCAATTGCAATCCCCCGTATCAGGGTAGAAGATCTAACTGCCACCTCCATCGGTTCTATTGCAATCGCAAAAAGGAGAGGTGACAATAGACACCCCTGTCTTGTTCCTCTCCCCAATTGAAAGGGTGCAGATAATAGGCCATTACATGCAATTAACGACTTAGGGGAGGTATAGAGTGTATTTATGAACTTAATGAATTGAATGGGAAATCCAATTTTTTTTTATGTTCTAAATAGGTGGGGCCACAGCACCACATCAAATGCCTTCTCCGCGTCCAACGTCAACACTAGGTTAAGGTCAGTCTCTGAAGCGGAGAAGGCATTTGACTGCTCAATCGCTGCCAGAACCCTATGTACGTTCACCACCGAAAGTCTTCCGGTGATGATCCCCGTCTGGTCCCTGTGAATAATATGCGGTCGTAATGGCTTCAATCTTTCCATCATGATTTTTGTGAGCAATTTATAATCTGAATTAAGCAGGGATATGGGCCTATATGACCCTGGCAATTGTAAATTTCTCCCTGGTTTTGGTAGCACCTTAATAACAGCATCTGAAGGGGGGCGGGGCCACGACAGAGCGGGAGTGAGACACCAGGTGCGTGAGCTCCCCAGCAGGGAAAATATGCGGCATCTACACAGGCTCTGAGAACGGACCCTTTTCCCCAGCAGAACCATAGAGGCTAGATCAGAGTGCCAGAGCGGCGACATGTGATAGCAGCGTCCGGAAGTACCACGCCGGGACCCGCGACTTCACTGCTGGTAGCCAGAGATACCGCTCTCTAGACCCGGTGCCGGTGTTCAGCTGCTGCCCGCTTTGCGAATTGGGAGGTTGTGCGGTGGAGGGGAGTGAGGCGCCGCAGCTACAAGCTACAAGGAACATGCAGGAGCTGGGCTTGCGCTCATCCGAGTGCTACACGTACGGCGTCATAAACCCGGGCAGCAGTTCCATTAGAACAAGCAGGCACCACGCTTGCTGCAGGCTCCGGCACACAGGGTCCTGGAACGCACCCCATATAGGTACCGCTGGTTCCTGTGAGAGAGGAACAGGGTACCAGGGTCAAATAAAACAGTGATAATACGGTACCTCAATACCATATAGGGCCAGGTGAGAGCTGTCCCTAACAGAACCCCGGATACCGCACATTAACCCTTGGTGGTTAAATTCCAGTAGCAGGACCAACAAGCAGGCCTACTAAAGAGAAATAACCATGGGCAAAACTGGTAATGCCACGGCCGCAGCTCGGCTTGAGAAATTTGCCAGATCGCAAGCGGGCAATTCCATCCAGACCCCGTCCTCAACCCCTCACGCCACCCCGACGAAGGCTAAAAGTATAACTCCCCATGCCTCCCCGACGAAAGCCACAGCTCCCGAAGTAACAAATGCTCCAACGATTCAGCAGGTCTTAGATGCCATTACTGATTCTGAACAGAGACTTTCTGGGCAAATTAAAGATCTCCAATCGGAAATTTTGTCCTTAAAATCAGATATAAATATAATCACAGTCCATATGGACGAAGCAGAAAAACGAATATCGAATCTGGAGGACATTAATAATCAATGGCTAAATAAGATGAACTATTGTACTCAACAGACCTCTGAATTAAAATCCAAAATGGTGGAGATGGAGGGTAGGCTTCGGCGCAACAACTTACGGTTTGTGGGCCTACCAGAGCATGCGGAGGGGCCGGACCCTCAAAAATTTGTAGAGAAGTGGCTGATGGACACTGTAGGAAAAACTGCATTTACAGCACAATTTGCGGCAGAACGAGCACACAGAGTCCCGCCGAGGCCTCCTCCTCCAGGAGCCCCACCACGCACATTTATTGTGAAATTCTTAAGTTACGTGGACAGAGACATTGTGATGCGTTCAATTAGGACCAACGGCCCCCTGATGTATAACGGTAACAAGATTGCCGTGTACCCGGACTTTGCATTGGAAGTACAAAAGGAGAGAGCCAAGTTTGGAGAGATAAAGAGAAAACTCTGTGACCTTGATATCAGCTACTCCATGATCTTCCCCTCCAAATTAAGGGTGGTCGACAATAATACGACACACTTCTTTGCTACTCCTAGTGAGGCAGCCCAGTGGCTGGAAAAAAAACCTCCGGGACTTAGGCGCCAGGCGCCTGTGTAGAGTTACATAACATAGAAATAAGACAGATGCACCCTGCTGGGGGGCTCCCCCACCCGTTCAGGGGTGGCCCTTTCTTTTTTCTTTTTCATCAGCCCCAACAGCATGACGACGTTTTTTTCTTGGTGGTTTCCATTAAGTAATTTATGTATTTCAAAAATGTTTTATTTGGGGGGGTGGGGTACAGGTATGCCTACTGGGAGCGGGTATACAGGGTTTGGGGTGGGCAGGATCCGCTTGGTAATTAATAGAAGAAGAAAGGGCCTTTTCTCTGTGAGGGGTAGATATTCCTGTCCCGGCCTGGGATTGTTCTTTTTCCCTCTTTCTTGGCTACACAGAAAGGGATTTGTCAGATATAAACATGTGGGTGGTGTTAGATCAATATTGGGTACCCATACTTAGAAAATATATAATAACAAATGATTAAGTTGTTAGCATGGAATGTTAGGGGATTAAATAATAAGATCAAACGCTCCCTAGTGCTGAACCAGCTGCGTTCGTATGGGGTTGACATTGCCTGTGTTTCAGAAACCCATCTGGTGGGTGGTAAGCAGCTCACCCTGAAACAACGCTGGGTAGGCTGGTTATACCAGGCCCCGTTCACGACCTCATCTAGAGGGGTTGTGCTAATTATAAGGAAATCACTGGCCTTTGTGAGTAACCGGGTGGAAATAGATCCAGGAGGCAGGTTTATCTTCTTGGACTGTATTATCAATGCACTTCCCTTGGTATTATTGGCAATATATATCTCCCCTCCTTTCTCGTATGAAATACTGGTGAAGGCGGTGTCCTTTGCGGCACGTAACCCCTTAGCAGAGGTGGTATGTGCCAGGGACTTCAATAACATCTTTGAACCTGCACTGGACAGGTGAAGAGGAGGTTCCCCCACTGGTTCAGCGTCGCGTACCCCCTTTGCAGGGTTCATACGGGATATAGGATGGCGGGACATCTGGCGAGAACGTAATCCTACACGTCCTCAATTCTCGTGTTTTTCCTTGACTTATCAGTCCTTCTCTAGAATTGATCTAATACTAACATCACAGTCCTTCATTTCCCGTGTTAAAAACATAGAATATAAGCCACGGGGTATATCCGATCACTCCCCCGTAATAATGGAATTTTTGGATAAACTCGCAAGGGGCCAGGGGTTTTGGAAACTCAACCCAGCATGGTTGCACTATTTGGGGCAGGAGGATGAGATGGTTAAGTTATGGAGCGAATTTTGGGAGATGAATCAGGGCTCTGCAGCGGCGGCTACTGAGTGGGATGCGTTCAAAGCGTATATGCGAGGGGTTTATAGGAAGCAAATAACAGAAAGTACGAGGGCTAAGAAACAACACTTGCAGAAATTGGAGGATGTTTGTTTGGAGTTAGAAGCGGAATATTTGCTGAACAAAGATGAAGCAGTAAAACTTAGTTGGCAACAGGCACAAAAATCCTGGCTGGCGGCCATACAGGACGAGAATGTAAAATTGCTGCTGCACCAGTCCTGTCGGGCTTACCAATCAGCGGATAAAACCGGTCGGTACTTGGCCTATTTGGCCAAGGCGGAGGGACCACCTCGCTGTATAGGACCAATAGTAGATACCCAGGGCCAGCAGATATATGATACCCCGCAAATAGGGGGGATGTTCTGTAAATATTTCAAGGCTTTATACACCTCCGAGCTTAAGAGCACCCCTGAGGAGATTTTGATTCAGTTAGAAAACTGTAAACTACTTAGCCTCTCCCTATTGGAAAGGCAGGAGCTGGAAGAGCCACTATTGCTCAGTGAGGTCTGCCAGGCCATTAAAGAATTACCTTGCAATAAAGCCCCCGGGTTGGATTGGATTCCAGTGGAGGTCTTTAAAAGACACTCGGATATTATTGCCCCCCAATTCCACCAGACATTAATGCGTTGCTTTGAAGAAGGTGAGATCCCAGCGTCCATGGTAGAAGCTAAGATAACAGTTATTTTAAAGCAGGGGAAGGACCCATCACATTTAGACTCATACCGCCCCATTTCCTTATTATCAAACGAGGCAAAAATATTAGCAAAAATCTTGGCAAATATATTAAAAAGACATATTTTTAAAATAATCCATTCTAATCAGTCCGGCATTATGCCAGGCAAGTCAACTTCAACTAATCTGCGAAGGCTATTTACCCACTTGCAGTTGCCCCTGGAACCAGATAGCCAACCAGTGGTAGTATCCTTGGATGCTACCAAAGCATTCGATATGGTGGAATGGCCATATCTATGGTCCACCCTTAAGGCTTTTGGACTAGGGGCAAACTTCATTAAGTGGATACAACTCATTTACAACCGCCCCACAGCTAGGGTATCCTTAAATGGATGGACCTCACCATCATTTGGGCTCTCAAGAGGTACCAGGCAGGGGTGCCCCCTTTCCCCTTTGTTGTTCGCACTCGCAATCGAACCCCTGGCCTGTAGGTTGAGATCCCAAAATGACATCCGTGGCTTGCGAACCGCCAACGGTACAGATGTGGTATCACTATATGCAGACGATGTCCTGATTTACTTGTATTAGGATAAAAATAGAATCAAAGCGCTGGGAGCAACTGGGGTAGAATAGATACAAAATTAAAAATTAAAAAATAAATAAAAAATAAAAAATAAATAAAAATAAAAATTAAAATAAAAATAAAAAATAATATTTAATAAACAAAGATAAAAAACAGACAGAAAAAACAATTAGCAACAAGTAAAGAGAGTTTAAAGTGAAAGGAGAGAGATAAGGTAAGTATGCAATACCAATAGGATAAACAGCGGCTTTTTATGTTTAAGCTCTTTTTTGAGAATGTGGCAAAGTCTTTTAGCGAGTGTTTCTGAGGTCTTTCAGTACAATGAATAGCTGACTAGCCCTAGCTACGATACCGTGATGGGATGCGGCTTTCTCTCCCCGTTCGGAGTCCCGTGCGGCGGCTTCCGGCTTCAGCGCTTGTACTTCCGGCAGACGTATCTCTCGCTCCACAGTGGAGAGAACAATTATAATATTAAGTATATATATATATTATAAATTAAATAAATAATTGACAACAATGAAGGTAACACAGTAGAGCACTGGGAATGGGTAAAGTTTAATTTAAAAAAAATATATAATATTTATATAAGTATAATAAATTTATAAATAAAATTAAGTAACACATAGTGGGTAAAAGATACCTCGTAACAATAACACTAAAATGTAAATGTATTTACCAAAGAAAGCACTAGGTTTAGCACTCTTAAAAGTAAACTGCTTAAAAATTGGAATATTGCACAGAAGTTAAGCACGCACTATCAACGAAACTGGGACACACCGTTGCATAAGATAAACTTTGCATCAATTAGCAAAGTAGTGGTGTAGATCATAAGGAGCAAGATCGACCGGGACTAGGTCAATGTAACTAGGCAGATAGCTTAAAGGAGATAGAGATAAATCCCTGGTACTCTTTACAGAACTCCTAATATTAGTTCACCGAGCGGGGGAGGGGGGGGGGGGCGGGGGGCTGGTAGGGTTTTTTTAGTATATGTTAAGAACACTATCTTGTTTTGGAAATATTATTGTGTATATTAATGTGATATGTGCGCCCTTTTTTGGGCATATTCTATGTTTTAATATGCAAAAAGGCAAATAAAGAAAACAATAAATAATAATAATAAAAAAATAACAGCATCTGAAAATAGTCTAGTATTTTTCCTTCCTGAAGTATTGTGTTAAAACATGCTGTCAAGGGTTCTATGAGTTGACTGGCCATGAATTTGTAAAATTCTTTCGTGAAGCCGTTTGGGCCTGGCGCCTTAGCTAGTTTAAGCTGTCCAATAGCCCACCTAACCTCTAAGTTCGTAATTAGACTTGCCAAAGCCTTGGAAAGTTCCACAGGGACCTTTGGTAAAGGTATTGTTTCCCAGAATTCTTTAGTAAAGGATCTATTCGTATGAATAGGGAGTCGGGTATCGCTATTTGGATCATCCGGGGTCGCACTAGGTGGGGTGTAAAGTTTTTCATAATAATCTTTTAGCACTTTCGCTATCTGTGCATCTGATGTGGTTAATGTATTGTCTTGTTGTATCAAGGGTGGATTACTATTTGTTGTCTAGAACATTGCATTAAGTTGGATAATACTTTCCCAACTTTATTTCCAAAGGTGTAAAATTTTAAATTCACATTAAATAAATATTTATCTCCCTGTATTTGTAAATGTTCATTATATAATGATTTTTCTGCTTGATATATTGCTTTATTTAAAGTTGGGTCCATTTTAAATTTCTGAAAGGATTCTGTTCATTTATGTTGCAGTTCTGGCTGTCTGCCAGAAGAGAAGGGGATTTGAATGTAAAAATTCCTTATTCTCAGAACAGTAATTGTCCCAAGATTTCTGAATGGTTTCTTGCATACCTCGGGTCTGGGACAAATGAGATGGAAATCTCCACTGTGATTTAGTCTTCTTATCATCTTGAAAAATTATCATCTTGAAAAATTATGGATGCAGTTATTAACCCATGATCTGATAGTACTGGGGCCAAAATATCAGCTGAAGCAAGTTTTGGAAAGAGCGGCTATGCAATAAGTATGTAGTCTATTCTAGACCAAGTATTGTGAGGCAAGTATACTCTCTTTCGTCTGGGTTTAAAGACCTCCATGAATCTATCATATTGAGGGATTTAATCAAGTACGGTACCCCTATTTTTGGGAGAGTAATGAGTCATTTTGGAGGGGGTGTATGATCCATAAACGATGAGGAAATTAAATTTAGATCTCCACAAATTATTAGTGAAGTTGGGTTGTACATAACTAATTTAGCAAGCAGCTGGGTGAATTTTTTTTAACTATATTATGTAGGTGCATAAACACTGCAAATTGTCAATTCCTTACCTCTGAAGTTACAGTTTATTAAGACATGTCTACCTGCAGGATCCGCACACACCGACTTGACTTGAACATCTACTGATGCTTTGGCTAAGATTGCTACCCCACAGGACTTAGATGTATGTGACGCAGAGCCCAACACCTTCCATTGTAAAATGTTTATTTTTTTTCACTTCATTTTGCAGTAAGTGCGTCTCCTGCAGGCAGACAAGTTCGATTTTCTGTCTATTCAAATAAGTTAGAAGTTTGTGCCTTTTTGCTGGAGTATGTATGCCCCTTATGTTGAGTGATCCTATTTCTATAGACATAATAATTCAGGCATAGTAATAAAGCATTTCTGAAATACTCTACGAAGATTCACAGGAGGGAAAGAGGGGGAGGAAAGAACATAAGGGTCACGTAGAACACAAAGACAAGACGTACATCCATTAAACACTAACTTATCATCAACTACAACGGACAAAGCATAGATCTTAGATAGTATAACCTTAGTCATAACAGCCATTATTATAAGCATAACGGACTTCCACCTTTTCTCTGATGCAGACATTTCCAGAATGCTGCACAATAGAAATACAAACTATGTAAATTCTAGTATCATACCAACTCCGACCACCTGCATCTCCCCATATTAAGAATTTGTATATATTTAACATTCTAATTATTATAAGAACATAATACAATTAAACCTAGTTCGACTTAGACTAAATGAGCAGCTTTATTTAGCATATTCCCTTTGTACTTAAGTCAAAAATATGTACAGTTAATAGTAGTATCCACACTACTAGCAAGTAATCCCTCAGTAGGAATGTGTGGTATATAGTGATAATTGAACAAAAATATTTCCAAGCGCTTTTAGCTTTTTGGATCTGTAGCCACTGTTTATAGCTCAGCCCTGCGGTATATCCGCTATGTCCCCATCAGGCTCTCCAGAAGCCTCAGATTCTGTTGGTATAGTAAAGTCACGAAACCCTGTTCCGATTGGTGAGAATATTCCCAGTGTAGCAGGCAATCCAACAATTCTAAGATTGTTACGTCTTGTCCTATGTTCAATATTGTCAAGACTGTCTGACAGACGTTTATTTTCTTTCTGCAAACTTTAGACTGACTTTTGTAGAGAAAGAATCTGGTCTGTGTTCTTCCCAATCCTATTCTCTGCCTCTGAGACCCGGGTTGTGAGTGAGTGTAACTGCGTAGCTATATCATTCACAGCTTTCTGCAATAATGGTGCCATAGTAGATTGAATTGCTGCCACCAGATCATTATATGTGAGTGTGGATATACTTGCATTATCCTGGGCAGAATCCGGGTGGCATTCCGGCTCAGTAATTGCCTTTTTTTGCCGCGGGAGTCCCCTGGGCGTTGTCCTATTCCGACGCCATGTTGTGGTCACCTCTCCGCTTCTCCTGTCGTTAAGGCTGCTCACTCCATGACGCCGGAAGCGGAAGTCACTTTAACACATTTTTAGGGACAAAACCAAATTCTAACTTCGGACAAGGGGTATGTGCAGCCGGAGAAGCACACCTTTCATCGCCGAAGATGGTGGGTGAGTATAATTTCCATCCACAGGTACCCCTATTGGATTCTATGTAGCTTTTTAATTTTTACTTTAACATATTTTTAGGGACAGAACCATGCACATATCTCACTTATAGTCAATTTTGACAGTCAAAGCCTGGTCTTTTTAAGTTGCAATTTTTAGTAAGGTTTACTAAAGATTGCACCCTATTACATTTGCGAATTGTATATTTTTTAATGGCAAAACATATGGATGTGAATTTATGGGTGTTTTGAAATCTCTACACCTCCCACCACTGGCAATCCTATACTGCCACCAAAGCCAACACCCCACAATGCAGACACTGTCAGCACTCCTACACTAATTACACTGTTATTTTCTTGGTACTTGTGTGGTACCAGGGCGCCAACTTAACATATGTACGCAAGCGTAAGTAAATTGCATCGCACGGCCCATTTTAGTGGCGTGCGATGCAATCTCAGTATTTAATATGGTATGGACGTTTGGTGGTTAGCGTAGCTGTGCTTTCTGAATTAGCGTAGGCTGCGCAAATAGCGTAGTCAGTCAAAACTTGCGTAAGTGTTCCCGGTCCCTGTCAGATTAAGTCTGAGGTGAATAACTGAGAGTGATGGCTGCATCAGGGAGAGCTGAGAACGCGATGGAGGTTACAGTGATTGCTGGTGAACCAATCACCATGTTGACCTTGCCAAACACAGAGGAGGAGGCTGTTATGTTTTTCCAGCACCACCAGTTGCTTCCGATCACGCAAAATTGTGTGAACGGCCACCCGATGCAGCTATCTCTGAAGGAAAGCATGTGGCGCTGCCACATTAAGGCCTGTCCGAAAAAGGTGAGCCTCAGAGCGGCGCACTGGTTCCCGGGGTGACGATTACCCTTCTTCACCCTTGTCCGCTTTATCTACTCATGGGCGGAGGAGATGACAAGTATGGCGTATTGTGACCGGGAGCTGCACATGTCAAATAAAACTGCTGTGCAGTACAATGGCTTAATGCGGGAGGCATGCACTATGGACTTAATTTCCCAGCACCATAGTCAAATTGGCGGTCCTGGCATGGTGGTCAAAGTGGACAAAAGTCTATTTGTCAAGCGCAAAAGTCATGTGGGAAGGATGCTGCCTCAGCAGTGGATTTTTGGAGGAATCTGCAGGGAGACTGGTGCCTGCTTTGTCAGTGCAGTGGAGAAGCGAGATGCCACTATGTTGATGGCCACCATCAACGAATTTGTAGCTCCTGGATCGATGATCTATTCGGATTGTTGGAAGGCCTACAACACGGACCAGCTTCAGCAGGCCGGAAATGAGCACGCGCGTGTGAACCATCGATATAACTTTGTTGACCCGGACTCAGGGGTTCACACGCAGAATATAGAGCGGCTGTGGAGGGCATGTAAATGGCGAAACAAGCATCAAAGAGGCACCTCCTGCAAACATTTGGATTCCTACCTGGAGGAATTTATGTGGAGAAAGACTCTGGGTGCTAGTAATCCATTTTTTCGCAATCTACATGCTCTGACGCTGCTGCCGAAGGCAAATGCACTGTCTTCATAGTGACTCTATTTCTCTTAATTAATTGTTGTTTAATTTGATTTATCTTTATAAATGTTATTAATTAATGTGTTATATTTATTATTCATTATTAAGTAAATTTAAAGTTAATCATTAACATATGTTGTCATTACTGTGTTAGATGTATGATATGGCAGGTGTGAATGTGCTCCTAAAACACCCCCACTATTCTCGCCACCCTGAAGCGTGGTGAGTGCAGCGAGACCCGCGAAGGGTGGCGGAACGCGTCCTCCTGACCTTTTCATACCCCCACTATCCACGTCGGGGTCGAGTTGATTTGATATAGTGTGGCTAGCACAGAGAGCCACTGAGCCCGAAGCGTGGCGAGCGTAGTGAGCCCCACGAGGGGACACTGAATACTGTACATGTAAAGTAATCAGCCTCCCCTCGTGGGGCTCGCTGCTCTCACTACGTTTCGGGCTTCACACTATGTAACATCGACTCCACGACGACGGTGGTGGGGAGGATAGTGGGGATGCCTAAAAATCTCATTGCATGTCATTGCAGTGCATTGCGATTTTGCATGAGGTGTGATAAGCCCGTGGTCAGAGAGCAGTTAATAAATTACTTAGGAACATCGCATCGCACAGCACTAAAACGGGACATGCCCTGGTACTAAATTAACCCTAGAATGTCTGTGTTTGCATGTACATGTGGTAGGGAACATAGATTGTAAGCTCCATTGGGGCAGGGACTGATGTGAATGGTCAAATATTCTCTGTAAAGCGCTGCGGAATCTGTGTGCGCTATATAAGAAACTGCTAATAAATAAATAAATAATACTACACAAGTATCATTTTCTTAACCATCACCATTGAATTGAGCACACCACAAGCACATCTGTACTGATGTCACAGCCAGAACTCTTGTTCTGCCATCACCCCGTTCTGAGGACAACACCAGCACCCATGCACTGCCAACACCATCCAACCTGCACTGTATCCATCTCACAATATATTATGCACTGATGGTCACGAGTGTTCTTAGCCCCACCTACCGTATGGATCGCTCACACCATCCGAATGCGGTAAGATGCAGAGCAAATGGACCACGAGTGGATGTTTCATGCAAACACCTCCCCCATCTGTGGGAACCTCCCCCATTCTCCGATGGTCGCCGACCATCAAATAATGGAATGATGGACCGAGCGGCAAATGAAAGCAGGGATATGGCCGGATTACCATACGTACGCATATGGTAATGAGCCCCAACATCCCTTCATGCCCCTCTCCACCCCCTGCTTTGATGGTTCTGACCTATCATTTTCTGCACAGAACTCACACCATGTTCGGACGTGCGAGGCGTTCGCACATTTACAGAAACGCCTATGCACAAGAGCAAACATCGGATGTCCGACCGCACACGCAGCCGTCTGACTCAATCAGAATAAGGGCCTATATCCAACCCACTCCGTATCCAGCACTGTTTCTAATCCACACTATTTCCATTTTGTATACAAACTGCACTGTATCCAACACACACTATGGGGGTCATTCTGGTTCTATTGCTCCCACATGTGAATGATGTTATGTTTCTGCACATGTGCATAATTATTTATGCGAATGTGCAGGCTCTCTTGGCAAATGGACTCAGCAACTTGCATAGTTTCCAGTCTTTCGCAAGGAGCAGTGCAGGTGGGAACGAGTTGCACCCATGGGAACGCACAGAGTTTCATGGGCATCCCCCATGAAAACTCTAGGTGTTGCCATTGGATTGCAGGTGGGAGGAGGTGTGCCATGGATGGGCAGCTGAACATAACATAATGTCAGCTGCCTGCCCTGTCTTTGGCCGAAAGCCCACAAATACAGATGGAGCCTGCTCCATCTTTGCAGGTGCTGGCGATTCTATGCACTGCCAACACTGCCAGCGGCCGGCTCTTACCAGGGGCGCACGCGCACAAGATGCTAGCGCGTGCCCCGTGGCTATGGAGCTGGATCCGCTGCCCGCCGCCTCCCCCACCATCGCCCCCTGTGCCCTTCGCCGCCTCGCCATCCCCCTATCCTTGCCCATCTCCCTGAAGAATAGACTGGCAGGATTCTGCCGTGTCGCCATCCTGAAACTGGGACACATGTGCGTATGAGACGCACATGCGTCCCAGTCACATGGAGTGCCTCTGCGCTGGCAAACGCCAGCGCAGGCATGCTGGTAATCCCCGGCAATGGATCAGAGGTGCTCCATCTGTATAAATCAGTCTCCAGTGACTAATGCCAATTTTATGTTTTTCATCAGCTAACCTTATTTCATGCTTTTCCTTATAAATGTAAAATTTGGCGTCTTGGATTTTACATGCCCTCTACAACATTTGGACATCAGCCTTAACAGACAACATCAATGTTGGCAGCAGCTTCAGCACAAGCAGTAGGAAGTGGTGCTTGATCTTTAAATTTTTAGTTTTCCATTTTTCAGAACAAAGTATTCTTGGAGTGATATAGCTGACGTAGCAGCACCCCTGGGCAGATAGAGTAGACTTTGCAGCACAGCTTGACTTAAAAAAAGCAGAAAGGGCAGCACCACTTATGCGGCAGATAGCGCAGCACCACTGGACTTATACAGCAGACAGGGCATGCTATGACTTATGAATAAACAAGGAAACACCATCAGACAGGGCTGCACCCCTTGACTTTTACAGCAGAGATGGCACCCACTGACTTCTACAGCAGAGAGGGCAGTACCACTGGACTAATACGTCAGACATAGTAGCTTTCCTTGACTTATAGAGCAGACAGGGCACCTCTTGACTTATACAGCAGATGGACAACATCACTGGACGTATCCTGCAGACAGGGTAGATCTCATTGATGTATATGGCAGACTGGGCAGCACTAATGGATTTATACTGCACCAATAGACTTATATGACAGGGCACCCCTGGTATGGTAGAGAGGGCACCCCTTTACGTATATGGTAGACTGTGAAGCACCACTTGACTTATATGGCATACAGGGCAGAACCCCTTGACTTATAAAAAAACAGGGCACCACTTGATTTATATAGTAAATAAGGCACCTTTGACTCAGACAGGGCAGCACCACAGTACTTATGTGGCAGAAAGGGCAGCACCACTGGACTTATACAGCTCACAGGGCACCCCATGACTTATATGGAAGACAGGGCACCCCTTGATTAATACAGAAGGTAGGGAAGCACCACTGGACATATACAGCAGACAGGTTACCCCTTGACTGATACGGTAGACAAGGAAGCACCATTGAACTTATACAATATGTCAGACAGGGCAGCACACCTTGACTTTTACAGCAGACAGGGCAGCAACTGACTTATACAGCAGACAGGGTAGAACCACTGGATTTATACTTCAGACGGGCTAGCTCTCCTTGACTTATAAGGCAGACAGGGCACCCTTGACTTATATGGTAGGTGGGGCAGCAACACTGGCTTAAACATCATACAGGTGCATCCAGTGCTAATTTTAGAAGTGGGGGTATGGAAATTTAACCCCCCCAGGACCCTCACTCACCAAACACCCCCCCCCCCCCCGGAGCCTCACTTTCCTATCCCTCCTGGGACATTCACTTCCCTATCCCTCCTGGAACCCTCACTTTCCTATCCCTCCTGGGACCGTTACTTCCCTATCCCTCCAAAGGCCAGATAGCATCTCACCTGATCCCTACTTCTCCCAAGCCATACAGCAGCAGCTCACTTGCTGTGAATGCAGTTCCTTGGCAGCTGGGCTTAGGCTATGGACTGCTGTAGTGTGGATCTGTGATGGGTGCAGCTGCTGGAGGATCCAGCAGATTCCTGATCTTCTGTGTGGCCACTGAGTTTATGTTACAGACTGGGGGCCAGACTGCGCTGTGCTCGCCACCAGCAGCAGTCCTCCTGCAGGCCAGACCCCCAGACTAGCTCCCACCTCAGCCTTCAGCGCACGCTGTTGCCTCACTCACGCTCCGGGGTCCAGTGACTGCTGCAGCTTCCTTGCCCCTCTGGTCCAGCACCCGCTCCAACCTCCATCCCCTGAGTCTGGCGGCCATTGCATGTAGCTCCCATGCCTCCCGCTTAGCAACTTCTCATTGGCTGGTGGCCGTGAGACGTGATTGGCTAATGCCAGTAGTCGGAAAAATCTGCCCTTCTTTTGATTGGCAGCCAGACCGTGAGAGCCAGGATTGGCTGGCAGCCGGTGCCGACTTCTTCATGCTGCAGGGGGAACCAGGTACGGCCATCCTGACTCCCGTCGCAGCGGGTTGCTGCCACCAATGGAGAGGTTACCTAGATTGACACCTCTCCTAACAATGCTGCTACTGTTTAGCGCTGTGATCCCTTTTTTAATCCTAGCGTTGGTACAGTCTAGAAACGGACAAAAATGAAGTGGCTTCGGGA
Organism: Crinia signifera; assembly: GCF_055691185.1. Lineage (NCBI taxonomy): Eukaryota > Metazoa > Chordata > Amphibia > Anura > Myobatrachidae > Crinia > Crinia signifera. The sequence continues at coordinate 98,985,240 of NC_139220.1, read as the reverse complement.
AGTGGTGGTATATCATACCGCCATATACCCCCCCACTTCGAGCACTGGGTGCAGCACCGCTGGAATAATACACAGAAAAGGCAGCCCCTTTTGATGTATATGGCAGACTAGGCAGCACTGGACTTTTCACATATCTGGCAACAACATTGAACTTATACCACAGACAAGGCAGCACCAATGGATAGATACAGCAGACAGGGCACCCTTGTCCTATTCGGCACATACAGTAGGCCACCCTTTGAGTTATACAGCAGAAAATGCAGCACCACTTGACTCATATGACAACAGCCATTTCAAATGCTCAGTGCAGATTTCCTCATGCGAGCCTGAGGAAAACTGCACTGAGCAGTTGAAACGGCTGTTTGGCCGTGCTTGTGTTTCACTACATGTCCTAATAAAACTATGCTGGACCATTCAATTTGAGTGCCGGTTCTAAATAACTTTTTGCAGGATAATAATAGTAGACGGCCACTATACCACAAAGTTCCCAGAGGGCTGGGCAACACAAAACAACATACACTTCCCAATAGTGGTTCAGCGCCTTTAACTTATTCCATAGTCCATATGTGTTCATCCAACTTGAAATGAAGCAAAGGTTTTTCCAAGGTAAAAGTTTATTTTGATCTTCAATGAATAGTCAATGATGTTACAGCAGTACAATAAAGTCCAACTCATTTTGTCTACATCGACTTCATCAGGGGAGCAAATAACATTAAATATTTATTGATTACCAATCAAGATGATTGATAAATATAGTTCCGGTGGATAAATATTAAAACCATAAACATTTATAATGCGTCTCCTACCCCTCTCATGCTAGTCCCATAAACAACTAATTGTAAAGATGACAATCAATTTGTACAGAATGGACCACAGCAATTTATAATCTCTCTATGGGACCTCTATCTTCTACATGAAAGGAAATATATATATATAGCACACACACACGCAAGGAATGTTTGCTTTTGGGGGGGGGGGGCAGTCGACCTGGGCTGTCTCGGGTCCAACAATTTCTAGTGACAGCCCTACCTGGACTATTACAGTAAAGCAGACAGGACACCCCTGAACCGATACAGCAGAGCAGACTCTGCATCACTGGACAGATACAGCAGAGCATACAAGGCACCCCTGGACTGAGACAGGTCTATCCTCCACACACTTCAATGCCGGAAAGGGGGGACATGCTGTATAGAATAACAAAAAACATGTGAATCCGGCAGCGGGATTAGGTTGTTTTGTCTAGTGTTTTGGGTTTGAACTCGTGGGAAAACCCAAACCAGACTTGGATCCCTGGGAGTCCGATTCACATAGAACCAGATCTGCTCACCCAAGCAAAAACCAGTGATTTTGGAGTATGGGCCTGGTTTTCGTTCACTTGCAAAAGCAAATTCTCGCTCTAATGGACAAAACCATGTGGACTGCAGGTTGGGCAGATGTACCATGTGCAGAGATTGTTAGATTTAGATGTTATTTTGTTTCCTTGCAGAATAAATACTGGCTGCTTTATTATTACACTGCACCATAGATATTCATTTGAAGTACAAACCCCACCCAAATCTAACTCTCTCTGCACATATTACATCTGCCCCACCTGCAGTGCACATGGTTTTGTCCATTAGAGAGATAATTTGCTTTTGCAAGTGAACCAGAATTAGGCCTTATGGAGTTCATTCTGATTGACTCACAAAGCTGGAAATTTCACAGCTTTGCCAGTCAATCAGAATGACCTTCATAGGTTCTGATTCTGGTTCAATTAAACGCTGCCCTCGGCCCGCATGAATGCACGGTCACTCGCTGGTTTGCGGTGACCTAGTATGGAAACAGGGCAAACAGATGACATCTGTTGACGTCAGCTGACCGATACCAACACCCGCATTATGAGGCAATTTAAATGGGAACATCTAGCATTTTCATTGGAACGCAAGTGAAATGCAAGGCATTCTCATGGGCGCTACCCATGGCCACCGCACAATGCCCCTCACCTATACTTCTACATGCAAATGGGCTGGAAAATAATCAGTTTGCCAGGCCCACTCGCACAAAGCAGCTGCACATGTGCATCAATGCTTATGCGCATGCGCAATAGCTAAACATTGCTACCCTGTGCAAATGTGCAGGGGAGCATACAAATCAGAATGACCTCTTATGTCTGAAAGAGGTATGATTCATAAAAGACAATAATAGAGATTTCAGAAGAATAATACTCAATTTGACACCAGCAGTGCTGGTTCTGGCTAACTTTGGGTAACTGTAGCAAATAACTATTTTTCATTTAAGCCAGTATTTTCTTTTTCTCGCATACAGTACAGTAATCATCTTACATGGCACCTGTATAGTCCAGGTTTTAAGAAATGTACAGTATGACTTAAATAGTACCACAGCCAGTATGATTATACCATCTGTGCACAAGAATTAATATCCTTAAAACCTTGACTGTTATGCCCCGTACACATTGGGAGAGTCAGCCTCCGTGCTGAATGATGTAGTGTCTCTCAGATCGCTCAGCACACATCGGTCAGCACACAGCGATGCACCAGTGATATGTGCTGAGAGATCTGTCACTGCCAGTATTCTATGGTGACAGAAAACTGGCAATGACTAGATGTATTCTGCATGCAGTATAAATCTAGTGGAGCGATAGCGAAGTGCGGCACCGAGCATCGACAATGACAGGGGTGTACACATGGAGCGATCCGTGCTTTTTTTTAAGCGATCTTATCAGATCGCTTAAAATTGGGCTGTAATCTCCCCATGTGTATGCCCCATTAGGTTACTTATAGGCATCAGTTTGAAAGACCCTTGCCTAGAATTTTACAATAATTTTGGAAACACTACAAAAGTTTTGCTTAGAATAAAATTTATTAAGAAAAAGAAAGTCTCAAAATCAAATACAGAAGTTACATTTCCTCTACATATTATTATATGATTCAAAGATATTATTTTGATTAATATGATAGATAAGCAGGTTCCCTTGTATGACCATAAATCATAATTCTGCCATGAAACAGGATTTCACTGGGGTTCAGCACCTAAAAAAGAATATAAAAACCGTAGTATTAGCATTTGAATATTGCAATATTACAGACGTTTGTACAGATATATGACCAGATTCAGGCCTAATCGCTCATCTGCAAATTTACAGATGTTTGTGAGTACATAGCGCACCCCAGACTGCGTAAATCTCACAATCCACTCCCCCATCTCAGATCCATATGCAATTCACTCCCCACTAAATGATTTTCTCAGTCTGTGCAAATGAGATAGAATGGCACTGGCACTAAAATCACACACCCTTCCTTAAAACACCTGAGCACACCTGTGCTTTTCAGACACTCCAAGAACATTGCAGATTTACGCCCCTAAAAGCTGACTTTCTGTCTGTAAAATTGCCATGGGGTTTGTGAATAGATATTTTTGCTAGATAGACTTTGAATCGCGCATGCACGCACTGATCCATACATATGGCGCAGTCATTTGATAATCAAACAGATTTTGAATTTGCACATCAGCAATCAGGTCTAAATAACCCACAGATTGTGTTTCTTGTAATGATGGAACAGCCAGCACCTGTGATATGGAGGATAATGTCATATTAACCACTTCAGTGGTATGCACGGAAATTTTCCAGATTGAGATGCGCTGCCAGAGTGGGTTCTCCTGGAAATTTTGAGGCATGCCATTGATATTTAGGGGTGTGGCAGTGGTATCGCCAGCGGCACAACACTGGTGCACTACAATCTGGCACCAACGCTCCACCCCCCATTGCCTGACCCCCCCTGCCATATGTCATTCACCTTCAATCCTTTCTGTAGCACCTCACAGATGTTTGGGGCCGTTCAAGCACCTGTTTGTTTGGGTACCCTAACACACGAATGTCTGAATGCTATGAGCGGTGGCTACAAGTAATAAGCGTCAGGAGCAGCCCCAGGGGAGAAGGGGCTGCTGCAGAAGAACAGTTGACAGCCCTTTCACTGGTGAATATTTCTGGGGCAGAACAACCCTGCCCTGGTAGGCTTGTCCTTCCCCAGGAAAACCAACCACTTAAGGGATTAATCTTGACAACTTTGTGTTAGAGCAACATGAATTGGAGCTAACACAATTACAGTCTTCCAATACTTTTGTTTATCCAAAGTGAAACAAAAAGCTCTATTGGTATTTTCAAGTATATTACACACATATATGTACATTTTAGATAAGAATATAAATGTTATTCTGCTGATTTAGTTGTGATTTTGTTTGTCATCACAGATCTAAAATGAATACAATTTCAGAAGCGAGCTTTATTATAGTATTTAAGCCATGTACCCCAAAAACTTTTACATTGTTATTTCAGACCCAAAGCAAATGAATAGACTTTGTGGATATTAAGATTAATATTTTACACATACTCTCAGATGAGTTTTATTTCATAAATAGTATTATATTGTAGTTCTGCCTTCAACTACCATCTAGGACAAGTCTTTATTTTGGTGTCCTATATTTAGAGCATTCTCAGTTGCAATGGTTTTCACAAAGCAGTTTTGGGATCAATCCAATAGAATAAATATTTTTTTCTAATCCATTTTATTTTCCAGCGGTAAGCTAATTTATGTCACTACCCTAAGCTGGCTATTTTACCTTCATCAATTCAAAGGAGTAAATTTACTATGATGGGAGTTCTATTGAAGATGGAATGTTGCCCATAGTAACCAAACAGATTATATCTATTATCTTCTAGATGGTGCTAAATAAATAAGAAAGAGAATCTGATTGGTGGCTATGGGCACCATCCCATCTTCAATAGTAATCTTAGTAAATGTATCACATAGTGATTATATGAAATGATAAAGCAGGTCTTTCTCATATAAACCATTAGATGTGCATTTTTATAGATTAGTTACCTCAATTTGCCAGGCCTCCAACCACCGGGAGATTTTGTACCAGACCTCCAACCACTGGGAGATTTTGTACCAGACCTCCAACCACTGGGAGATTTTTTAATAGGCCTCCACCCAACAGGCCACTCAACAGGCCTCCACCGGATCCACCAAACACACCACCCAAAAGGCCTCCATCGGATCCACCCAATATGCCATTCAACAGGCCTCCACCGGATTTTCCACCCAACAGTCCATCCAACAGTCCTCCACCGGATTTTCCACCCAACACTCCAGTGAGTAGGTTTAATACAACATCAACAAGATTCAGTACAGGTCCCAATGCAGTTTTTCCGATTACTTCAATTACTTGATTGATAGTATCATGTACAAAACTTAAGGAATCCAAATTAAGAGTAGAGCCCTAAAAAAGAAACATGTGTTAAAGAATAAATACATTAGAATGTAATCAGATATTATACAAATTATTTTTTCAGTGATGAAAATCCTCCTGTCAACCTCTTTGTGGCTGATAGCTCAGTGGGACAGATGCATTAAGCCAAGAGAAGAGATAAACTGGAGATAAAGTATAGATAAAGTTAAGGAGATAAAACACCAGCCAATGAACTATGTTTGAAAATGACAGTTGGAAGATGATTAGCTGGTGCTTTATCTCCTTTCACCTTATCTCCACTTTATTTTCAGTTTATCTCTTCTCCAGGCTTAATACACCTGCCCAAGTCTGAATAGTATTACAAAGGTACCTTGGTGCGGCAGCATGCACACTGCGGTTACAATGCATGCACAGTCAACCGATAATCACTCAGTTGTGACACCATAAAAGTTGTGACTGCACCAGAACCAGGTCCATTGTAATCAACAAGTGTTACAATAATTAATATTACATGGTTAGTCTTGCCTTATTTATAACAGTCATTGGTCTTGAATTTTTGTTCTCTTGCCTATTTATTAGACCAAATGTTAATATTCTTTTAATGTAAACTAAATGAAATTATTTTATCTTAGATTCCCTATTTCCCTTCTCACATTAACTGAAGTATTCAGTTCATTACTTCAATTTCTGTGTTTCATATCGTATCGTATTATTGCAGCCTTGTTTGAATTAGTTTTTTTCCGATGTTCATAATTTCTTCTTTTTATCTCATGTTGTTGCTTATTGTTACGTTGGTAAGAATTTTTTTCATAGAGAATAGCTGTTCGGATAACCTGACATCCGATTGTGCCCAAATTTCAATCCGATATGCAGCTCATTTTTTCTTGACTAGCTCGGATGCCATATTGAGGCAAAACATAATCCCAGCATTGAATTCTCATGGGTTTTGGATTGCATAGAAGGATTCCATGGTGGCGCCATTTCACTCCAGTTGAGGCATACTGCACTGTGCTCTGCTGTCTATCCACAACTTAGTGGCTGCGCTGTGAGGAAGTGGCACATTTATAATGGGTACAATGTGCACATGGGCCCATGAGCCTCAGGCAGGCCCACACAGCACAAACTGCACCCATTTTTTTCAATACTTACGCCTCCGGAGTCCCACTATGGAACACTTAAAAAATGTTCTGTGCATGCGCAGTAGAGCTTGAATGCTCTAGTGCTCAGACTCTGTTGCGCTGTGTGGCGTGGTTTTGCGGCCAGTAGAGAGGTGGCCCAAATTTGAGGAGGCTGCATATGGCTGTCTCCTCTTAATGTGCAAATATCCACTGTTGGTAACATGACTGCACACAGCATTTACTGACATTCAAGTGAAAAAATACAATGTTACCTATCTTAAAACAAATAAATCTACATAGAGTTTGTAATGTTCTATATAATCACAATAACAGAAAGGAAAAATAAAATAAGTTTGACCGTTTGAAGAAACATACTGCATAAAATTATGTAAATGGCAAAAAAAAAAACCAATATATACTGTATAGTTTCTCATAACACATGGTTTATGAAAAGCCCCATATACAGTAGTACAGCATATCAGCACATACTGTACCACATTGATGTACTGTAGCATTGCTTTGTCCTCAAGTACCTGCTCATTCTGTGCTCTAACCACCATCATCACACCATATGGTGCTCGCCAATAGATCTGATAACTACAGGTATTCTGCGGCTACTAAATTACATTTTTAAAAGAGGGTTGTAGCACAACACATATACATGTGAGGTTTTGATGGTAGACAATACCTGTAATATACTGTACTCTCCCATTGCATACAATGAATGGTAAAAAAAAGGAAGTCTAATTTAAAAAAAAAAAAACGGTACTTGTTTCCTAGCACGGCCACAAAGTTTAGTTAAGGTACACGATCCATACGATGGACCCGATTTCCTTTGAAATCAGGTCCATTTGGCCGGCTAGGACAAAATATCGGGGGCATCGCGTCGGTCGGGACCGTTAACAATGGTCCCGACGCGACCGACGCGATGCCCGCGATTTCCCCATAGGCTTCAATGTTAAAAAATATTTTAACATTGAAATCGTGTCGGGAAAGGTAAAATATCGGGGGCATCGCGTCGGTCGGGACCATTAACATAGGTCCCGACGCGATGCCCCCGATTTTTACATAGGCTTCAATGTTAAAAGATTTTTTAACATTGAAATCCTGAAAAAATTTGAAAAATGTGAAATGGGCCAATATGACCCATTTCACATTTTAGATGTCCCCGTCGTCACCCCACGATAGACGCCAACCTGAAGCGTGGCGAGCGCAGCGAGCCCGCGAGGGGCGGCGGTGCGCGTCCTCCGACCTTTTCATTCCCCTACTATCCACGTCGGCGTGGAGTTGAGAATAGAATAGTGTGGCGAGCGCAGCGAGCCACCGAGCCCGAAGCGTGGCGAGCGGACGCGGATACCTTCACAGATATACGCGTCCCCTCGCGGGCTTCACAGGTGTCCGTGGCGACGCGGACACCTGTGAAGTCCGCGAAGGGACGCGTTTACCTGTGAAGGTATCCACATCCCCTCGCGGGGCTCGCTGCGCTCGCCACGCTTCGGGCTCGGTGGCTCGCTGCGCTCGCCACACTATTCTATTCTCAACTCCACACCGACGTGGATAGTAGGGGAATGAAAAGGTCGGAGGACGCGCACCGCCGCCCCTCGCGGGCTCGCTGCGCTCGCCACGCTTCGGGTTGGCGTCTATCGTGGGGTGGGGTGTACACCGTGACATTTGGGGGGGTTGGGAATATTTTACATTGAATCCAATGTAAAATCGGGTCCCAGGGACCCGATTTACATTTCATTAAAAAAAAAAATCGGGTCCAAAATCGGTCGGTCGCGTCGATCGCATCGCATGCGACCAAATCGCATGCGATGCGATCGACCCGATTTTTCCGACACGACCACCCCGATGTAAATCGGTGTGGCCGTGCTAGGAAACAAGTACCAAAAAAACTATTGTTTTTATCTTATAACACACACATACACTTTCATATACACACACGAACACAAACAGATCCTTTTTTTACCAGAAGTTTGCAAGTTTCTCCTAGCAGTGTCTTAAGAAGTAACCCATGTTGTGCAAGAAGTCCTTCCTGCAAGTAAAACAAGCATAACAATTAGTAAATAGAAGTACATATAGTTACTATTATTATTAGTAGTAGTAGTAGTAGTAGCTGTAGTGGATTCATTATCAAATCCCAGCGGTCGGGATCCCGGCGTTCAAAATCCTGATGCCGGAATCCCGAGCACCGAAATCCTGACAAGGGGGGGACGTGGATCGCCCCCCCTTGCGGGCTCGCTGCGCTCGCCATGCAGCGGGCCCAGTGCCTCGCTACGCTCGGCACGCTAATTTATTCTCCCTCCAGGGGTGTCGTGGACACCCACGAAGGGAGAAAGTGTTGGGATTTCGATGGTAGGGATTCCAGCGTCGGGATTCTGAACGCCGGGATCCCGACCGCCGGGATTTAAACTGCATCCCGCTGTAGTAGTAGTTGTAGTAGTAGTAGTAGTAGTAGTAGTAGTAGTAGTAGTAGTAGTAGACATTGCTGGGTAATTTAACTAAGATGGCAATTCCATTGAAGATGCTCATAGCTCTACTTCTTATTTATTTAATACCTTCAAGAAGATAATAAATACAATATGATTTTCTGCTTTGGGTAACATCCCATCTTCAAAAGAACTCCCATCTTAGTAAATTTACCCAGCAATGTCTACTACTACTGCTACTGCAGGAACAATTTTGAATATTGAATGGGCATTTCTTCGTACTTATTCAATCCCATTCTTGTCCGGGACTCACAGATTGTCAAATTTATGAATGGACAAATTTTGCAGAGTTGCCACTTTTTCAGATGAAAATTACGGCTGCAGCCAAATGTATGAATTAAAAGACCATTAATAGAACTCAGCCTCATTTCTCCATAGACTTCATTAGGATTGGCAAATTTATGATCATTTGTATCTGGCAATTAGATCGCCTTGTGCCATTCATGTTTGCTGTAGCATGCACTTATCAGTTAAATCCATGCATGCTTCTATGTGTAAAAATAAAAGAAGGTGTAATAATTTAAATAGCATGGGGTCTCCTCTTCTAAGTATAACCAGCCATAGGCTCTTTGTGCCAGTCCTGGTTCCAGAAATCCTGGGAAAAAAGTAAATAGATTTCCCCCATATTTCCATGTAACTGACGGAAATCCCACTGATGGAAGCCGCAAATGGCTGCCTAGGAACTGTGCCACATAGACATATGTACCCTGTGTCTCCCCTGTCTCACACACTGCATAGCAACCTAAAACTGTACCGTCCCTGCTTAACTATTACCTACCTGCCTAAGGGTAGGTGTTCCCTGTGTGATAACTGTACTGTCTCTGGTTATATTGTTACCTACCTGGCTGTTGCAGTGACCAGTGGTGCCGCTGTTGGCTGCCTAAGTGCTGTGCAGCTCAGCGAATATATGATCCCTGCGTCTACAATCCCCAGGGATACATTGAGCGTATACCTGTATGTGTTATGTATATCTGTACTGTCACTGTTTAACTGTTACCTAAACGGCTGTTGCACAGCAATCCAAATAAAATTCCTAGTATACGCAAGTATACCTGGCCAATAAAGCTGATTCTGATTTTGATGTCAGTCAATGGGAATCTGCTCAGTCAATCAGCTATGACATTGATTAGTTGGCCACATCTCTTTGAAGTTAATTTTAGGAAAAAAACATTAACTCTTATGATATGAACCACCATAGAGGTCAATGTTATTCTCATAAAATTAACTTCAATGAGATGTGTCACATTGACTCCTATGATGGGAACCAGCAAATCATTCTAACTACAAAGTTAATTGGAGGTATCCCCAAGGTTAATAAGGGTCACTCTTGAGTTTACAGCTGATTAACTAATGGGATTCACATTGACTGATGTTTGTGTGATCCTTTTCAGTTAAGCTGAGAAGCAGCATTCCAAATGGATCGGGTCATGTATTTTTTTTAACCCTGTGGATGCCTACATGGAACACTGAGGACTGATTTACTCTGGGTTGTGTGGAATATTTGTTGCAGATCGCTATTGAAACCTATAGGACAAGTAAACTTATCTTTGTGGGATAGGGTTACCACCTAGTCCCTTTAATTCCGGACACATATTAATTACACAGGTTTTGTGGCTGGCTGACTTCAAGACTCCACTTCACCTGATTTGAAACTGCCACAGAACCTGTGTAATTAACATGTGTCCGGAATTAAAGGGACTAGGTGGTAACCCTATTGTGGGAACATAGGTAAGTATGTGTGTATATACTGTATGTATGAGTGCATAAAACTTTACTTTTTGTGGTTTTTATTATAGAAATTATTTAACTTGATTTTTACATGTTAACCACTATCAACCTGACATCCACCACCCTGGGGTGCTGGGGATAGTTCTGGCCCTTGGGTGCTCCGGGGGGGGGGGGAGTATTTAGCTGCCCCCCCCCCAGGGGACCCCAGCCAGGGCTGACCAGTTACAAGATTAATGGAACTGCCAGTGTTCTCTGGCTGTGGCATTAACCTACTGACTGTTGGCGCCCAGGGCAGATTTAAAAAATGCAGGGGACCCCTACTTCTTTTTCACCTGTATTTTTGGAACCAGGACATGTCAAAGAGTCCGTTTTTTTTTTTTTTTTAAATATGTGAATTTTTAAAATAAATATTTTTATAATCTATATATAAATTTGTCCCTGTATTTCGGAAATCAGGACTGTTTATGCTCAAAATGGTGGACTCCCATCTGCTTATTTAACCCTTTTATTTTTACACATAGCAGCATTGCACAGAGCTGACTGATCAATTTGATGCTTCAGAGCCGCCCATGATTGGTTGCCTGTAAATCCGGCAACCAAATTGGGGGAGGAGGGGGTGATGAACCATAAAAGGACACTAGTAAGTATGGTTTATTACTTTGCATAGCATTAGGGACCAGCTTACTACAGAGGAAGATCAGTGAGGAAGATGAAAATCAAATAAACTCAGCAAGTCAATTGTCTACCCCATTATTAGCACTGTATAGGTAGAAGTGCTGAAGATATTGGTGCCAGCCACTGTTGAACATGGAAAAAGGTGGAGTAGACCTAGACACTTTTTTCATGTCGACTTTTTGAACCATCTCCTCACATATTATATTATATTTTAACTCATCTCTTTTAACTATTTTCAACTATTGCAACTTATACTAGTACTGATCATCAACAATTACAAAAAAAGGGTTTATTTTGTATTAGACTTTATGTCTTTGGGCTTCTGCTCATAAAAGCACTTTCAACAGCATATTTTCTTTTTCATGACAATTGCCTAACAAAAGATCTCTGCACTTTCAACAACCATTATTAGTCTGCTGCCAGGGCCGGCAACAGAAATCTTGGGCCCCATACACTGTTATCTCTGGGGCCCCCATATGACCACACACATTATCTATGGGGCCCCCTTATGACCACACACACATAACTGACTAGCATACTAACCACTCTTACCCTCCCCCATACACACACACATGCCTCACCTTGGTGGTGACTTCTTTTAACCGGCTTGCAGAAGTTGAACATGTCCCTCCTGGCAGCTGATTTCATAAGTGCAGTCTGTACCACACTGTGCACTTTGGGGGGGCAGGACGCATTGTAGCACAGTGGACAGCGATGCAGAGCTGCTCCTGAAACACCCACAGTGTAGGGAGAACTGTGTGCATTGGTGTTTTAAGTTCAGTGCGGGTGCTAATGGCCACACTCTCTCCCATAGAGAATTGTATGTTACTGGGGCTTTGAGTTAAGGGGTGGAGACAGTGCAGCTCCTCAGTGGCATTAGATTGGAAAGACCTGCATGGTGCAGCGCCATGGCATCATGGCTCTCAGCAGGATCAAACCAAGTGATGAGTAACCTGCGGGATACTCAGGATATTAATTGTCTGTTCCAACTCGATGACAGAGCAGACATAATACAAAGAAAATGATCTGTATGTTTTCTTTTGTGCCCATTGATCCTTGGGGCCCCATGACCTTTGGGGCCTGGGTCAGACATCCCCCTTGACCCCCTGTCACCGGCCCTGTCTGCTGCATTCTGTAATACACCTCTAACCTCTCAAATTATTTAGATACAATCACCCTAATCATTTGTTTATTGTCATTGTATATAATTTGTATCTTGTCATGATCCCTTCAATTTATAGCCCATTATAACCTACAAATTAACAATATAATTAGATATAATATTATGTGGCATTTGAAAATATAAAAACAATTGTGGGAGTTATTATTTAGTCTCTAGACCAAAAGAATTGCCATGGGATTCTAGTCAGCATGCTGGTGGTTACCCAGCACTATTTAGAGGACCGCCACCGGAACTCCAACACTTCTCACAATTTTGGTACTGGGATTACAAATATCAGCATCCTGATAGTTGTAAACTGGGGTGGTAAGGGTTAAGGCCTGTGTGTAGGAAGAGGGGGTACATGTAACCATTGTAGTAGGGTTAGGGTTAGACTGCAGTGGTGGAAGTTATGGTAAGGCCCTAAGAGGGTATGGTTAAGGATAGGCTGGGGGGGGGGGGTTATAGTCAGGATTAGACACTAATGGGGAAGGGAGGTTTAGAGTTAGTCTGCAGGTAGGGAGGGTTAGAGGGTGGGGGGAGGAGGGTTAATATGTCTAGGTGTTGGGATCCCGACCAGCCAGATGCCATTGTCAGTCTTCTGATTGACCGCTTTCCAAGCCCTGGGATCTCAATATCCTTTTTAACATAGTTTTAGTTATACTGTACTACATGATGTTCATACTATATAGTTACTAAAAGTTTTGTGTTTATTTATCAATGCATCCAATTACTGGTAAAGCACCATACACACTTAACGATTTTCAGCTGAAAATCGGTCAAAACAGCAGTTTTGAGCGATTTTGAGTTGAAAATTGCTCAGTGTGTATGCCCCCCAGATCGCCGACTAGCGATGATGCGCGCTCCCGCATCATCGCTAGTAAAGTGGTTCATCTGCTGGTTTTACCAGCAGATGTGGCGATGATGGATGGTTTTTCATCCATCATCGCCATGTGTGTACGCTGCCCCGGGCTGAAAGATGAACCACTTTCAGCCCGGCGGCCCGCCCTGCTGCCTCCCCCCGCCCCCTCGCCAGTGTCATATACTCACCCTGCTGTGGCCCGACTCCACACCGCGCCGCCCCGCTCATCATCTCCGGGCCGGCTGGCTGCTGTTGGTGCATAGCCCTGCAATCCCCCTTCCGCGCTGATCAACCGGCTCTCCCATCCCCACAACACAAAGCGCTGCTGGCCCCGCCCCCCGCCCTGCTCAAAACGGAGCACACCGCTGGCCACCAATGTTAAGTCAGTAATATATACATTGCTGGCACAGGTCAGCAATGTATATATTTCTGGCACCACTGTGCACCAATGATTATTAACTAGCAAGTAATTTATACATTGCTGGCACAAGTCAGCAATGTATATATTACTGGCACCACTGGGCACCAATGATGATTAATTAGCCAATAATATATACATTGCTGGCAACAGGCCAACAATGTATATATTATTGTCATCACTGCCCACCAATGTTACTCATATGCCAGTAATATATGCATTGCAGCCACGGGCCAGCAATGTATATATTATTGGCACCACTGCCCACCACTGCAGTAGTACAATAATAGCTCCCCCCCCCGCCATAAAAATTCTGCCGCCCCTCGCCACTGCCGCCAAACACCCCCCCCCTCGCCACCAAACTGCCTCCCCCCCCCCCAAAATGCGCTGACAGCGCAGGTACACAGAACAGTACCTGTGCTGTTTTGATCCATCAGGGCCCGGGAGTGAGGACAGGGAAGCAGCGGCCAGTGTGTAAGGGAGAGCGGCGGCCAGTGTGTAAGGGCGAGCGGCGGCCAGTGTGCAAGGGCGAGTGGCGGCCAGTGTGTAAGGGCGAGCGGTGGGCCGGGTGGAAGGGGAAGAGGCGGCTACGTTAAGGGGGATCGGCAGGCAGGGTAGAAGGGGGAGCGACAGGCAGGGTGGAAGGGGAACTGTCTGTGTAAGGATGCTTAGTGACCCGCCCCATGTGCGGTTCATGAGGTGGGTCACTGAGCGTCCTCACACAGACAGCCGGAGATAGAAGTAATAATCCATCCGTCTGTGGCGTGGCTATTTCAAATGATGCGCCGGCTCGCGACTCATGAGCCAATCGGAGCTTGGGGCCCAGCAGCCAATCAAGAGCCACTGATTAATGATTGGCTGCTGGGCCGCGAGTTCCGATTCACTAGCGAGTTGTGAGCTGGCGCATCATTGAATTGTTTATTGAAATGTATTCCGTGCACATGGGTGGGATTTTGCCCGGTCAGGGCGGCGCGGGGCGGAGTTTACTTGTGCTGGGCTCCGAATATATGCAGCCCAGCAATTAGTTCTGAATCAGGCACCAAGAACAGGAATAAAATGGCCCCTGCTCCCACCCTTGGAATTAAAACCCAGCCTATTATGTAAATAGCCTTTTAATGAAAGATTTTCAGCAAAGTCTTTTGCCTCCTGAAAATCTCTCGCTCTTTGGGGAAAATAGCTCAGTGTGTACGCACTACTTTGGTGATAGCTAGATCTATCACAGATTTTGGCAAAGTCTTTTGAAATGAAAATCTTCTAGTGTGTATGGGCCTTAAGTTTAAAAAACATTTCACATGGTATGGAGAATTGGTTTACTTAGACAGATGATATGATATAATCATTATCTTTAAATGGGGTCTTTAAATAAATCTTTGGTGGGAATTTTTAAATATTAGGCAAACATTGTACCCACTGATTCACCACATTAATATTTAATTTTATAGTCTAATATGGCTTACAGAATTTTTAGGTAAATAATATTTTTCTAAATAAATAACAAACCATGGAAGCTCTTGTTAACCTACAGTATGTGATGTGGTAAAGTTATAGCTACAGTATCATTGGAATGTACAGTAATGAACAGTTAAAACAATTGTACTGTCAACTTACCACCAATCTAGTAACTGTTCCCACAAGTGATAAAATTGGTAATATTTGAAATAGTTGGTCAATTTGGCCATTCTGGGAACACAAATTAAGTTTAGTATACATTGTTATTATTTACTTTATATTGCATCCATTTTATCAGTAATTTATTTCTAATATAACATGGAACTGTAAGTAACTAATGGGAAACAACCTCAGTGAATATATGATACAAGTTACAGTATTTGCTTTAAAGGAGAAAAATGAATGCAGAAGCGATATCAACACTGTTTTTTCCCGTTGCACTTTCCAGGAGGTATTCCAGTGACCCTCTATCAACATTGAGGCTTCATGGACTTTTAGACAGTGCCTTGGGACTTTCTAAACCCTTTCTTTGTTTTTTTGTATGGCCGCACTGTGAAGATGGCGGAAGCAGTTGTTGCTCCCTGCAGTCATTGTACTTGATTTTTTCATACATACAGTAGTGCCTCCCATATTCTGTGTACAGCAGCACTTTGAAACACAATCGAATAATTTTCTACTTTTACTGTATGTTATTTAAATGATGGCTATATTCTGCATGTTAATTACTATATCATACAATGCTCAAATTTTAGTAAACTAATAACTCTATATAGCATATTTACATATACTATTTACACAACCCCCTTGATGCAGTGTCTCTTTCTGCTCTTTGAAAAAGCTAGATAGTAACTATGCATAAACCAACATAACCCCAGGTATAGGAGGACAATATTACATAAACACAGACATGTCTATATTCTTTAGAGAACAATTCAATAGTCATTTGTTACAATATATGGGATAGCACTGAAAACAAATACTAGACATGCTTTTAATTTAATTACAATATTCTTATTTAATTTATACATTGACCTATAGTATATTGGGCACTTGCAAAATAAATATTTTGTAAATGTTTTTTACTTTGTTTGTTTAATGATTAGTTCCTCTTTGATGTTGAGAGTATGCTTTTACATTTTTTTTAAATGATATTATATGTATAACACTTACCAATATACAACCAATAGCCTCCTGTGGTATTTCCTAAAAAATAAAAAAATAATAAACATGAAAATTATTACATCTGGATAATCTTTGAAAAAATGAATGATTTTTGTTAGCCAATTGTGTCAACGTTTACACAATTTGCACATATTTCTATCAATTTTGTAGTCACACTAAAATAATTGTAATACAATTAGTAGTATAAAGATAAGACTTCTATATTGCTTATGGGGACACTTGCAATTTATGTATGGTGTACTAGAGTGATGGCCAATGATAGCTATACTATTGGTAACTGGTTATTTAAAACCAACATTATAAACAAATCACTAGTTTAGCCATTGAAGGTCAAGTTCTTCCCATATGCAGACTCCTGCCACCAGGCTAGGATCAACAATCATTTCTTAACATTGAGTTCTTACATAGATGGTGTGCCATCATCAATGGCATTGAAAGAATAATATACATGTTAATGGTTTGAAGAACCATCAATGGTTATATATATTTTTTTTAAATATAAAAACATAAAAAGGTCACACACTCAATACTACCTAAATATAGTGTAAAACTGCTAATACTGATACATGGCACATAAAACACTGGTTGCTGGGGTTCTGTTATTGTAAGTATTAATGGAGCTAGCTGCTCCTCATTGCATCTGCCATGTCTATAACACTGGGGGCAAGCTGGATTGGTTGGCAGGTGCTCCTCTTTGCAGCTGCAAATACAGTAGGAGGATCTGAAGAAATAGAGGGGCCAGGAAGTCCCCTTGAGATGCACAGTATTGCATTATCTTCCAGCAGACAACAAGTAGATATCATTAGATGCAACCATGTCAGGCACATGCTTAAATGCCACCCACCTCACTTTAGCGTTTTGTTATTTATCAGTCATTTTCAGACTTCACATGTGCATTATGCAAAATAAACAATGCATGTAAATGTTACTAAATTATGTTAATTCTAAGCATTCTATGATTGTGTAGCATTGGATAAAACTGTATATTACCACCAGGGTCAGTGCAAGGTTTTATGTCACGCTAAGCAAAACTTCAGCTTACTGCTCCCACCACCCACACACCAACGTTGACATTCCAGTCAGATAAAAAGTGTGGAGGTGATGTTTTAGAGGTCCCACACCTGTCATTTGCATTAAGATTGACAAGTATTTATCTCTAAGAGTAAGGTATGGTACAAGTTCCCGACAGTCGGGATTCCGACGTTCATTTCTCGCACATCAGAATCCAGACTGTCACAATGCCTGAGCTGTGGGCTCAGTAGCAAGATAACAAGCAAAGACCGTAACAATAGATAAAATTAACATAACAATGATGTTAAAATTTGTAAAATAAAACCATTTAACATTACATTTGAATTCAATATTTTATCGAACTAGAGATAGTGTTTTCTTGTGTAATTCATTAAATATTTTTTTATATATGTATATAAAAAGAACCTTACCAAGATATGTAAAAGCTGTGGTAGTGGACATTGCAACTCAAGGGATAATAATTTCTGGTGAAAAAACAAAAACAAAAACTAAACATGACAATATACTGTACAGTGGTTTTTTTTACACTTTTGAAATAAAGTTTAGTATGATGATATGTATTTTATTAAGTTTCCTTATGTATTGATTTTATTATTCCAACAAAAGTATTACTGTATCTGGGAAAATATAGAATTATACTTTATATATTTTGAAATGACAATATGATCTAATATGCAATGTATATATGACATATTAAATCATTCTGTATATGTTGCATTATTTTTTAGGTGTATCTTCTACAAAACGTTATACATTTATGTTATTCTTTAAAGTAAATTAACTAAAAATCCCTTTTTTCTACAGAAACATGAGTATATTACAATTACCAATAAACGGATCAAATCGAAAGCTATACATTTCTGGATTGCCGGTTTCTCAGCTTCAGCGCAGTTCTGCAAATGTAATAAAACATTCTTTCATTATTGTATGCCATATTTGTATGCATAAATATCCACTTATACCTTAGGTTACACAAGTAAATCAGGTTTTATATAGTATATGTCTTCTGAATATCATACACACTCTAACACTAAAGGTACATACTACCCAACCATACCTCTCAACTGTCCTGATTTTCGTGCCAAACAGTGCCGAAAATGGGTGGGTGGCCTTACAGAAGTGCCAAGGACATAGCCCACTCCCCCTGATCAAGAAGCCATGCCCCCTCATTTGGGAGTGCTACAGACATAGGCCACTCCGCCTGACCATGAAGCCATGCCCCTTATGGTGCACCCTCGTGTCCCTCCTCCACTGCCACTATAGTTGGGGGTATACACAAACTAAACACACTAAAATGATATGGCTGAACCATCTGAAATCGATGCATTACCCAGATAATGGGGGTGTGGATTATTAGGTCAACTTTTGCTAACCACTATTGGATGATAGGACTAGGTCAGGGGTCCTCAAACTATTTTGCTCTGGAACCCCATAAGACAATAAAAATAATTACAGGACACCAGCAAGTTACTGCAGAAGGTCCTCACATCACATGGTAGTCATCAGACCGCACATTCACGGCAGCATTGTGGAGGCACAAAATGATGTGAGGAGTCCAACAGACAATTCAACAGATTTTAAACTCCTTGAATCACTGACTGAGATCAGAAAAGTCATCAGCCTGATGGTCAGCTACATGGAGTCGTGACCTCATGCTGAGAAGGTCAGAACCCACTTTGAAGTCAGGACACACACTTTGAGAACCGCTGGTCTAGATGGACATTGAGAAAAGGTTGAGACAAGCAAAAGGTTGACTTAAAAATGATCAACTAATGAATACATAGTTAAAATCAGCAATGCCACTTTTGTCTTTATAAATAGCAAATGAAGGCGGTTATTCAATAAGGATATGAAAATAAAAATCTTTCTTTAAAGGGCAAAATCATGCTTAACTGCAAGTGTGACAAATGTAACGTGCAGACAGAGTTAGACTTGGGTGAGTTATTTTGTTTCAGTGCAGGGAAATACTGGCTAATACTGGCTGCTTTACTCTTAGGGGTAAATTTACTATGATGGAAGTGCAATTGAAGATGGGATTTTGCCCATAGCAAACATTCAGATTATACTTCTTATTTATTTAGCACCCTCTAGAAGATAATAGATAGCATCTGATTGGTTGCTAAGGGCAACATCCCATCTCAATAGAACTCCCATCTTAGGTAATTTACCCCTTACACTGCAATATACATTTAATTTTGAACACACCTCAAGATTTTGCTTTTAAGATCCTTACTGAATAACCCCTAAGATATTTATAAGAATGCATTAGAGTTTTTCTTAGCTGATAAATTGTAAATAATTATCTCATTTTCAAAATCTCTCTAAAGAATATGATTGTCCTCATTTTTAAACCATGTCTTTATAGCAACAAAAAAAAAAACAATTCCTCTCTCAGGGTCAGGTGAACTTGTTATCTGTTAAATGTAAAATATTACAAAAACTAAGGAGAATTGTTGTTTTCAATGTCTTTATTCAATGTACAACTCTGTATGCCTCAACGATTCTGCCTACATCAATAAAGAGTTAAAAAATAAAAAAAAACAATTGTTCAATAATGGAAACTTATAGAAGCTTATAGAATGAAGACAACTGACGGGATGGATAATAAATTAATTCATTAATTGAATACTTGGAAAAGGCATATTGAGGAGAGTGCCGTCTGAGAATCTATAAATAAAGAGTAAGAAATTATTTCTTCCAAAATTTTAATGAGAATGCAATATCCCTTTTAGAAATATATGATATTTATCCTGGAATATGTATGAATGTATATAGGTAGTTTGTGATGTATGTATAAGGTATCTAACAGCCTTAAGTAACAAACCATGAAAAATGGTAAGTTCCAAGATTGTACTTCATGGGTTTGCTGATTTAAACTTATTTGACAGCTTTACCAATTTTCTTGATTTTGATATTCTGCAATTGTCTGTGCCCTTGAGCCATCCAGAACCTTCCCAGGTGATAGAATTGCATATGATTTATTTCATACTGTCTTTTTTATGTGCATACTATACTGTAAGTCAAGCCAATATTAAACAGCGAGGCTGCACCAGCACCTACTGTAATTCATACCTTAAAGCAATAATAGCAAAAAGTAATTTGTCAGGTGTAGGTGTATGATAAATAAATAATCTATTAGATACATTTGCAAAATTATTACAATGAGAACAATGAATAATAATCATTTAGCAAATATAGTCTGTATTTTAGAAAGTTATTTATATTTTAATAGATTTTGTGACATCCCTTAGTATTTTAGTTTTCCATGATGATATTTACCTGCAACGTTTCATATGTTTCTAATATCCCCTGCAATATTACAGCAACACTGGCAGCAGCTTCTTTCTGAAACAACATAAATTATAGTATTTTTTTAAATCCCCTGTAACAAAATGGTTATTAAAAATTATCTTTTTTTTTTTTTTCTTGAATAAGCAAATCGTATTATCAATTTCTTACAGTATATGTAATACCTTGTTTCCCCAATAATAAGACACTGTCTTATTTTTTTTTCTGGAACACAAAACACCATAGGGCTTATATTCGGGGTAGGGCTTATTTTAATTAAAATTGACAGCATGCCCCTCAGTGCTGCCCCTCACCTTGGGCCTTATTCTAGTTCACTCTTTCTGACAAAATCCTTCTTAGATGGACAAAACCATGTGCACTGCAGGTGGGGCAGATGTTACTTGTGAGAGAGAATTAGATTTGGGTGGGATTTTACTGCAAAGTGAGATCTATTTTGCAGTGTAAAAATACAGCAGCCAGTATTTACCCTGCACAGAAATAAAATAACTCACCAAATCAAATTCTCTCTGCACATTTCACATCTGCCCTCCTGCAGTGCACATGGTTTTGCCCATCTAAGAAGTATTTTGTCAAAAAGAGTGAACTAGAATAAGGCGCCTTATACTTTCAGCACAACAGCCGCTTTCCTTTCCTTTTCTTTCCACGTTTTTCAGCCTTTCTGCCGCCACTGCTCAGTCACTCCACTCCCCCCTGTGTACCGTACAGACACTGCTCAGTCTTGGATGGTGTGCGGTGACATCACACTCCCGCCTGTGTACCGTACTGACACCGCTCAGTCTTGGATGGTGTGCGGTGACATCACAGTTTTCTGCAGTAGCAGGGCTGCTACCATAGCAGCAGCATCCATTTCATGTGGGGCGGGGGCGGAGCTGGAAGCATTGTAGTTTAGCACATGGACTGGGGAAAATGGACCTTTATCTAGAGCCTATTTTCGGGGTAGGGCTTATTTTGGACCGTTGTCCAGAAATAAGGGTAGGGCTTATTTTCGGGGGAAGGTCTTATTATCGGGGAAACACGGTATGTTAAAAAGTTTACAGTACATTCAACAGATTCCTGAAGCTTTTCATGTTTTACTGTTTACATCACATGTACCAACATTGGCAATCCCCTGATTACTGATGTTGAAGAAATCCCTTATTGGAATGTATTAGATTTGTTTTTAGATAAAAAAAAAAAAAAAAAAACTTTATCCAATTCATATAATAATTTAATTATAGAAAAGTGATGCAACTATACAAACAGTCGTGCTGGTTATAGTGTTTGTGAACAATTATGGTGTCAAGATTTGAAATACTGTAATGTAAACTATTTTAAAAAAAGTTTCTTACACTCAAACCATTCAGTTTTATTTGGTTTCCGGGGATGGTGGCTCCTAAAAAAGAAAAAATAAATAAGCCATAAATTGCATTTATACAGTAGTTTTGGTTGTTCAGTAAAACATTTTTGACTCTACTGTACATAGAGATGAATATAGGTTTTTAGTCAAGTTGCATATCAATGTGTAGTAGATATGCAGGATCACACTATAGTTGTCTTGTCCCTTCAATTGTATTCAGTAACTACAGTATGGGAATGCAACAGTGAAATATTTGAATAAGGTTCTCTGATTAATTTATTTGCGATTCACAAAGATATGGTAGTTAGATCATTAGTATGATAGATAGATACATACATACATACACACATACATACATACATACATACATACATACATACATACATACATACATACATACATAAAGTACATACACATACACTTAAATACATTTTAATAATAAATCCCTTAAAAACATATTATTCCAACATTCATGGCACATGCATTGGATAGCATAGCACTGATAAGGGGCAGCTAAATATTAACTGTACTGTAGTTTTACTGTAGTTGTACTGTAGTTGTATGTTGGAAAACCATCATGTTATGAACTTTGTATTTAATCACACCCTTATTTTAATCATATTGGTCCACTTATACAAGTAGCTTAGATGTTCCCACTCAAAATAAACTCTATGCTCTATAGGAGATATTGGGTGAAATTTAATAGGATGAGAGATGCAGGAAGTGAGAGACTTGGTAAGAAATCTCTAGTATTTTTAAAGCGGCAATCATTTACAGTTCGAAACTGAACTGGTTTTGTAGTGTATATGATTGCAGCTTTAAAAAAAGATGAAGATTTCCTACCAAATCTCTTAGTTTCTGAATCTTTCCTCCTATTAAATTTCTCCCATTATATTTCTCTTTTGAATCTCATAAGAAATGTATTTTAAATAACATCTTTCTACATATGGCTAAACGTTTCTATAAACAAACGGGTATTATAATCATTCCAAAATCAATTATATTTCAAATCAAACATCCATCAATAAGCATACTTACCCAGGGAACTGGTGAGGCCGAGAAAAACAAGAAAGATGACAGCAATCTTCATGGTGAGAATATGGGTTGTCAAGCACTTATTCACAATAACAAGTGATAGCTCTCTGAAGTTAAGCATTCAGTTCTCACCTTATATACACTCAGGATAGTGCTTGAGGGTGATCTTGTCATTTTCCTTATTTGTTGATTGGCATAGCACAAAACAATGTCATTATAATGTCATTAATGACAAGGATGTGGTACTTTTTGTCAGTATTTATCAGCATGAATGTAATTAAAAATGTGGTATTTTAATTTCTGAGTTATATAAGTATTTATTTAACTAGATTGGCAAATGATTCACAGCTGTTTTGTACCCTCTCACACATTACAGCAGATGATGTTGGTGTGCTAGAAATAAAATATAGTAATATATTTTGAGGACCACCTTACATTAGGCCTCTTACTGACTAATGGGGACTACACACCGAAAGATGTGCTGCTGTGGATTCTAGCTATATATCTAGTTAAATTAAGATATAGCGCTTAGAAATTGGCCTGAAATTGATTGCTACATGTGTAGGCCCCATAATGAGCAGTGCTGTACCTACATCCCCACTGTGATCTGAAGCATTCCCACTGACCACTTCCACTTCACTTCACTGTATTTTCATAGCAACAAAATATGAGTTTTAAGGGAGAGTAGAGGGAGATTGATGATGATACACCCTTGGATCATAGAAATCGGACTGTCCTACAGACCAGGGGTGGGCTTTGGTATACACTGTTCAATTAAAATAGTGTTAATTACTTAATAACAAGTGTTATAATTTGTTTTATAAACTGGAGATGTTTATATTGCATAGACATGTTTTATTTCCACCATAATGCCATCACATGCAGCTATGACACTATTTGGTACAACAACCATGATAAATAACTAAATATTAGGCTAATTTTAAAATAGATAACATATCAATTCAAAACAAAATAGTATAATGCATTTGCTGTATTTTTTTAAATGTGTTTGGACTCTGCAACAATGTACTGTACAGATAAGAGAAACTTCGGTACTTATGTATTATCTTGTCTCCCATGTTAAATGCACCCCATTTTTTCATACCCCTACTATCCAACTACTCATGGAGTTGATTTTATATAGTGTGGCGAGCGCAGCGAGCCACCGTGCCCGAAGCGTGGTGAGCGCAGCGAGCCCCGCGAGGGGACACGGTCTCATAAGAAAAACGGGAGTCCAGATATTACATAAGTACCGAAACTTCTTTTTGGAAGTAAATTTTATTAAAGTCTTAATATACAAATAAGCAGACAAAATGCTTCATTGTGAACTCATAGCAGTTGACAAAGAATCAGATTCATTGCCCAGGTATACTTGCGTATACTAGGAATTTGTTTTCGGTTTGCTGTGCAGCAGCCAGGTGGGTAACAAGTAAACAGCATACAGTATAAAAAATAAACAATATAAACAGTTGGGGGAACATGTACAGTCATATAGGAAGTTATTCTGAGGGGACACCGTGTTAGATTATGTGCAAAGGGTTATGGCGCGACTAGACAGTGAGGTGTTCATGAGTTCACATGTCAACAGGTGAATTTCTTGAGGAAAGAAACTTTTTAGGCTTCTGGTGGACCCGGTGGAAATAGCCCTGTAGTGTCTGCCTGATGGCAGCAGGTTAAACAAGCCATGGCTGGAAGTAGTTGGTCCTTGACTATCTTCGTTGCCCACTTTTTTGCTCTGGACAGGTATAAGTCCTGGACAGAGGGAATGTCTGTCCCAATTATCTTCTCCGCAGTTCTGAAGTCTGCATTTGTCGCTCTTGCTGGCGGAGCCCTACCAGACCAGTATTGAGGAGCACAGTACAGACTCCACAATTGCAGAGTAGAAGAGGAGCAGAAGCTTCTGTGGGATGTGGAACTTCCTCAGTTGACTAAGGAAGAATAGCCTTTGCTGCGCTTTTCCAACAATAGTATTAGTGTTGGGCCCCCATTTAAGGTCCCGGGAGATTGTGGTTCCTAGGAACTTGAAGGAGTCCACTAGTGACACCACACTGTCAGTAATTGTTAGCGGAGGAACACTGTCTTCTTCCTAAAGTCCACTACCATCTCAACGGTTTTGAGTGGATTGAGCTCTAGATGGTTGCTGCTGCACCACTGGGCCAATCGGTCCACTTCTTGTCTGTAGGCCGATTCATCCCCATCCATGATAAGGCCAATGACGGTAGTGTCATCTGAAAATTTGAATATCTTTACTGATTGTGCCTCTGAGGTGCAGTCCTTGGTGTACAGGGAGAAGAGCAAGGGTGAGAGTACACAGCCCTGGGGAGCTCCTGTGCTGATGGACTGCACTTGGGAGGTGAATTCCCCTGCTTTCACAACTTGTTTTCTATCATTCAGAAAGTCCACAATCCAAGAAAACATAGCTTAAGGGACTCCTAGGTGGAGTCGTTTGGGGTGGAGGATGTTGGGGATGATTGTGTTGAAAGCCGAGCTGAAGTCGACAAAAAGGACCCTTGCATAGGTACCAGGCATATCCAGGTGCTGCAGAATGTAGTGCAGGCCCAGGTTGACTGCGTCCTTAACGCATCGATTAGATCGGTAGCCAAACTGGAGGGGGTCTAGCTGGTGGCCAGTCACAGCTTTCAGGTGGTTCAGTACCAGGTGCTCAAATGTTTTCATGATCACAGATGTCAGAGCTATCGCCCGATAGTCATTCAGATTTGTAATAGTTGATTTCTTGGGGACCGGAACAACAGTGGAGCTTTTGAGTCAGGAGGGAACCTTGCGTAACTCCAGTGATTTGTTGAAGATCCTGGTGAATATGGGGAAAATACTTATAAAATAGCCAAGAAATATCAAGGCAAATATTCTGGAAGAAAAAAAAATGGGACCTTGTTTCCTAGCACGGCGCCCACTACTCTATTAGCGTAGCGGGCTATTCTGCTTAGGGAAATCGCATTGCATGCCGTGTACAATGCTGTAGGATGTGTACAATGCAATGCGATGAAATATTGTATCGCATCGTACAGCATTGTACACGGCATGCGATGCAATGAAATATTGTACAAGCACCCATCACATTTGCTGTGATGGGTGCACCCCAGTATCCACGCCACCCCAAAGTGTTGGGGTGGCGTGGGGATTGCTTTGCTCGACATGCTTTGGGCTCAGTGGATCGCTGCTGCATTCGCGATGTGCGATGTGATTTCACTGCGTACGTGAAATCGCAAAATCGTAAAATCAACTCCACGCTGATGTGTATAGTGGGGGTATGAAAAGGTCGGAGGATGCGTTCTGCCGCCCCTCTGTTGGCCACAGTACCTGAGGGAAGAATTGTTAGAATTATATACATCATTAATTATTTACACATCATTAATTATTTACAACAGTCCAACAAAAAAAATTGAATTGACACATTTCTTCAATTTAACTTTTTTTTTTAAATTTGATTTTTTTTTAGTTTTTTGGGGGATTTGGGTTTTATTTTTGGGGGGCTGGGCTCGATTCATTGAAACATACTAAGAGAACAGCAGCCTCTGGGGAAGGGACTACCGTAACAAAGGACATCGGAATCAGGCATACAAGAATTGATTGAGTTCGGCAGAAGTTGCAAATCTGAAAAACAGTGGTGTGTGAAGGAGCAAAACAAGTCCGTACATTAGAACGTTCAGAAGTACCGGACTGTGACCTTTACAAACCAAAATTGTGGTACAAATGATAAAATAAATTTGTAGTTGAACAAACAATTCAGGGAGAAGAACAAGAGCATTGTTGTAGGATATTAAACTAAAATAATAAAGCAAAATTTGGGACAATCAACAGAAACGATAATCATCTGGGGCAGGGGTTTGTGTACACATCAAAGCTGTGTACACACCACCAGATAATGACGAGGGTTCAGTGGCAGAGGTGGTTGGTAAAGGGGGTCCCGGCACAAAAAAAGAAGGGGGAGGTGGAGGATTAACCGGTGCAGAGTACATACGGGGGTGATGTGGGTAGTTGGGCGGTGGGGGCAATTGACTGGGGGCTGTATGTCACACGCATCAGACAAATTTTTGTCTGCTGCACGGGACAAACCATAATGCACTACGCTTAAAGATGCAGAACTGGTCTGGATCCATGTTCCGCATCTCACCGGCAATGTGGGT
This sequence comes from Crinia signifera, assembly GCF_055691185.1. NCBI lineage: Eukaryota > Metazoa > Chordata > Amphibia > Anura > Myobatrachidae > Crinia > Crinia signifera. The sequence goes on along the minus strand of NC_139220.1, from coordinate 98,958,053 downwards.
GGCGAAATTGAGAAAATAGTCAGGGGGATTCCTGTAAGCTTCCTCCGCATACCTACAGCAATGCACTTGGCCACTCCGAATAGAGCTGGTCAGCTGGGAGGTCGGTCTCCTCCTTTGCCTCCTTGGGGGAGCAGCTGCTGTTGAAGGCTCCGGAGGAGGAGGCACTGCTTCCGCCTGTTGACCAACCCCCTCCCTGCAACCACCCCCAGCGACCCCCCTTAATATAAAAAATTGACCCCCACTTATGTTTTGCACAGGACAGGGAGCCAGGGAAAGCATCTGCTCTGCTTTTAATCATGCAGAAAATGGCTGCTGTTTTCCTCCTTTGGCCAGTTTTAGCGCCTCTTGAATTTGACTGACAGGAGGGCCGGAAATCGCATCGCATCGCGTCGCATCGCATGCCATACAATGTGGTGCGATGCGACGTGATGATTGTATCCTAGCTTTTCACTGTATTCACTGGGTGTTCACAGTCAGTTCATTACATACAATAAACCACTATCCACGCCACCCCGAAGCGTGACGAGCGTAGTGAGCCCGCGGGGTGCGGCGGAACGCGTCCACTGACTTTTTCATACCCCCACTATCCACTTCAGCATGAATTTGATTTTATATAGTGTGGCGAGTGCAGCGAACCTTTGAGCCTGAAGCGTGGTGAGCGCAGCGCAGCGATGAGACGGGTCAGTTCCTCAGTTGTGTAGCCACTCCAGCAGACACTGAATATACTTGTGCCAGGCTCAATGTTCGTCATAATGGACGCCACCAATGTGGCAGCATCCCTCCGAGGTACCATACACAGGAAGCATTGTCCCATCTCCCAGCAGATGCCTCCAAAAACCCACTGCTGTGGGGGCATGCATCCAACATTGTACTTCCTGTGTAAAAACATGGACTCATCGACCTCCATGATCATCCCAGGTCCACCAATCTTGCACTGTGGCTGCGCGAGGAGGTCACATGTGCAGGCTTCTCTCTTGGTCCTGTTGAACAGGACAGCAATCTTTTTGGACATGCTCAGTTGATCCTGGCAGTACTGGATGGAGGTCAGCTCCTCGGCCCAGGAATAGATGAATCGGCACATTGTCACAAACGGCAAGCGACTTCCCGTGAAACAGTTGGTCGCTCGCACGCTGACTTTCTTCCTGCACACTTTGACATGGCAGCGCCACATCATCTCTCGGACACACAGCTTCATAGGGGAAAAAAATACAATTACGAAAATACAATTTTTTTGGGTGTATACGTATTTTTGGCATTTACTATGCCAAAAATACGTATTTTCATATTCTTAATGATGGGACATTCGTATTTGTATTTACTAATACGAATGAGTATACCATCGAAAGAATACGGCAGAAATCACCATTCAAAAGAATGGTGGTTCCTGATTTACTAAGCGGCCGTATCGATAACACAGCGACTAATTAGTGTAAAACGGCTGCGAATATATGGCAGGAAAATACACTTTATTTTCCTTTCGTATTTGGCAGAAGCCTGCACAGATTAGTCAGATCCGTGCAGGCTTCAGTGTTACAAAATAGAGAAATAAATAAATAAAAAAACCAGCGTGGGGTCCCCCCCACACTTGTAACCAGCATCAGGCTGAAAGAGCCGGGGCCGGTAATAAAAAATCAGGAAACCCGACAAATAGAGTTGTGTACATGAGCGGGTCTGTCTGACAGACAGACTGACTCCTGCTGCAGGCGGGGGTGCCGACTTAGAAAGCCTGCATATACTGTAGCATCTGGCAGCTCCTCCACTGACCACGCCTCCCTCCACCTATGAATCACCACCACAGATCATTTCCTCTCCATGCCATGTTATACAAAGCATGGAGTCGCATAATGCTTACACTGAGCTCCTCAGAGGCAGACTGCTGGGTGATGTTTTGTGTCTGATGTTCATCTTTTGACAGTCCTGTCCTGCTTCATTCAGTGGCTGGGTGAGTCACAGTGAGTTTTTTCTGGCTGCTGCTGTATATGTATACACATTTACTCATATATATTTAATATTTTGTGGGGGGAGGGGGTGCATATGTATATGCAGAAGGATATTTTATATATATGTTTTGTGGGATATGTATATATAGGAGGGGTGTATATTGGGGAGGAGAACATGCATATATGCCTATGAGGGGGGGGGAGTGCATGTACAGGACCAGTGAGGGGTTTTATGTACAGGAGGTTATATATGTGCATATTTTGGGTATATAGGAGGGGTATATTGTAAAGGAGGCTGTATATATTTATATTGGGAAGGTTTTTTATATATATACTAGAGATGAGCGGGTCCGGATTCCCGAGATCCGACAGATCCGAATATCGGGATCCGGGCCAGATCCGAGCCGGCTCGGGAGTTCCCGCCTGAATTCCGGACCAATAACGAGGCCGAACGTCATCATCGCGCTGTCGGATTCTCGCGGGAGCGGGATCTTATAAAAGACGCACGCGCGCCCGCCATCTTCACTCCAATCTTGGAGAGGGAAGAGGGTGGTTGGGAAGCTCCGTGTGCTCCGTGCTGTGCTCTGTGCCATGTGCTCCGTGACCTGACCTGTGCCCTCACTGCCCTGTGCTGTGCTCCGTGCCATGTGCTCCGTGCTGTGCTGTGCTCCGTGACCTGCCCTCACTGCCCTGTGCTGTGCTCCGTGCCATGTGCTCCGTGCTGTGCTGTGCTCCGTGACCTGCCCTCACTGCCCTGTTTTGTAGACTTGTGGCCTGAGCCCTGTAGTGTGATTTAACTAACTAGGTGCTGCAGTGCTCACACGCAGGGGCTGCAGTGTCTACTGTCCAGGGGCTGTCCTGTGGCCCGTGCCCTGTTGTGATTTATTTAGCCCTAAGCCCTGTGTTGTGATTTATTTTATTTAGCCCTGAACCCTGTGTTTTTTTTGTGATTTAACTAACTACAGTAACTCAGTGCTGCAGTGCTCACAAGCAGGGGTTTGCAGTGCTGCTGAGTAGTACACTGTGTACAGGGGCAGCATTAAGGGGCTGTGTCCAGTGTGACGGCCTATATCTTATCCATTGTCCAGTGTCACGAGTCACTCACGACATATATCCTGTGTCCTGTCCTGTGTGACGACTGACGACATATCCTGTGTCCAGTGTGACGACATATATCCTGTGTCCAGTGTGACAACATATATCCAGTCTCCAGTGTGACGACATATATCCTGTGTCCAGTGTGACGACATATATCCTGTGTCCAGTGTGACGACATATATCCAGTGGCCAGTGTGACATCTAACCATTGTGTGACGGCATATATCCAGTGTCCAGCGTTACATATATCCATTGTCCAGTGTACAGGAGCTGTGTCCAGGGGCGGTGTCCAGAGGCTGTGTCCAGTGTGATGGCTGTGTCCATTGTCCAGGGGCTGTGTCCAGTGTGATGGCTGTGTCCAGTGTACAGGAGCTGTGTCCAGAGGCTGTGTCCATTGTCCAGGGGCTGTGTCCAGGGTGACAGGCTGTGTCCAGTGTCCAGGGGCAGTGTCCAGGGGCTGTGTCCAGGGGCAGTGTCCAGTGTCCAAGGGGCTGTGTCCAGTGGGACAGGCTGTGTCCAGTGTAAAGTAAGAAAAATAAATAAAAGTAATAAATAAAATAAAAACACATTTTTGGAGGATGATGGAGGAGGACATAGTGGGAGTGCTGAAGCTGCTACCACCAGTCATGACAAGGCCGATACCTCTTTGTATTTGCTGTTTGGAACATTTCTCTTTTTTGGGGATAGTTTATTAAACTGCCACCCTGTCTGCCCCTGCAGTGCCGCTCTGCCAGGTTGGAAGTGTAAGGTCCACATGTATGTGATGCCGACTGCTGTCGCTTAGCTTAGTCATCCAGCTACCTCGGTATACCCTTTTGGCCCAACTACAGTAAATGAAAACAATTTTGTAAGCTGTGAAGTGATCAAAATTGACTAGAAATGAGTGGAAACTAATGTTATTGAGGTTAATAATACTTTAGCGGCAAAAACAGGCCCAAATTCTGTTATTTTAGCCATTTTTAGCATTTTTTCATAAAAATCCAGATCCAAAACCAAAACCAAAACCCACAAGGGTGGTTTTGCCAAAACCAATCCAGATCCAAAACACGAAGGGAGATCCAGATCCAAAACCAAAACCAAAACCCGAAAAAGTGGCCGCCGCACATCTCTAATATATACACCCCTACCATCGGGAGACGCAACCCGGAATTTGTGCGTAAATGGATTGGTATCCTCAATCGGTGCTCACTGGACCTGATGGTCCTGATGGTTGAGGAGTCAGGCCGGGAACTCCAGGCCGCTAGAACCAAGATTGAATTTAAAAGTAACTTTAAAAATCAACTGGATGATGCTGCTAATCAAAGCTGGGTTACAAAGCTCGAACAGCAATGTGACAACTATAAACGGGATCTGCTGAAATTTAAGCGCAATAAAAAGTGAAATGAAAATCGTGTCTACCATTGGCTAGCAGGGGGGAATATGTTCAATTCCCAAAAACGAGGTGATAACAGTAGGAGAACAAGACCATGGCAGCCAAGATCTGGGCCAGGTTGGTCTCACCCTCGGACAACCCCAGGCCAAATGACCAGCGACAGTGAGTTTGCCATCTCAGAATCAGATGATGCAACTGGCACACAGAGTCTCCCTTTAGAACAGGCGGCTTTGCCAGCACGCAAAAAAGGCCAGCCACCCGCAGGGGCCAACAGAACAGGAGAGGTCCGCAGAAATCCTCCTCGGGAGTGGAAGGACAAGAAACATTATTAGTGTTCAATCTGTCTGACAGAGTCCTGTCCCCTATTGAGCTGGGTGTACTAAGTAAAGGCCTTTCGTTCGTGCCAACTAATTTCCACGATTCTTTCACATGGAAATGTGACCATCACAAATTCTTGAGAAAATTGCGGCTTAAAGAGCATTTCCAGAATCAGGTGCAATTACCCAATTCCAACCCTATCGATGCTTTCTTAAAAACCAGATCCGTATCCAAATTTGATCCCGTATCATCCAATCCATCCATTAGGACTTTTGGCCGATTATTGGATGACTCTGTGAACCGCTTTGTTGCAGCACCAGGCATTATGTCAAAAAATCTCACTAAACCTGAAGCCCTAGCGCTCAGTGAACTTGGACGCTATGAGGACATTACTATTAGGCCCGCAGACAAGGGCGGGGCCATAGTTGTGCAGAACATCAGTGACTATCGCCAAGAGATTTATGACCAACTGAGTGATGAAGCGGTGTACAAAAAATTAAGAGAGGATCCTACTCAGACATATCTGAAAGAACTTCAAGCAGTGCTTAAAACAGCAGTATCTGCTGGCCACTTGTCTAATAAAGCAGTTAAAAATATCTTGTGTGAGCACCCCGTGATTCCAGTCCTTTATACCCTCCCCAAATTACACAAAAATGCCAATAAACCGCCAGGACGCCCTATAATTTCTGCACGCAATTCCCTTTACCAGTCAATTTCACAACTTTTGGACTTTCTCCTTCAGCCCCTTCTTCCCAAGAAAAATGTTTTTTTAAAAGATACAACTAGTTTTTTAAAGTTGTTACAGAGTGTGGGGGATGTACCTGAAAACACCATTATGGTGTGCCTGGATGTATGCAGTTTGTATACATCCATACCTCACTCTGGTGGGCTTGAGGCGATGAGATTGTTCATTAGTGAACATTTAAGTACAGATATGTTTGATCATGATTTATTTATTTGTCTGTTAGACTTAATTCTGAATAGGAATTATTTTCTATTTGAAGGGAGCTACTACCTTCAGCTCCGTGGGTGTGCCATGGGGTCAGCAGTGGCCCCGGAATACGCAAATGTCTATATGTTCCAACAAGAGGAATTATTGTTTTTGAATGATCCAGCTGTCAGCCAGTACTTACATGTTTACACACGATACATAGATGACGTGTTCATTTTATGGACAGGGGGGATAGAGAGACTCACGGCATTGATCTCTATGGTCAATGCAAGAGAGTCGACTATCAAATTTACGTTTGAGTGGAGTGCCACGACAGCCCATTTCCTGGATGTTGCCATATACATCAGGAATGGTAAAATTATTACTGACGCTTACTTTAAAGACGTGGAATGTAACACGTTCCTGATGGCAAGTAGCCATCATCCGCCTGCACTCAAAAAAAGTTTACCGCTTTCCCAAATGATGAGAATTGCTAGACTCATGAGCGACACATCTGGTTTGTCTGATAGACTAGATACGCTTATTGCTAAATTTGTGGCTCGTGGGTATGATATAGTGAGTTTAAAAGCTCAAAAACTTAAAGTATTACAAATGCCCAGAGCTCAGCTGCTATCTACAAAACCTAAAAACAAACAAGAGTCGTTGCCATGGTCTAGCCTCTATTATGTGGCCAGCCCGGTGATTGGCCAAGCCACCTGGGCACTTTGGCCTATTGTGAGATCAGATGCTGACTTGCCTGGCTTAACTAATGTCCGTCCGATTGCAGCCTTCAAAAGAGGCCACAATCTTAGAGACCGCCTAGTGCATACTGACATTACTGGGAGAGGCCTGCCCAGGGCCCCCAATACTTATTTCAAGCCGCCAGGTTGTTATAGCTGCTTTGGTTGCACTACATGCAACTTCCTGGTTAAATGCAAGTCATTCCAACATCCGCATTCTCCCAAAACTTTTGAAGTTCGGACAGTGTTGACATGTAGATCGACTCACGTCGTCTATGTGATTGTGTGCCCGTGTGGGTTATACTATGTAGGCCAGACGTCTCTGCATAGGTCTGCAATTAGTCTCGCCTTGGGTGGTAGGGAGAATGACCAACCGGTTGCCCGCCACTTTAAGGCCATGGGACATCCTTTATCTGCATCAAAATATTTTTTGATTGACTAGGTTAAGGAATCTATGCGTGGGGGAGATAGGGTCAAATCTTTGCTCCGGCTGGAGGCAAGATGGATTCTGCGGTTAAATACCATTTACCCGAATGGGTTAAACGAAAAATTGAATTGGAATAGCTTTGTCTGATGCATATCTCCTTATGTTAATGTATTCTCTGTTTCTCTTCTTTTTTTTTTCATTTTTTCATATATTGCTTATGATACATTATGTCATTAGTGAATATTTGTTTATTATAAATTGTATGTGGTGTGTATTTAATATTGTGGTACGTTTCCTCCCCAGGTCCGGGTGCCCCCTGCTGGAGGTTGAGTGACATTTATACGGCAGCCTTGGTGAATGTGGTGGTGTGGGTTGCTTAGCAACCACCATCTGCGTCCTGCGTTGGCGTGCGGTGAGAAATGGATATCTCTCCTGACAGGTGGGATCCCGCTACAGTGGGGTAAGTGGCGTACTTTGTTTGCTGGTTTCTAAAGCATTAGTCTGCCTGTGCATATGCCGATGACACTGCGGCTGGTGTCAGGACTGTGCGCCTCCCGGAGTGAGACGCTTGAGAGGGTTGCTTAGCGACCGGATTGAGGGTGACATTCTATGGGATGAGATCTGCTTTTTTTGGCGTTAATTAGACCACAAAATGGCGATATCGCATTTTTCCCTGAAATCGCCAATTTAATGGTATGCGCTAAGGGGCTGAAATCGCATAATATGTGCATTAAGGTATGCGGACCCAAAGTGCGAGATCATTTCGCATTTATATCGCATCCAGATGTTTTCGTATAGGAAAGTATACAAATCGCTTATTTAATGCAATGCGCATTTGCACATCGCATTTTTTAAGTGACTAATTTTCGCACTAATTTCAGACCTGGGTCTGTTAGGCGAATTAGCCAGAACCCTGCACAGATCGCAATGTTCCGTGCAGGGTTCTGCTGTAAAAAATAAAACAAATGGTTAAATTAAAAAAGAACCGAGCGCGGGGTCCCCCGCCCGAGTGTAACCAGCCCCGGGCTCACAGAGCCGGTGCTGGTGACATAAAATCAGGGTCCCCGACAAATAGGGGTCCCCTTGATTTTATGAAACCAGCACCAGACTCAAGGTCCGGCGCTGGTTCCCAAAATACGGGGGACAAAGTGACTAGGGGTCCCCCGTATTTTAAGAACCAGCACCGGACACAACCAGCCAGCAGGGTAATGCCACAGCCGGGGGGAGACTTTTTATACAAGTCCCCCCGGCCAAAGCATTAACCCCCTGGCTGGTCAGCATGGGCAGGGGTCCTGGGGAAGTGGGGACCCCCCAATGAAGGGGTCCCCCCTCCAGGACTTACCAGCCCATGCTGATAGTCCGGGGCTGTCCTCCATGCCCCTGGGCTGTGGGCATGGAGCTGATGCTTTGTGTAAAAAAAAGAATGATAACTATTGTTTGGATGCGCTGAGATGTTACTCCCTCGGCGTCTATATTCAGAATGATTTCTGGCCAATCAGGAGCCGACTTTCTCGGCTCCTGATTGGCCGAGAAATCATTCTGTTCAGAGACGGCGAAGAGGAAACATCTCAGCGCCGGGCAAAGTCCTTCAAGCCGGGTACCAGTCGGGAGCAGCGCTGTCACCGGAGGTCGCCGCCGGGGAGCAGGTGAGTTGGATTTCCCTCCTTAGGTACCCCTCTGGACTACCACGGATCCCAGACCCCGGATTCTTCATGCCAGGAGCCCCGGAACCCCAGGACCAGCCCCGGAACCAGGACCAAGGCCCCGGAACCGGACTCTTCTGCCCTGGAGCCCCGGAGGAAGAATCCAGGATCCAGGGACCGACCTACGGGCTCAAGGTAGGTAAGTATCAGTGTGTGTGTGTTTTGTGTGTATTAAAGTTTTATTTTACAGGGTGTCAGTGTGATTTTGTGCACTATTTTTTACACTGCAGAACTACAAGTGCCAGCGGGCCCTTTAATGCCCCGCATGCTGGGACTTGTGGTTCCCCAAGTCCCAGCATGCAGGGTAGGCTTGCTGGGACTCATAGTTCGCCAATGTAAAACAATAGTTATCATTCTTTTTTTTACACAAAGCATCAGCTCCATGCCCACAGCCCAGGGGCATGGAGGACAGCCCCGGACTATCAGCATGGGCTGGTAAGTCCTGGAGGGGGGGGACCCCTTCATTGGGGGGGTCCCCACTTCCCCAGGACCCCTGCCCATGCTGACCAGCCAGGGGGTTAATGCTTTGGCCGGGGGGACTTGTATAAAAAGTCTCCCCCCGGCTGTGGCATTACCCTGCTGGCTGGTTGTGTCCGGTGCTGGTTCTTAAAATAGGGGGGGACCCCTAGTCACTTTGTCCCCCCGTATTTTGGGAACCAGCGCCGGACCTTGAGTCTGGTGCTGGTTTCATAAAATCAAGGGGACCCCTATTTGTCGGGGACCCTGATTTTATGTCACCAGCACCGGCTCTGTGAGCCCGGGGCTGGTTACACTCGGGCGGGGGACCCCGCGCTCGGTTCTTTTTTTTTCAACCTTGCGCTGTCCTGCAAATGTGCGATTTTCAGACATGAAAATCGCACATTTTCAGGACTAAAAACAGCGCACCACATCGCCGCAAATCGCCCCTATTCGCACTTTTCAGCCTCCAATGCGCATCACATTAAATATGCGCATTTAGGCAGAAAAATGCGATTTCAAAAAAGGCCATTTGCGGCGATATAGTGCGCAAATAAAACATGCGCATTTAGCGCAGATCATAGAATGTCACCCTAAGTGTCTATCCGGAAGTGCGTCACTTCCTGACTTCTGGCCGGCGGCGTCTGGCGTGTCTTGCAGCGGTGTAAGGAGACAGCAACATGGTATAAAAGGTATGTTCTGCTAAACATTCATTGCTGTAGGTGTTGTGACCTGAAGAAGGGGTTGATCCCCCGAAAGCTTGTCCTCTAGGTGTCATGCTTTAAAATACACCAAGTTTTGAAACCAGATGTACTCTGCCTCCTGAGTGCCGTTTTTTGTACCTGGTATATATATATATATATATATATATATATATATATATATATATATATATATATATATATTTTTATATATATATATATATATATATATGTGTGTATATATATATATATATATATATATATACATATGGGGTGTCTAATTTACAGTGTGTTGTTGGACTTAGTATACATTAAGTAAATCAGGAGCAGCAGGCCATAGATTGCATCTATGTATATATATATATATATATATATATATATATATATATATAATATATAATATAGGAGTGGTCACTATTGTACAGGAAACTATATAGGGAGGGGTATGCGCGTGTACAGGAGGGTATATATACATTGTGTATATTACAGTGTCTGTATAGTAGTAGTAGTAGTACGTTTATTTATAACAAATAGCAAACAAAAAACAAATGACAAGGTAACGTACAGGGTGTGTTGAAAAATACAGTATGAATAGGGGTATAGCTGGTAGAACTAAAATCAGCATCGTTCAGAAGTAGGTGTCAAAATTTTCGAGGAGACTGAAGATGAAGTAGAGGAAGGGAAGAACAGGACAGGAGCACAGGTGAGGTAAAGAGGTAGGGTGAGTACATGAGGAAGGAGGACCCTACTCATAAGAGTTAACAGACTAAAAATAGGTGGGTGGACGAACGAAAAACAATAGGATAAGTAGGAACGGAGGGGAATGGAGGCAGGATAGGAGGATCAAAAGAGGTTAGGAGGAGGGATAGGCAAGTCGAAAAAAGTGGGTTTTGAGGGAGCGCTTGAAGGAGGCAAGGGAATCAGAAAGCTTGATGGGTGGCGGGAGGTTGTTCCAGTGCAGGGGGGCAGCGCGAGAGAAGTCTTGGACACGGGAGTGGGAGGAGGTGATTAGGTGAGAGGTCAGTCGGCGGTCAGCGATGGAGCGAAGAGGACGGGAGGGAGTGTGGATAGAGATCAGTGAAGAGAGGTAAGGAGCGGTGGAGGAGGAGAGAGCCTTGTAGGTGGTGGTGAGGAGTTTAAAGAGAACTCGGATATATGCATATGGGGGTATATGCATGTACAGGAGGGGTGTATATATGTATATTGGAGGCTGTAACGCCCCTTAAACATTATACCAGGGTGAGGAGCAATAAAGTGCTAGAAAGGGTGTCAGAGGTACAGGACCTGTACCTCTGACACCCTTTTTGCATTTGCAGAGACTGTCATATTGGTGGCCCCTCTGTGGGAATTTAATTTGTTCCACGCATACAACAATTGCCCAATTGGAGTTACATGTGGATTATTGGTGGTAAACATAGGAACGGATCCTTGCCCCTACTGCATTGAGCTGTATTTGAAATTGTTTTTATGTCTTCTCATATTTGCATATTTTTAATGGTTCATTGGTGTATTAGCGCTACTCTTTCTTCTTCCTTATTTCATGTATCTGAACATTACTGACCCACCCTCAGCAAACATTACTGACCCCCCAGGAAAACATTACTAACTCTCCCCCCCAGCAAACATTAATGACTCACCCTCAGCAAACAATACTGAGCTCCCCAGCAAAACATTACTGACACCCCCAGCAAAGCATTACTGACAACCCTCACAAGCAAAACATGACTGACCCCCACCCCCCTGCAAACATTACTGACAACTCCCCTACCTCAGAAAGAATTACCCCTTACCTACACAAACATTATAGCTACCCCCCCCCCCGGCAAACATTATTGGCACCACCCAGCAAACATTGCTGACCCTTCCCCCCTCCAGCAAACATTACTGGCAACCACTCTATCTTGAGCAGCACTTGCCTGAGCCTTTGCTAACCGCGTCTGTGCTCCTGTGGTGTGGCTGCTGCTCTCCTCTTCTCCTCTCTGCTGGGCTCCTCCAGTGCATGCCATGTTACTTCCTGAACATACCTGGTACGCTTCTGACTCCGTCAAACACTAATTTTGTTAAAACACCATGGTAAGAGTTTAATGGTCCCAACCACTCTAGACCACAGTGAACAATGGATATAAATATAAATGGCTATATTGGAGTAAATCAGGATGATCCGTTATTAACGTTGGCCACAAGAGGGAGCTATGGTATCAGGTATCAGGAATGGTGACCTGAATGGTCATCACACAAATGCAGTATCTGGTAACATAAAACTAATTTTAATAAGGCCTCAGATTTTTAGGCTCTAAAAAAACGAAAATATTATAGAAATTAAAAATGTCTATTTAGGAATCGTATGAAACAAAAATCAACATACTGTATGAGGTTTGAAACAATGCATTTATTATATTTCAATTACATATGAAAACATATCATTTGAAACAACTATAATGGAATTTAACACAGAAGAACATATACAGTTTCCTGAATATATCAGGAAGCCAGAGAGAGAACGGGGCGGCATTGTCCTTACTGCTTATACTGATGAGAGGGGAAGATGGGGGACCCGGGGAGATGCTGCCTGTCTCTAATCTAGCATAACAGGGTAGCACGGAGGAGAGGGAAGAGGCTTAGTGGTGGATCACTGGTGCTGCTGCGGGTCCGGGCCCGGTGGTCACACACACGCCGCTCACTGCGCTCCTTGCTCCACATGAGTCTCTCTTTCTCCTCTCACGTGCGACGCACTTCCTCTCTCTCCTCTCTTCTCATGCCAGCCCCGTTCCTCCCTTTCCTGCTCCTTCACAGCCAATCCAATTCGCTCTGTTCTCCCTGTCACTCAGGCTTGCTGCTGCAGCTCCGGGGCACTATTAACCCCATGTAACCCTGCTTGAATTTGTCCACATTGGTCACTGCATTACACCAGGGGGTTTTCAGGGTACCACAGAAGTCATACACAGTAGACATGCCGCGATTGCAGTGCCAGGGCAGCGGGTGGCAAGTAAAGTATATTATATCTAAAGTATAAAGTATAAGTCTTCAGAATGCCCAGCAAAGCTTCTGCCCCTAGGCATAGGCTGCCGCCCTAGGCAATTGCCTAGCATGCCTATGCCTAGGGCTGGCTCTACTCGGACTGACCCAGCTCAAAATCACTTGCATGCCAGCCGCTTCTCTGCCCCGCATTCGCACGGGCAATCAACACGCAGCCAATACACCCCCATGCAGCATACAAGTTTCTCTCATTAATCAATTAACAAACTACATGGCAGCCACATGGGAAGCACACTTTTCATTTTTAAACATTTGCAGGTCTCTGCATTCATATCTCTTATATATTTTATTGTTTTTACACACAATTGCACCACAGTTCTTAACTGCTATTATGTGCATTTCTAATTCGGCAACCTTATAAGGCGTCTATACATTTATTTGGTTTGAACCTTAACATACACTTTAAGCTAGCTTAACTAAGAATAACTCACGCTGACACAATAAAGACTCGGACACCAAAGCAATTAGATTTAAAGGTCATGTGTATATTTATTATGTGGTATGACCCCTCTTCGTAAAGGGCTGGCAATAAGGCGCCACGGATCCCCAGCTCTAGTCACATCAAAAATGGCGGCAACTTAAATGCCCCAACTGACTGATATTGAGATGGGAACGACTGAGACGTCCCATCTGACCAAGGCACAACCTAACACTGGGAAGTCTCACCACCCCTTCTCTGGCCGGTGTGGACACTCCGCTGACAAAGTGCCCACAGTGCCCCCCCCCCCCCCCCGCAAAGGCAGGACACCCCTCCATCTTTCCAGGGGCCAGTGCCTCCCAGCGCCCTCTCACGCCACAAGTGACCGATGGACCGTGATGCCCTACCGGCACCGCCAGGCTCTAAGAGATTAACTAGATGAGCTCTAAGAGCCGACGCATGCCACCCATGAAGACCCACCTAAATGTCTGCGACCCTAAACTAAACCTGAAAAACTATCCCTCAACAATACCCCTAAGCCAATTGAAGGGGAAGCTGAAAGAAAAGGTCCCTAACCATCAGAAATTATACATTGCATTGATTAGTATGACAAGGTAAGTTAGTACAATGGACCCAAGTGAAGTCGAAAACTTGATAAAAAACCTCTCGTGTGTTTCGGAAGGGGGAGGTGGGCTGAATTGAAATTAATAAGGACCCACAGAGGTAAAAAAATGCAAGAAAGTCCTTCACAATTCACACCCCTGATTCCGGAACACTAGCTGTTCCAAAATCAGCGGGTAAACAGCACAACAGGCACACTACATCTAAATCTTATCTAACTTTACATAACTCCTGAATGCAGTGGACTTCCATTGCCCCCATTGCCTGAATGGAAGAGTCAGGAAGCCCGCTGGCCGCTGTGCAGGTAGCAGCCCAAACAGGCAATTTCAGCACCAAATATCACCGCAGCCACAAAGTGTGAAGCAATGATGCCAAAAGGGCACCGAAACCCAGAATTATCTCCGGGGCCTCGTTAAAACAATGGTAAAGGATGTGAAGAGGAAAAACCCTGTCCCGTGCCAGCTAAAGCCCCAATAGGTAAGTGGGCCCCAATAAGAGATGGCAGAGGGCTCGCCATGGACCTGGGGTCAGCCCCAGACTGACCTTGGAGGGGTGATCAGCATCGCGTACTCGGCAGGCGTGTCGGAACTGACAACTAGCACCTCTCGTGCATGTGGAACCTTTGTTGAAGGGGGTGCGACCCCCTCCTTTCCTGAAAAGGGCTTCTTAACCAGTGGTGATCAAGCTGGCGATTTCCAGCCAAATCTCCACGTCCTTAAAACCTAGGGGCAAGGTGGTATTACCCTCCTAATTGCGGCAAAATTTATCATCGTAATCCCTCCAGGCGTACTCCTTGTACTTTAAAAACATCTCATTTATCATGAAGATGTACTTGACGACATTGAGGTGTTCCTCTGGCTTCTCATCCAAGTAGCAAGATGAGAAAACCATGAAACCCTTGAGCCAATGGTGGAAGCTGCAATACGCACGTTCGCCAATTCCACCAGGCTTCTTTGCCTCATCGAATCCTGTCTTTAACACCTCGGTAATCGAGAAAACATCCACGAATTTACCGGCCTTAATCTTGTCCCTGACCTTCTTACGCAGACCCCTAGTCACAGCAGTGTTGGAGCAATGCACCATCTCCGCATGCAAAGGCAGCTCCTTGGGTGCCGGCGCCTTCTTGGACTTGTTAATCTTCCCCACTTTCTTAGCCACCGCCCACGCAATCAGCTTCCTGAGCTTATGGGGGCGCCCCATCGAGCCAGAACCGTCGCTGCTAGCGGAGCTGTCCGTAGAGGAAGGGCCGGAAGTGGAGGCATGCGCATTATCAAGCTCAGCTGATCCTGTAGCAGGCCTCAGAGTCGTCAGGGAGGTGGAACTCCCCACTTCGGCCGCGCCAGCCACCCCCAATGCTCCTGGGACAGGAATGACAGCTGTAGTACCTGGCGCAGGAACGAGAGAAGACAGCACGTCCGTCCCCACTGGATCCCCTGCGGCCACTGGCGTCACAGTCAACCCCAGCAAGGCAGCGGGCAGAGCTACCTGATTGACACAGGCAGGCGAAACCTCCTTGGTCGTATCCATGGCAACCGGCTTTGGAAATTCGGTGGACGGAGTCGGTAACATGGGAAGACCTTGTGGGGACAGAAAAGAAAGTGTTACGTCACAGAAAGTGGACACCGCACCCCGGGACCCATTGCGGTGGCCCTGAAGGGGACTGGGGGGGCAGGAAACGCCGCTAAAGCAGTGCCATATGGAAAGGAGTAGGGGTGTGCCCCCAAATCCCTGGGGCAAGGTGATAGGGGCCGGCTGTTTAGCCCCGAATGGCTGCTGCCAGAAATTCTGTTGCTGCCAAGGGACAATGGTGCAACTGAAAGGGTAGCCCGCAAAGGCCTGTGACTGCGGAAAACACTGTGGGGCATTAAAAGACCACGTGGTCTGGGGCCCGTACGAAAGGGGGAAACGGGCCCTGAGCGACGGGGCAAAGATCGGTGACATGGAAACCAGCAACGGCTGCTGTTGGGGGGGTAAGCCTGCCAGGTGGATACACCAGGGTGGCACCAATCACCCGTGCCGTGGACCTGGGTAGGTGCCAGAGACTGCCGGAGGGGTATGGCAAATGTGGCCGATACCGCCGACTGGGCAGATACCAGCTGTACCACACCTGTAGGGGGGGCAGTATGGGCGTCTGCCCCACCGCCCCAGCCCGGCGAGGCAGAGACCAGAGGCCCTGCAGCAGGAAACCCCAGGCCACCGCACCCGTGGGTCCCCGGCGGGGAAGGAATGCCAGCCACCTGGTGCACCCCACCGGCGGCGTCCATGGCGGGAAGCTGCGCAAGCTACCCGACTAAGGCGGTCGCCCGCGCACCAGGTAGGGGCGGGGCTGGGCCCACATGAGTGACAGCTGGGGGGAGACTCCAGAGGGGTGGCTGAGGGGTGGCTGGCTGGAGAGGGGGTTGCCGTGGGGCCGGCCCCAGAGAAATGGGCCCAGCCCTTTGAGAGGGCTGGTCATGGCCCCCTATCTGGTATGCGGGCGGGAGGGGTGTTAACTGGTGCGGGGGCCCGGGCATGTCCACGGGTAACCATGCACCCGGGCTCTGGGCCCTGCCATTGTAGTCGAAGGTGCCCCCTGCGGCAGCCAAACCCCGTACCGCCAGGCTGGGAGGCAGGGGTGAGCTGGCCCGGGGGGGCGGATAAGCACCGTCCGGTCCGGAGCTACTAGGATCGGACGCGGGCAGACAGGATGATGTGATGCGTAATGCATCAGGTGGGGGACGGAGGCGACGGCGTTGACGAGCAGGCCGCATGCGGCACCTGGTGATCGCCATGCACTGCCGGGGGAGCCGTGGTGGGCCCACGGGGTTGTTGGGGAGGGGGCACCGCTGTAACAAGGAAGGGAGCAGGTGGTGGGGGAGCTGGAACTGACCAGGCGGAGGCAGGAACCGGGCAGGGCCCAGGCGTGAACGGAGGGGGAACAAGGTATGTGCTGCTGGGGAAATGCTGAGGGAGGGCAGGTGAAACCATCAGGCAGGGGTGGGCTGAAGTAAAAAGGGGGCCGGGGGGGATGCTGGCAGGAACTGGGAGGGGGCCGGGGTGGGCTGACAAGAACTGTTAAACTTAAGGGGAAGGTAGCCATCAAGGAGACGGCGGGGGAGGGGAGCAGAGCGGCGGGGACAGGACATCACAGAAGGTAAGGGGTATACAGGCACTTAGCTGCAGGAAGATTCCCAAAAAAGGCTGACTGCACGCTGAAGATCTTCTGCAAGAGGAAGTACTTCCTGTAAGGACCTGCCCATATACCTCTCTCCTAAGCTCTAGCCCCTAAGTTCACCCATAGGCTAACCACAAAACTGAAACTAACTTTAAACAAACTAGCAGCCATTAACTCCTTTCTCTACCAACCCAAAAAATGTAAGCCTCTTAAGTACGCTCTGGCTTAGGCAGCACTCACTTAATCAAACACAAGTGTGCCTATCATGTTGGGACAATAGAATTTTTAACATCAGCTGATAAATGCTAAGTGATTGAAAGGTGCTGCAATTAGTGGACAGTATTTAAAGCTGCACATACAGCCTTAGCCACACCCCCTGATGAAGTCCTTTGAATGACGAAACACATTGGACGTTGACATTGTAAAGCTGTGACATGTACATGTCTGCAAAGTCCTCCTCCCCCGACAGGCGATCCTTGCTGGTTGCATCTCCGTCCTGCTGTTCCGCTGTGACGGTATAGTAGTGCCATGGCTTTAGCAAGGTTCTCTGTCCTATGCTGGCAAGCTGATATTCATTTACTACTATGTGTGTGAGCTTTTTTATTGCCATAAAAATCTTTTACTATTCTCATTTGTGGGCTTATCATTAATCAGCAGTTGGCGGTAGCACTCAGCAATAAATACGGACATAAAGATATCTCCTGTTGATTTATATATTGGGTTGGTATACTCAGCAAAGTTTCCATCTTTGCTAATGATACAAAACTGAGCAAAGTAATTAGAACAATCAATGATGTCTCCACACTTAAGAGTGACCTTAATAAACTAGAAAAGTGGGCAAAAAAATGAGGTTCAAGGTGGATAAATGCAAGGTTATGCATCTTGGTAGACATAACCACTATGCTAGTTATGACTTAAGTGGGGTAGCTTTGGGTATTTCTGAACTGAAAAAGGATCTAGGAGTCCAAATTGATAACAAACTGGGGTATAATGCTCAGTGTCATGTAGCAACATTTAAGGCCAACAGGATACTAGCATGTATAAGAAGGTATATGGAGACTACATTAAGGGGATTATTCTGGTTGATTCGCAAGGCTGCAAATTCACAGCATTTTGAGACCACCAAACCCGCCTTGTGAGTGGGTGGTGGGCGCCACCCATTCGCAAGGGCATGCAAATGGATGTTGCACCGTAACATCCATTTGCAGGCCAGGGGGGAATGCCCACATCTTTCGATGGTTACCAACAATCGAAACATGTGGTGCGTGCATGCATATGTAAGGTTGCTCTGAGCATGCATGTGGGCAGCTCTCTGGCCTGCACGCCCCTCTCTGCCCCCCCCCCCCCACACACACACACACACACACAAACACACACACCATTTTCTGCCTCCCGCCTGCTATGTTGGGTGTGTGTACCCAGCGAACATCGGTCAGGCTGCAAACGAATGCTGGTTGTGAAGCAACCAGAATAGGGGCCTAAATGTAATTAAGCCACTCTAACAAAGCAATGGTAAGACCGCATATGGAGTACAAGTCTGGGCCCCGCTCTACAAAAAGGATGACAAAAAGGGGTCGGAGAATGTAAACTATGAAGACAAATTGAACAATTTGGGATTATTTACGCTAGAAAAAAGGTTTTTAAGGGGAGACATGCTAAACATGTACAAATAAATAAGGAACTGTCAGGCACGCATTTCGTTTTGAGGAAGGACTCCAGGACACATGGAAATGAGTTTAGACTAGAGGAAAGACAATTTTGTTCCCTTAGAAGGAAACTATTTTTTACAGTCAGGGCAGCCAAATTGTGGAACTCTCTTCCTGGAGAGGTGGTTTCGGCAGACACAGTAAATACATTTAAAATAAGGTTGGACAAGCATCTATTGGGTCAAAACATCCGGGGGTACAAATAACAATCAAAATCTGTCTTTAAATAAATCAGAATATGGATCATACACACTAACCACGGTTGAACTTGATGTATGCGCGTCTTTATTTGACCTTAACTACTAGAGTATGTAACTATATACACTCACACAGGTCCTTATTCTGGTCTATACGCTCTGGCGCGTATTCGTATGGAGAGCAGTTCTTAGCTCACTGCGCATGCGTACTACTCGCAACGCACATGTGCAGAGCTGACAAGTCATGCACGCTCGTGACCTAACTAGTAGAAATAGTCTAGTTGACGAACTTGTGCAGAGTAGGCGTATTGTGGGCATATTGGTGGGTGTGGCCACAAAACTGTGCAAATTGGGCGTTAACCAGGGTGTACACTGGGGTGGTAGCTACATGTGCTGGGCGGTGGCTTTGCTTCACTGTGCGAGCGCTCGGACTGATTCAGCTGAAAATCACTTACTCCGTAAAAGTAAGTTTCATGCCTCGCAGGCCAGCCACTTCTCAATTAATAAACTACATGCACCTGCACCCAATAAACCCCCATTAATCAATAAAAAAACTACATGGCAGTCATGCGGGAAGCACACTTTTCAACTTTAACCATTGGCAGATCTCTGCATTTATATCTCTTATATATTTTATTGTTTTTACACACAATTGCACCACCATTCTTAACTGCTATTATGTGCATTTCTAAATTGGCAACCTTAACACACAAGTGCGCCTATCATGTTGGGACAATTGTACACACAATTACAACAAGTCAACATGTGTCAACTCTGTGTTACTGTCTCTAACTGTAACAAAACCATGATCTTGTCATCACATTAAACACATCTATCTTCTCATGTGTTCAAATACCACTGGTGTGTTTGTGAACAGGTGACAGGCCATACATTTATTCTCAATTTTCATGTTTTTGGAGTCTAGGACATTGTACAATTATGCCACTCACTGCCGCCATCCATTAATGGTGTTGATTTACATTGGACTAATGTATCTACTCCTAGGAAACATTTACCAAACCATTACTTTATGACCCTACACAGGTTATACAATATTGATCACAAACACTCTATAATATTAGATTTATGTGCAAAACTGCAGACACAACTTTGGACAATAAAAACATCATTGTTGTTATGAAAAAACTTTATTTTAGTGTTTATCAGTACACCATTGTGTTGCCCAACAAATATTCAAAGTAAACACAGGAAAAGTGTAACAAAAAAAGGCACGTCAAAATATTCCACGATCAATACCATCTGGCCCACAACAACTGGTTGCTGAAGTGCCAGGCAATGGCAATCCTGAATGTCCTGCTCCCACTAAACATGGCAGCCAGAGTCAGCAAAACAAAATCAAGACAGCATTTTCAAAGAAGGTCCTTGAAATCATGGTACCCTCAACACGGGCCCAGATTGTGTTTGGGTCAAAAAAAGATGAGTCCACAAAAGAATGAGAACAATAGGAGTAAGTTCATGGAGCAAATCAATACCATGCCACCACTTCACTGTTGGCGCCCTCTTTTGCGCCTGCCAGCAGCCTTTGTCCGGCTGGATGATCATTGCCCTAGTCTGGATGGGGGATTTGGGAGTCCCCGGAAGGAGCAGGAGGTGGTGGAATTGTGGCAGCAGGGGATGGGCTGGTGCAATTGCAGCAGGAAGGGCTGCCACTAGTGCCCTGCTGGTGCTGACAAGTTCTTCTAACAGGTTGTTTTGACGGATGGCCTCTCCTGCATATCCATCAAGCACCCCAGCACCACCAGGATCCACTCATGACACTGTTTTAGAGTAGTGCCACCCTCTGCCGCCACCTGTGGCTCCTCCCCTGGGGTAGGTAGGTCGGTGGGGTTGCTGGATGAGGTGCAGCAGTCAGGCCTTTAAAGAAAGAAAACAATGTCAGCATCACTCAACTTTACAAACTAAAAAACATTACCCCAAAACCTTCAACATTTACCTGGAAGCTCAGCAGCAAATTGCGCCACCGGCAGCTCACTGTCCTTGTTTGCCACCCCCTGCATCTCCTTGACTGATATGCAGCATTGTGCAAGGAGATCGAGGGGGAACATCTGGAGATGGTCTGAGTAGTTTACGCCCGGGTGGTCTGGCTGAACGGCCAGCGGTCACTGAGCTTCCTGTTCATGGCATACTTGAAGTCCTGCCACCTACAAATGAGGAACAACCAAACAATGTATAAGATATCAATGTCACAAATGTACTCTACACAACTTACTGACTTTCGTAAGAATTTATGAAATACTACAAATAGTACTCACAAACATGCTTTGTTAATGGAGGCACAATTTGAACACAATCCATTTTGAGATAATGCATATAGCAGTAAAAAAAACTGTCTCAATATGTTTTGGAACATACTTTCAAACATTTTATAATCCGGTGCATTGAAAAGCATACAGATAGTGGTAGATGCTTAAATTAGTTCAGTAATACCATTCAGGTGCATGCAAGGGAGGGGTTAATAATGAGTAAGTAAAGCAAGACATTGGTTCCCCCAGCACACTGAATGGTATTAGTAACCAATCTTGAACACTACATGATAATAGAATTCAGAGATATTGGTTACATATACCTGCGCAGGTGTATGATATGCCCCCAAGCCACGTCAAGGCTTCTCTGTATATTGGGGGTCCCTAGCGCTATATCTAGGTGCAGGGTGCGGCACCCCAAAAACTATCATAAGCTAGGAAGCCCAGTGCGGCACACCAGTGAGACACTATAGTGTTAATAAAAATTAGTGATAGGAAGCCAAAGCTATATATATATATATATATATATATATATATATATATATATATATATATATATATATATAGAGAGAGAGAGAGAGAGAGAGAGAGAGAGAGAGAGAGAGAGAGAGAGAGAGAGAGAGAGAGAGAGAGAGAGAGAGAGAGAGAGAGAGAGAGAAATGAAATGAAATGTAATTAAAATGAGAGAGATAGTGTTATTGAGGGAAAAGTGTTAATAGAATGTAAGGGCATGCCGCACTAAAGCCACCCAGCCCAACCAGTCCAGGGGCACCGCACCCCACACCGCCGTTTCCCTAAATTGGTCTATGAGCCACATGATAAGGGCTCCTTACTTGATATATCCAAACCAAGAGCTACCTACCTTGGAGCAACCCCAGACTACTCCATGTGGCATATCAGGACCTGCATCTCTTCCTAATACATGCTCCTCACTGCCTCTAATAATATACATACAGATAGTGGTAGATGCTAAAATTAGTTCAGTAATACCATTCAGGTGCATACAAGGGAGGGGTTAATACTGAGTAAGTAAAGCAAGACATTGGTTCCCCCAGCACACTGAATGGTATTAGTAACCAATCCTGAACACTACATGATAATATAATTCAGAAATTGAAAAGCATACTTCAGCAGAATTGCAACATTCCATACCTGTCACTTTGTGGACTAATAAAATCTGTCACACTGGTTTGTCATATGTGTAATTTGGCCCACCAATCATGGCAGAACATTTGCATCAATACACTTTGATCTCCCTGCTGACAGGTCTAACACTATCCCAGTGGTGTTACAATGGAGGGTGCAGGGGCTGCAACTGCTATTGTCTTGGGGGGCATGAGAGCCCAGCAGGCAAACCCCTGTGGACCCTCCCTCTCCCCTGCAGGTGACAGACTGTGTGGCCCTTTTTCCCTCCTGTGCTACCCCCATTTCCCTGCCACTGCAAGCCACAGCCTGCAACCTGCTATGTCCTGTGCCTGCGGACCCCTCTCACCTCACCCCTAAGGTGATAGTATACCCTCCTGCTTCCACAGGTCATAGCCTGCTACCCCCCTACCAAAGCACTCTTAAAAAGTATTGTATTGACAATGGTGGGGGCCCTATGAAGATTTTGCTATGGGGCCCACAAGGTTCTATTTATGCCTCTGCTATATCCCCACCTGGCCACCCCTCCCCTCTATACAGTTGGACACATGTCTAAGTAGACAAACTGCATCAAAATAATAACACATTTTGCTGTAATGGTTTGTTCATGTTTGGATTTTGGACACAAACACCTAGACATTTCACACACGCTTGCCTTCTGTGCACATTGTACCATTCTCTGTACTGCGGTGACACTGTATTGACTTGCTCCATGATCTTCAGCCATTTTTTGTCTATCATTGTGGAACCCATCTTCTTTGGCCCAAACTCAATCCACTCCCTGCTTTGGGTACCAAGATCTCAAGTTTCTCCTTTAAAAATGCCAGGTTCTTGACCTTGACTGCTGACTACTGGCTACCATGATGAGTAGGGGCTGAACACCCAACTGGTGCTGATGCTGGGATATTTTAACATGTCTGGGAGGGTGAGGGCTGAGGTTCCTGTCTCCCCTGGTTTTGTGCATGGTTATGCACATTGGCTGTAATTGACTCAAGCCTTGCAGCAATCATCTGTGTCAGAAATGGCAGAATCTTCATAGTCCAACATGTTAGCAGCAAAGGAAGGATGTGAATGTGAGTGTATTTATACCATAGTTAGCATGCAGCGTACCCCCCGCCAACTATGCACACTCGGAGGGTTACGCTGAAAATGTGGACATTGGATGCATGCTCCCAAATGACATAACATTCGCCAATGCACAAGTATTGTTCGCCCAAAGCTGCTCAAACATGTACGAGTGTGTGAATTGGTGTTGTTCCTTTACCAAAATCAATTTCTTTAGGAATGTTTCCTTTTTGGATTTATGTTGCAACCTAATCCGTAATCCATGCTGCAGCTGTCATTATGTAAACTAATGCATTACACATGTAATTCCCCTATATAGATGACATTTTCTCCAGAATCCCAGTGTGGAGGGGTGAGATTTTACATGTCAGGCACCACGCTGGCATTTTGAAATTTCAGCAATGACCCCAGCCAAACTGAGGGAAGTAGCCTTGTGCACGCTAACTACATAGCAACTTGATGTGAGGCCTGTCCTTACATACTTGGGATGCATTTGCATTGCATCAATTTTAAAAGCAAAATATACTGCGAATGATTAGAACAGGCAAACATACTGTTCATTTTATCATTATGAATAAAGTTAATACCAAATAATAATGTAAGGAACCAATAGTCTGAAAGCTGAGGGTCCCCTCTTTCCATGGGTACAAGAATTTTAAAAATCGGAACTTGGGAACCGGAGATATCTGACTTCAAAACAGTGGTCCCCATCCAAGCCTATTATTTGCGCTTCCCAGTCAGATATTTCAGGTTCTGTCTGACTTAGAGTTTTTCTGAGGGTTTTTCTATATTCCAAAAGCTGGGACTCTCCCCCTTTGATGGACACTAGTAGCTTGTCTCTACTTTTCCCAGAACCAGAGATATCAGCCTTCCAGCAGCTAGTTACTAGTCCAGCTACACACACCTGGTATGTAGTTTTATATACTCATTGGCAGATTGCTCTGCCTCCTGAATTCTGATCCCCTAGTCCCCAATACCATTTGATAGGTGGGATTCTCTAGTTTTTAATTCCATTAAAATCTAAGAAATCTATTTCTGGGAACTGGAGATATCTGCAGTCAAGCAAGCTGTCCTCCACCAGAAAATTATGAATAATAAGCCCACTCCACTATACACCCCTCCTCTGCATATTAAACATCCTCTACCACCATGGAAGTTATGTATCAGGGCCCCTTCATTCAGCCCAATGCCCCCTTCTACCACCATCTGTGCAGTAAAGGGGTAATTAGTGGAAATTACTGATCCAGGCCCTACATGCTGTGCGGTTGATATAATACCCCCTACCACCTGTGGGACATCAAAGCTTCTGCTCATAGCACCCCTTACCGCTGGAGGATCGGTAGGGGCCCCAATACATTGCTATGCCCAGGGGTCTACTGCTGTTATGTATGTATATATATATATATATCTAGGCAAAGATGAGAAGAAAGGTGCGCTTCATAGTGCATTAAACGGAGTTTTAATCAGGATAAAAACAAAGTATCCCAGGTACACAACAAAAGAGCCTCGTACCACATAAATGATCGCTGTGGACTGGGTACCACAAGATATGACAATTTATGCCAAGGGCAAAGCTGCTCACGTCACAGGAACGGTCTCCACTCGAACAACCTCCAATGGTCCGCCAGGCTGGTTTGCCGTGCAGGTCAGCGGGGATGCCGGAGAAGAAGGGAGCCTGAGAGGCGACGTCAGCTAGCAGTAAGATCCAACACCGGTGGGGGACGTAGGCCACGCCCTGACGCGTTTCGTCACTGGGACTTCGTCAGAGGGCGTGGTCTCTACGTCCAAACCCCGGTGTTTTTAAGGAGAAGCGGCTGTCAGTCAAAGCGCTGACCAGCCGTATAATAGGAGCAGATACAAAGGGCGTATATAACTATTGCGCTCCAATGTTAAAATCGCAGCCTGTTCATTATGTGAAGAGAGCGGCGTTGCCACTTGGCTAACAACAATAATTAAACAATTGGCACATATAATTTATACTATTGGCACATACAATGTAAATGTACTGGGATATAAATATATAAAAATCCCAAAAAAATTTTTTTGCGACAATAAATACACCATATAACAATATTACTAATAAGACAAGCAAAACACAAAAAAAGTGAATATATATATAAAAAGATCTTTTAACGATCTATCTTAAATAAAAAATGCAGCAAATATCCCGCAGAACCTTACTATTATCAGCGGAAATCATGCATAAAAATGACATAAGCTGTACATATTGTCATTTAAACCACACATGTAAGTAAACATGGTAACATAAGTGGAATAGGTTCTGTGAGTTAGTTTATGAAGGGTGTGATTTCATAGCCTTCATTCAGGCCGGTGGGTACCAATGTGTTCATTTTGAGTATCCACATTGTTTCACGTTTTAATAAGAATTTATCGTGATCACCGCCTCTCTTATGTCTAGCAACCAGTTTGATTCCTTTGAAGGAGAAACTGCTTGAATCACAATCATGCTTTTCTTTGAAGTGCCGGGGTAGACTATGGTTAGTCACCCCGTTTTTAATATTACGCAAGTGTTCTAAAATGCGCACTTTCAAGCATCTTTTAGTTTTTCCAATGTAATTGATACCACAACTACAAGTCACCAGATACACCACATGTGTGGAATTACAGTTGATAAAATTTAAAACCTTAAAATCAGTCCCATCGATGTGGGGTCCTTTTTTCATGTATTTACATACTTTACACGAATTACAAGGATAACTGCCTTTTAATGACAAGAAAGTGTTACTGGGAGGTCTTACATCAATCACATCTAGTTGACTCCTGGATACTAAAGATTTCAAAGTTTTAGCTTTTCTAAAGACCACTTTAGGGGTATCTGAAATGTGTGCCGTCAAAACAGGGTCCAATTTTAAAACATTCCAATGCTTCTGGAATATTCTCTTTATTTCTCTTTCATGAGTATTAAACTGTGTGATGAAAAGGGCATCAGACGATTTTTTAGGGGGTAACTGACTATTGGAAGGGATTTCATCTGGATATAATAGTTTATGTCTGTCCAGATTTCTTGCTCGATTAAGTGATCCCTGTACAATACCCATAGGATATCCTCTTTCCTTGAAGCGCTGTGTGTACACACATGCCTGCTGCTCAAAAACTGCTGTATCTGTACAGTTCCTTCTTAAACGAAGGAACTGTGAAAAAGGAATATTATCTTTCCAGTTGGTGTAATGACAGCTGGAATAGTCCAAGTAGCTATTCGCATCAACTGGTTTAAAGAAAGTGGATGTCATAATTTTCTTTTGGCCAGGGGTATCATCTGCATTTAGCATGATGTCCAAAAATTCTATTTTATTACGGTGAAAGCTGGAGGTGAATTTTAAATTGTAGGTATTTGTCTCCACGCCAAATGATTATAATATCATCTATATACCTTTTTATATACTTATAAAAAGGTATATAGATGATATTATAATCATTTGGCGTGGAGACAAGATAGCGTTTGATGAGTTTATGAAGGAAATAAATATCAATACCTACAATTTAAAATTCACCTCCAGCTTTCACCGTAATAAAATAGAATTTTTGGACATCATGCTAAATGCAGATGATACCCCTGGCCAAAAGAAAATTATGACATCCACTTTCTTTAAACCAGTTGATGCGAATAGCTACTTGGACTATTCCAGCTGTCATTACACCAACTGGAAAGATAATATTCCTTTTTCACAGTTCCTTCGTTTAAGAAGGAACTGTACAGATACAGCAGTTTTTGAGCAGCAGGCATGTGTGTACACACAGCGCTTCAAGGAAAGAGGATATCCTATGGGTATTGTACAGGGATCACTTAATCGAGCAAGAAATCTGGACAGACATAAACTATTATATCCAGATGAAATCCCTTCCAATAGTCAGTTACCCCCTAAAAAATCGTCTGATGCCCTTTTCATCACACAGTTTAATACTCATGAAAGAGAAATAAAGAGAATATTCCAGAAGCATTGGAATGTTTTAAAATTGGACCCTGTTTTGACGGCACACATTTCAGATACCCCTAAAGTGGTCTTTAGAAAAGCTAAAACTTTGAAATCTTTAGTATCCAGGAGTCAACTAGATGTGATTGATGTAAGACCTCCCAGTAACACTTTCTTGTCATTAAAAGGCAGTTATCCTTGTAATTCGTGTAAAGTATGTAAATACATGAAAAAAGGACCCCACATCGATGGGACTGATTTTAAGGTTTTAAATTTTATCAACTGTAATTCCACACATGTGGTGTATCTGGTGACTTGTAGTTGTGGTATCAATTACATTGGAAAAACTAAAAGATGCTTGAAAGTGCGCATTTTAGAACACTTGCGTAATATTAAAAACGGGGTGACTAACCATAGTCTACCCCGGCACTTCAAAGAAAAGCATGATTGTGATTCAAGCAGTTTCTCCTTCAAAGGAATCGAACTGGTTGCTAGACATAAGAGAGGCGGTGATCACGATAAATTCTTATTAAAACGTGAAACAATGTGGATACTCAAAATGAACACATTGGTACCCACCGGCCTGAATGAAGGCTATGAAATCACACCCTTCATAAACTAACTCACAGAACCTATTCCACTTATGTTACCATGTTTACTTACATGTGTGGTTTAAATGACAATATGTACAGCTTATGTCATTTTTATGCATGATTTCCGCTGATAATAGTAAGGTTCTGCGGGATATTTGCTGCATTTTTTATTTAAGATAGATCGTTAAAAGATCTTTTTATATATATATTCACTTTTTTTGTGTTTTGCTTGTCTTATTAGTAATATTGTTATATGGTGTATTTATTGTCGCAAAAAAATTTTTTTGGGATTTTTATATATTTATATCCCAGTACATTTACATTGTATGTGCCAATAGTATAAATTATATGTGCCAATTGTTTAATTATTGTTGTTAGCCAAGTGGCAACGCCGCTCTCTTCACATAATGAACAGGCTGCGATTTTAACATTGGAGCGCAATAGTTATATACGCCCTTTGTATCTGCTCCTATTATACGGCTGGTCAGCGCTTTGACTGACAGCCGCTTCTCCTTAAAAACACCGGGGTTTGGACGTAGAGACCACGCCCTCTGACGAAGTCCCAGTGACGAAACGCGTCAGGGCGTGGCCTACGTCCCCCACCGGTGTTGGATCTTACTGCTAGCTGACGTCGCCTCTCAGGCTCCCTTCTTCTCCGGCATCCCCGCTGACCTGCACGGCAAACCAGCCTGGCGGACCATTGGAGGTTGTTCGAGTGGAGACCGTTCCTGTGACGTGAGCAGCTTTGCCCTTGGCATAAATTGTCATATCTTGTGGTACCCAGTCCACAGCGATCATTTATGTGGTACGAGGCTCTTTTGTTGTGTACCTGGGATACTTTGTTTTTATCCTGATTAAAACTCCGTTTAATGCACTATGAAGCGCACCTTTCTTCTCATCTTTGCCTAGATACTTTCCCTCTGTGGATTCCAGAGGTCCTTCCACTTGAGAAAGGTTGCTGCTGAGACTTATTTTAGACTTTTGGTGCTAATTGATCCTGGTGATTACAGGACTTTTCCAGCTGGGTGATACAGCAAGTATTTGTGGCGCTTTGGACTCACTATTTGCACACATATATATATATATATATATGTGTGTGTGTATTATTATTATTTATATACATTTGGTCTATCTATAATACTTTAACTGACCCGGCATATACTGGGTCACCTAAGTGTCCATCTCCGTGCTTTGCTCCGCCCCTCTGGAAACCCCCTTCTGAAAATCCTGCGTTTGCCACTGCCATACATAATTAATATATATACCTGCATTTCTGTACTGCACAATTGCCAATATGACAATGGCTGCTAATCAGTCTGCCCCCTTTTCCAAAAGAAAATTACAGGACCTAGTGGCTGTCATGGATGTCCGGCTGGGGCGTGTTATGCCCTATATCAGCAATGCTGATAAGTGCTGGGCCTATAATGCGGCCCGGCACCAGATATTCACCAGCATGGGCATTTGTTGGACCATCGCACAGTTGGAGAGGCGGTGGTCTGATTTAAGGAGGCACCAGCCAGACCTCCTTCACAGAAAATTAGGTGCTGTGAGTATGTTTTTTTTTTTACACCCTATCAATGGTATTGTTTGCAAATATTAGCATATGTTTGGTGTTTTGTGCAAAGAATAGCAAATGTTTGCTCTGATATTATTAGCTTAAATACACATGTAATAAGGGTTAATTTGTAGTGTAATTGGGCAGGCAATTAGTTAATGGAATCCAATTAACACCATTATTTGAGACTAATTTGTAAATAGGAGGAAAATGACTTCAGAGCGAAACACCTGCAGAGTCCGTTCACTGGGGCACCCGCTTGGCCACACGCTAGCTGTCGAAGCGGACAGGCTGAGCTCCGTGTGAACAAATTACTGTACGTGTGGTAGCACGCCACTCCCGTTTGCCTTTAGATGCAAATGAACAGGTTCGTCCATCTTTATGGGCGTGACTTCGCTGCCCGTGTCCATGTGCGATCCTTATGCTAGGCTACGTGCGAAGACGTGCCCGAATGAGTCCAGAATAAGGGACACAGTACCTTATATTGTGTGAGCTCTTTAACTAATTTAAGGCTTGCTTAAAGTTGGATTAAAAGTAAATTAAATCACACAATTCTGACATGGAGCAGTACACAATTGTACAATTGCTAATGTGCTTTAGGGAAAATGCAATATGCATAGCTAAAACTACACTAGAGCCAAATTAATCTGAATGCATTCTTACAGTGAGAACATTTCCTGTTCATTTTAATACAATGTAAGTGTGACTTCTGCTAAATAGATTTCCTCCAGGTGATGATTACTTCATTACTATGGCCTTTTTATACCTTGTCTGCGGTCCCATGGTGTCTGCTCCATTGAAAATGTCCCTCACAAAATGTCTGGTGCCTTAGATGAGCCAGTTATAATTTATGTGACAATGGGGCAGATGTATTAAGCCTGGTGAAGAGATAAAGTGGAGATAGAGTAGAAGGAGATAACGCACCAGCCAATCAGCTGTGTTTGAAATATGACTGTTGGGAGTTGATTGGCTGGTGTGTTGTGTCCTCCCACTTTTTCTCCAGTTTATCTCTTCACCAGGCTTAATACATCTGCCCCAGTGCCCCTTTAACGGTGTGGTGTGATAGCATACCTGACTCTGGACTTGACAGCTTCAGAGATATTCACAAGCTTCTTCTGGAAGAACCCGTCTCATGGGATGGCACAACCCAAGGAGGACCCACAAAAGTAACACTACAATGGTTAGCAGCAACAAGGATTTATTTACGAAAAACATACTCTGATTGGACACTGTAATGCTTCAATATTAAATGTCAAAAAATAAAATAAAAAAAATAAAATACTCAACAAAAGTACAATGATGGTAAAATATTAAGTACACAATTATCTAGCTTCACTCTATGGCTCTGCAGCCAATCTACACGATTCAACAAGCTTAAATGCAAATTAATGGCAAATAAATATATACTGTCACGGTTCAACAAGTCTCTGGCTCACAACAATGGTCCCTCATGGACAGGTCCTCAAGCATAGAAGGGTACATCCCTATAATAGTGTACACACTACTTTATATTCCAGGAAAAAGGATTAGAGGAAAGAGTTCTCAGAAGGAGGGACAGGCATGCTCCCTATCTCTGGGGTAGCTTCCTGTTAGATATACTGACCATGCCCAGGGGCTGGCTGGCAACTTTTAGCCTGGGGGCAAGGCCAGAGCACCGGCCCCTAAGTAACAGCGCATCGTTAAATGGAGGTTTTTCGTTAATGTATTAATAAAAGGTTTTTCGTATATGTATTAATAAATAAAAAAACAATAATAGGACACCACAGGCTGCTCCCCTGTATAATATCAGGACCCCCACAGGATGCTCCCACTGGCTAGTTATGCCAGAACCAGTGGCATAACTAGCCATTTTGGTACCCTGTGCCAGAATGTAAATTGGTGCGTGCCCCACCACCACACTTAAAATAGGAGAGTGCGCGCCGAAGGCGCACTGCAAAATGTAGGAGTGATACTTCATGGGGAAGAGGCGTTAGTAAAAGTACTAATAACATTGTAATGCTCATAACACATTATACCACACACAGTAATGCCCATTATGTATTATGCCACACAGCGTAATGCCCCTTACACAATATGCAGCACACCATAATGCCCATATGATATTACAACACACATTATGCTCCACGCAATGCCCCGAGTACACCTGCATATGACTACATAATGCCCAGTGTTACCGACAGTAGCAGCGCAACTTATACTGTACATTACGTCCACATCAGTTGCCGACAGTAGTAGTATCACAACTTATTCATAATGCCCACTCCAGTTGCTGACAGTAGTAGCACTGCTTATACGTAATGCCCAAACCAGTTGCCGAAAGGAGTAGCGCTGCTTATACGTAACACCCACACCAGTTGCCAACAATAGTAGCGCTGCTTATACGTAACACCCACACCAGTTGCCAACAATAGTAGCGTTGCCCATACATAACACCCGCACCAGTTTCTGACAGTAGTAGCGCTGCTTATACGTAACGCCCACACCGACACCAGTCGCAACAGCAGTAGTGCTGCCTATACATATGCCCCCACCAGTTGCCAACACTAGTAACGCTGCCTGTACATATGTCCACACCAGTTGCCGACACTAGTAGCGCTGATTATACATATGCCCACACCAGTTGCCGACACTAGTAACGCTGCCTGTACATATGCCCACACCAGTTGCCGACACTAGTAACGCTGCCTGTACATATGTCCACACAAGTTGCCGACACTAGTAGCGCTGATTATTCATATGTCCACACCAGTTGCCGACGCTAGTAGCACTGCATGTACATATGCCCACACCAGTTGCCGACACTAGTAGCGCTGCTTGTACATATGCCCACACCAGTTGCCAACACTAGTAGCGCTGCTTGTACACATGCCCACACCAGTTGCAGACACTAGTTGCGCTGATTATACATATGCTCACACCAGTTGCTGACACTAGTAACGCTGACTGTACATATGTCCACACCAGTTGCCGACACTAATAGCGCTGATTATACATATGCCCACACCAGTTGCCGACGCTAATAGCGCTGCATGTACATATGCCCACACCAGTTGCCGATACCATTTGCTGACACAAGTAGCTCTGATTATACATATGCCCACACCAGTTGCCGACACTAGTAACGCTGCCTGTACATATGTCCACACCAGTTGCCGACACTAGTAGCGCTGATTATTCATATGCCCACACCAGTTGCCGACGCTAGTAGCACTGCCTGTACATATGCCCACACCAGTTGCCGACACTAGTAACGCTGCCTGTACATATGTCCACACCAGGTGCCGACACTAGTAGCGCTGATTATACATATGCCCACACCAGTTGCCAAAGCTAGTAGCGCTGCATGTACATATGCCCACACCAGTTGCCAACATTAGTAGCACTGCTTGTACACATGCCCACACCAGTTGCAGACACTAGTAGCGCTGATTATACATATGCTCACACCAGTAGCCGACACTAGTAACACTGCCTGTACATATGTCCACACCAGTTGCTGACACTAGTAGCGCTGATTATACATATGCCCACACCAGTTGCCGACGCTAGTAGCGCTGCATGTACATATGCCCACGCCAATTGCCGACACTAGTAGCGCTGCTTGTACATATGCCCACATCAGTTGCCGACACTAATAGCGCTGCTTGTACACATGCCCACACCAGTTGCAGACACTAGTAGCACTGATTATACATATGCTCACACCAGTTGCCGACACTAGTAACGCTGCCTGTAGATATGTCCACACCAGTTGCCGACACTAATGGAGCTGATTATACATATACCCACACCAGTTGCTGACGCTAATAGCGCTGCATGTACATATGCCCACACCAGTTGCCGACACCAGTTGCCGACACCAGTAGCGCTGCTTGTACATATGCCCACACCAGTTGCCGGCAAAGGTAGCGCTGCTTGTACACATGCCCACACCAGTTGCCGACACTAGCAGCGCTGATTATACATATGCTCACACAAGTTGCCGACACTAGTAGCGCTGATTATTCATATGTCCACACCAGTTGCCGACGCTAGTAGCACTGCATGTACATATGCCCACACCAGTTGCCGACACTAGTAGCGCTGCTTGTACATATGCCCACACCAGTTGCCAACACTAATAGCGCTGCTTGTACACATGCCCACACCAGTTGCAGACACTAGTTGCGCTGATTATACATATGCTCACACCAGTTGCTGACTCTAGTAACGCTGACTGTACATATGTCCACACCAGTTGCCGACACTAATAGCGCTGATTATACATATGCCCACACCAGTTGCCGACGCTAATAGCGCTGCATGTACATATGCCCACACCAGTTGCCGATACCATTTGCTGACACAAGTAGCGCTGATTATACATATGCCCACACCAGTTGCCGACACTAGTAACGCTGCCTGTACATATGTCCACACCAGTTGCCGACACTAGTAGCGCTGATTATTCATATGCCCACACCAGTTGCCGACGCTAGTAGCACTGCCTGTACATATGCCCACACCAGTTGCCGACACTAGTAACGCTGCCTGTACATATGTCCACACCAGGTGCCGACACTAGTAGCGCTGATTATACATATGCCCACACCAGTTGCCAAAGCTAGTAGCGCTGCATGTACATATGCCCACACCAGTTGCCAACATTAGTAGCACTGCTTGTACACATGCCCACACCAGTTGCAGACACTAGTAGCGCTGATTATACATATGCTCACACCAGTAGCCGACACTAGTAACACTGCCTGTACATATGTCCACACCAGTTGCTGACACTAGTAGCGCTGATTATACATATGCCCACACCAGTTGCCGACGCTAGTAGCGCTGCATGTACATATGCCCACGCCAATTGCCGACACTAGTAGCGCTGCTTGTACATATGCCCACATCAGTTGCCGACACTAATAGCGCTGCTTGTACACATGCCCACACCAGTTGCAGACACTAGTAGCACTGATTATACATATGCTCACACCAGTTGCCGACACTAGTAACGCTGCCTGTACATATGTCCACACCAGTTGCCGACACTAATGGAGCTGATTATACATATACCCACACCAGTTGCTGACGCTAATAGCGCTGCATGTACATATGCCCACACCAGTTGCCGACACCAGTTGCCGACACCAGTAGCGCTGCTTGTACATATGCCCACACCAGTTGCCGGCAAAGGTAGCGCTGCTTGTACACATGCACATTATGGTGTAAATGTTTAATGCGCGCCTATGGCAGACAATGTCCCTGTTTATGAAGCGTATTGTGAATTTTGGTTTAATCCGTGTGGCATTATGTGAATTCTGGCTCAATCCATGAGGCATTATGTGAATTTTGGCTCAATCCGTGTGGCATTATGTGAATTTTGGCTCAATCCATGTGGCATTAAGTGAATTTTGGCTCAATCCATTTGGCATTATGTGAATTTTGGCTTAATCTGTGTGGGATTATGTGAATTCTGACTCAATCTGTGTTGCATTATGTGAATTTTGGCTCAATCCGTGTGGCATTATGTGAATTTTGGCTCAATCCATGTGGCATTATGTGAATTTTGACACAATCCATGTGGCATTATGTGAATTTTGACACAATCCATGTGGCATTATGTGAATTTTGGCTCAATCCATTTGGCAATATGTGAATTTTGGCTCAATCCGTGTGTTATTATGTGAATTTTGGCTCAATCCGTGTGGCATTATGTGAATTTTGACACAATCCATGTGGCATTATGTGAATTTTGGCTCATTCCATTTGGCATCATGTGTAAGGGGCAAGCATAATGGGGTCTAGTATTTTGTTGCATAATGTGTAGAAGTTGTATATGGTGTGGTACACACTACACTCAAGGACAAGCCCCCTGTTGAGTGACCACACCCCCTTTTCCAGAGCACGCCTTCGGCGCATGCACAACTACATCCTTCACTTTTGTCGCCATGGTGGGCCTGCATACTTTAAATACAGGGCCTATTTTTAATCCCATTCCCACCCTCTCTGTGCCGCTCTCTTAGCATGTACACTGGCACCACTAACTAAGCCGCTACCCCACCCAAACCCTCTTTTATCACAGTGCCGCCCCTTTTATTTTATCCTGGATCCGCCCCTGAACACACACAAGGCTCAAAGTGAAAATTCTGTAGTGGGTGTATGGTGGAAATAATAGAGGGCTTCATTTAGGCAGGACCAAGCCTCCTTTATATTGCCATAACCCCACACCAAAATAATAGCACAGTGACCTTGGCCTTGGGATCTCTGCCCTCTTAACATGCACCATAACTTACCTCCCAACTTTAGAATGATGGCCATTGGGATTCACCCCGTAAGCACCCAAAATGTGGGGGCGTGACCTAGCAGCAAGGTGCATGGCCTACAAATCACTTCACTCCCATGATGCCACACCCCCATTTTGCAGCTGTGGGGGCATGGCCAGCGGCTCTGTGCGCTGCTGGCCATGCCTCCAGCCCCTCTGCCTGTGGGAATAGATGCTGTGTGCATGCTGAGCAGCGGGTGACAGGGTACACCCAACTGCCCCACCCACCACTGCCGGCCATGGCGGGACACAGGGATGTCCCAAAAAACAGGGATGGCCTGCGAAAATATGGACCATTGGGAGGTATGACCATACGCCTGACACTCACACACACTAACTTACAATATTTCTTTCATATTTTAATAAAATGTCATTACCTTTGTTTCACTTTCTGTATACAGCTTCGATTTCCTAAAGGACCATACACACTTGCTGACTTTAAACTGAAACTTGCTGTAAACAGCCGTTTTGAGTGAGTTTCAGCTTAAAGTCGGCAAGTGTGTATAGACCACCCAGGGGCGGATTGGCCCGCCGGGAAACCGGGCAATTTCCCGGTGGGCCAGGCCAGATTTCCTCCTGGCTGGGCCATGGACCATGCTGGCATATATATAAGCCAGTAATATATAGATTGCTGGCACATGCCAGCAATCTAGAAATTACCGGCACCAATGCATATTTTATTATGGTGGCAACGTATACATGGCTGGCGCAGATCATTGAGCAAAAAACCCCTATCAATTAACATGTAGGTAAGAGGCACTAATGTGCAATAATATGTAATAGCCATTACAGTGTGTTATATAATATGTAATGGGCATCACAGTGTGTTCCATAATATTTAATGGGCATAACAGTGTGTGGCATTATGTGTAATGGGCATTATGGTATGTGACGTAGTGGGGATCGCAGTGTATAGCATAATGTGTTATGGACATCGCAGTGTGTGTAATGGGCATTACGATGTGTGGCATAATGTGTAAGTGGCATTACATTATGCAAAATAAAGAATACATTTTAAGCAAAGATTTAAAAAAAAAAACATTATAAGGCCGATCAAGAGGCGGCAGTGGGTGGTCAAGGAGCGGGCCACTGTAATAGAATCTCTCAAACCAAAGTTGGTAACCCTTATTTTATTATGGCAATAGAGTTTACATTGTTGGCGCAGGTGAATGGATTTCTCCCTAAGTGCACGGTTGAAAATACAATAGTAACCGTGCATATGGGCAGGATTTTCCCAGGTGGGGTGGTACCTGATCTCTGGGCTCTGAATATATGCAGCCCAGCTATCAGTTTTCAATTGCACCAAGAACAGAAATGGACTGAAATAAAAGGGCTGCTACTCCCACCCTTGGAATTCAAACCCAGTCCATTATGTAAATAGCCTTTTATATTCAGCAAAGTCTTTCACCTCGTGAAAATCTCTTGCTCTTTGGGAAAATGTGTACGCACTATTTTTGGGAAAGATATATCTATCAGAGATTTTGGGAAAGTCTTTTGAAATGAAAATCTTCTAGTGTGTATGGGCCTTAACACTAATATTTATTAACACTATAGTATTTTCAGTGGTGTGCTGCTCTGGGCTTTCTGGCTTATGGTGATTTTTTTTTTTGAGGTGCCGCACCCTGCACCTAGATATAGGGCTAGTGACTCCCAATACACAGAGAAGCCTCTATGATGGCATGGGGGCTTATACATACATTTGCGCAAATAAACCAAGGTCTCTGAATTTTGATACCATATAGGATTTATATCTTGTTACTGGTATCATTCAGGGTGCTGGGGGAAACAAAGTGTTTCTGACCATGACCCACCAGCCTTATTACACAGCAGAAGCAGAGCCCTGCCAACTCACTGGGACTGGTGATTGATATAATTCTATAAGTCATGTGTTTATTTATAATGTACATACATACACACACACACACACACACACACACACACACCATATTTGTTTTCCCTGTTTTAAACTCCAACTTTCCTCCAGGTGAATGGGATGAACTTATGCCTCTGCTACCAGTATGGGTGTGGTATACGTCTCTAACCGTCATGTTTCCGATGGTTGTTTCTCCGACATCAGAATACCAACTGTCAGAAATTCAACAGGGGGATGAGCATAGCGGACCCCTTGCGGGCTCTGTGGCCCACGGCACTTGCCACCTGTTCTAGCCCCTGACAGTCAGGATCCCAACTGTCAGGCATTTAGGAGTCTGAATTCGGATGTCAGAGAAATGACCATCGGAATCACAACTGTTGGAGCGTCATCCAGCACCCACCAGTACTGAGTCAAATTGCATTGAATCCAAACAGGGCACAATCTATGCAGAGACTCTGGGAGATTTTACGAAGCGGCAGCTTTTATACATACTGTATCAATTTCTGGATGGAAAGGCTAAAAACAGCAAGTTAATTTACTCTAAAAATTAACCTAGAACATTTGACTGATGCAGCTAAAGCCACGTTTCTGTTCTTTTTGATAAAATTTGTAGCTGTTACACATTACTAATGCACACTGAATACATTGATAAATGTATTACTAAAATGGTGAGATATCACAATTGTTATAGAACATACTCATATTCTGAATGAACTCACCGAGGACATGTAACGAAATTGTGGTTCCATAGCTGTATCTGGCCAAGAACAAAGTGTTCCGGGGTATTGTATTCAATTCAGCAAATGAACAGAGCCTACATGACAATGTGTTTTTTTTTTAGTCCCAGAGTCTTTTTGCAGCCAAGTAAATATTCTGCAAATAAGGAAATCATTTGAACTGAGTCTTGTATATCAAATATCTGTTTACAATCAAATATCCGGGAATTGTCTCTAATGGGAAATCTAAGGTTATTTTGACTAGAATTGAAACCTAACAATGCAGTTAAATAGTATTGCACACTGGCTGTGTAACATGTATGATATTTTTATTATTTATTTATTATCATATATTTATTATTTATTTATTCATTATAAGTTATTTACAGTATATAGCGCACACAGGTGTCTCAGATCTGCGAGTGCTGAAGATATCATGCATTGGTCGCCGACCATCGAATGATTTCTCCCCTGCACTCAAGAATATGCTAATCATCCATTTGCATGCCTGCGGGGGTGCCGGGGAGGGGGGGGGGGGGGTTTTGCAGCTGTGCGGATGGGTCTGGGAGACTTGCAAGGAAATTTGTGAATTTTGCAGCCCTGTGAGTCAACCAGAATAAGGACCATATCCAGCAGCGCTTTACCGAGAATATTTGAACATTCGCATACTGTAAGTCCCTGCCCCAGTGGAGCTTACAATCTATATTCCCTACCACATGTACACGCACACACATTCATTCTAGCGTAAATTTTTTGTTGGGCGCCAGTTGACCTACCAGCATATTTTTGGATCATGGGAGGAAACCGGAAAACCAGGAGGAAACCATGGTGAATAAGTGAAAAACCCCATGTCGACCATTTGAATGTCAACCTTCCCCATGTTGACCTAATGCTTGTGTCGACCTAATGACCTGTCAATCTAACCAATGTCGAACTTCTTACATGTCCTTAATGCATGTCAACCTAGTAGTGTCGACCTAATGCTGGTCGACCTATTTGCTGTCTATCCAATGATCCACACCCTTTCGGCATCACCTTGCCAACTAGAATGCTTTTCTGTGAGAATTATTGTGCTCCAATGTGGAGGTTAAAATGTTCCACCTCAGCATTAGAGGTGGTGAAACTCAGTTCCACCCCCTTCCCCCTCACGTTAACCCCTGGTTAGGGAACATGTCTGATATATATACTGTTACCATCAACAACAGTGCAGGTTACAGTGAGAAACATAGGATAATGGGGGTAGGTTTCCAGTTGCCTGGAAACCCTCATTCTCCACAGCCTGGCTAGCAGTCACTACATACTTCAGTCAATCTAAAAAAAAGTTTTTGGAGTGGATTCCTAATTGAAACTATTTCTCGCTTCAAGGCGCGGAAGGGGTGAGATCTGTTAAGGGACTCAGCCTGAAGTAGCTTCAGCTCCAGGTCCTCCTGCATTTTTCACCTTGCTTCTTCAACCTGGCTCCAGTTTGGATGGCAACTCCCCTAAGGACTGCTTTTAGAGCACACCAGTGGGTGGGGATTGAAGTATCAGATGGGGAGCTAAATTCTAGGTATGAGGAGATCATTTTTTAAATAGTTACCAAGGCCTCGGGGAGTCTAGAATGTAATCCGGGAGTCTCCATCTATGGGAAAACATTGGGATTGGGTAGAGCACCACATCCAGGTCACTGCCGCATGATCAGACCACGTCTTTGGCACAATAGTTGATTTGGAAGTGTGTTATAATGACCATTTATCCGCCAATATTAGGTCAATGCGTGAGTACGAGTTGTGTACATGTGAGAAAAAAAGTGTAGTCTCTAACAGAAGGTGAATGTGTGTGCCACACATCATAAAGGTCAAATTCCTTTAATAATCGAAAAAGGTAAAACAAAGTCCTGAGCGCTTCTTTCTTGTGTTATGCATCGTTTCCCAATCCGAGAAGGGCTAATCCTTTGAGCCATGAATGGATAATGTATAGAGAGGTTTTTGGGTAGGGAGCCTTGATAAAGAGATGCACATCTTGAAACACGTCGGAAGGAGGACTTGCTATTCACTGGATGACACTCTCTGCTGACGGCTTCTGGTAGTACACCGCCCTCTAAGGAGTAAGGTAGGACAGGAGTGTTTTTTTCACCATACGGAGTCTATGATACCGGTCAGCAGCTCTGTATGTGTACACTGCCTTATCCAATGAGGATGGGGCTGCCTCTCCACTAGCAGACAGTATTTTAATTTTTTTTATATTATTTAGAAAATTTTAAAATAAACTTCATATATTCTTTGAAAAACACCATTGAGTGAGAAAGAAACCTTTATGGTCGTGACCCTGCATATATGCATTTTAAAAAAGATACCTTGATGAGAGAGAACTAGAACTCTCACATGTAAGTGAGGTACGCCTCCACGGAAAACTAAATATCCATCAGTTAAAGAAACCCAGATATGCTTACCCTCACTACATGTAAGTGAGATAGGAATATTGAAATACTGGGACACATCTTCCTTTACAGGGACTTTCTGTGGAAATTGCCTCTACTAAATGCCCCTCCATCTTTCCTTGTTTTTCTCCACATAAAATCTGCGAGAATAACATCAATATAGAAAAAAAAACAAGAAGAAATGGACCATTGTCAACATAAGAAGTTAAGTAGTCATACCATCAAAATCTATGTTTGATCTTATGTAGCGCCATATGCCCTACCCAAAAACCTCTCTATACATTCCTTTAGTAAGCGATTCAGGGAAGGGGACGTATGGTTACTCGGAAGTGACCTGGGTTGGGTGTAGGATTTATCAAGTTTCTTATCTAGAACCAGGTTGAAGTCAACCATAATTACTACCCTACCTTTTTGAACCTGATGATCGTCTCCAAAAGTTTGCGTACGAATGCAGTTTCATTAGTATTTGGGGCATAAAGTGAGACAAGGGTAACATTAACGTCATCTAATTTCCCCACCAAAATCAAATATCTCCCTTCTTTATCTGAGTTTTGGGATATTACTTCAAACTGTACACAGCTATGAAAAAAAATCACTATACCATTTCTCTTGGCAGGACAATTCGAGAAATAACCTACAGGATAGCGGGAATTGTGAAATTTAGGGGGAGCAGAGGCTAGAAAATGTGTTTCCTGGAGGGCAATAACTTTGGCGCATTCTGTGTGGAAGGTTCCTAGGGCTTGGCATCTTTTGTTAGGGGAGTTTAGGCCATTTACATTTAAAGAAAGAAATGTAACCATTGGGGGGGGGGGGGGGGGGGGACGAGGTTGGCTTTGACCTGATGGAACTTAAATTGAGGCTGCACTTTAAGACAGAGAGAGAGCATAGGGGAGAAGAAAACATCGGGGAGATGAAGGGAGGGGAGGGAGGAGAGAGGATAGGGGCACAGGAAAGGCCCTACAATCAGGGCACCAGCGTTTGTCACATAAAATGGGATGTGACAAAACCATAACCATTGGGGGGTGGCCTTCAAAGGGTCTCACACTTACTAATAACACATTTAGAAGATAAACTCTTGACAATGTTATACGAACGGGTGTAATGACTATACTCTTGGTCCCTCAAATTGGAGCATGGTATCATAACAAAATTGTAACAATAGAAGTCATTTCCTATTAACCATGGAGTAAAGTAAACATAGGCAAGCTTACAAAGAAATAAAC
This sequence comes from Crinia signifera, assembly GCF_055691185.1. Lineage (NCBI taxonomy): Eukaryota > Metazoa > Chordata > Amphibia > Anura > Myobatrachidae > Crinia > Crinia signifera. The sequence continues at coordinate 98,916,145 of NC_139220.1, read as the reverse complement.
TGTTAAACTACAAAGTGGGCGGCTACATTACCGGATGTAGAGCAAGTGCCCAGACCAACGGGAGGGCAGCCGGCCTCCATAGGACCGCTAAAACAGGGTAAAAAAGAATGCTATACAACTTAAGGGAAGGTCTTACAATCAGGTCGGTGACACTTAAGCAGGTGCAGTAGCTTTAAGATGTGAAATCTGAATGTACCACTCTTCAAGCAATTTCATTCCAGTCTCAAAAGAGGAAATTATGTACAATGAAGACTCAAATCGGACAATTAACTTAAATGGGAAACCCCACCTGTACTGGATATCATTATCTCTGAGAGCTGTGGTGATTGGCCTGAAGGCTTGTCTCTTATCCAGGGTGAACTGGGAGAAGTCAGGGTATATTTGTAAACCTCCCAAAGTATAGGAAGCCTCTGCACTCCTAGACACTTTGAGGAGTTCTTCCTTGACATGAAAGAAGTGGACTCGTAGGAGGTCAATACAAACGAGTAGCCGCTGCGGGGTTTGGGTAAATGGTGAACCCGTTCTACAATCAAGTCCTGTGCAGACGTTGTTGAGAGGAGCTTCCGAAACAGTTCTGGGGGGGCTAATGAGCTGGGGTCACTCTTTATCATGAGATTGTTCCTCCTCGGCCGGTCTTCAATGTCGGCAACTTTTTCACAAAGGAAGGACACATCTGTTTGCAACTCTGACTGGGAAGAGAGAAGGACATTGTGGGAGTATGCAAACTCCTCCATTTTATCTTCCAGGTGAACAGTGTGGGTTGTGATGCCTACCAGGTCCGTCCTAAGGGATTGGATAGATGAGTTCAGGCCTGTGAGGATATCTTTACAGAAGGCTGCAAACATTTTAAGCATCATGTGGGTCGACAAGGGGGCTTGAGGATCAATATCCAGACCCAAGTCAGTTGGTGATGAGGGGGCTGGGGATTGACATAGAGGTTTTATGTCTTGTAGTTGAAGCTTTAGGAAAGTGTATAGGAGAGGGTACCTTGTCTTGCCTCCTGGTCTTGACGGCATTGTAACTGAGTAAGGTATCCTGAAAGGCAAGTGCTGGGAAGAGGGGCCCAGGGATGAGTGACCTTAAGTGTGGTGGCGCTGTCAGAAGTAAAGTTGAGGGCCCAAGAAACAGGCGGGGTTAACAATCAATGTGAGAAAAGGGATCGACTATGGTGTGAGACCCATTCAGGTGAAATTACTGACGGTCCATTGAGAGGAGACTTCACATTATCATAGCTCCCTGCCTAAATAACGCCTGGCCAGCGGAGCAGCCTATTAAAACGTTTCCAATTAGGTATGGAGTTGAGACCCAGCAGGTTCTAGCGATTACTGCACAAATGAGGATGACTGTGGCCCACAGCTCACACTCCCGATGCATGCACAGAGAGTGTGGGGATATGCTGTGCAAGCTGACCAAGATGGCTGTCGCTTAGTGCAGGGAAATTGAGCCCAGGGTTTCTCTCACCTCTTTATCCTCTGATCTTTATCCCTGTCCTGGGTAGAGCTTAGGCAATGCCAGGTGGGATTGTAGGCCACAGGAAGCAGTGTGCAGGTCCAGGGCCGGGGCTAAGGTGTCCGGCGCCCTCCTGCAAACCATACGTTTTGCGCCCTTTCACATTGCCATTGCAACAAGCTGCAGCCCATTTGTGGGAGTATATGCAACATGCAATCCTATGGAGGATCTCGGGTGCATGTACATGTATGCATACACCATCTCAGTGCTGCGTCCACAAAATGTTGCAGGCACTAAAGGTGCCCATACACGCTGCGAGAATCACGTTATGGGCTAGATTGCATCGCACGGCATGCATGCAATGTGTGTGCGATGCGATCCTCTCGTGACTGAGGGGGAAAGGAGGGTAGAGAAGGAGGAGATGGGAGAAGAGGGGAGGAGATAGAGGGGGCGGAGTGTTGAGGACTGGCAGTGGCACTGGCACAGCACACTGAGAAGAGGGAAGGAAGGGGAGGCGGCGCTGCTGCCAGTCCGTCATTTGATTGAAAGCTGACAGGCGCAGGGAGCAATGGGTAGGGGGAGGATCCGGACAAAACATGTCATCCAGGCATTCACAGACAGCGCTACATGCCTCAGCGCAAGTGTCTGTGAGGAAGAGGGGGCAGGTCGCAGGAGGAGGACAGTGTGTGCGCGGTGCAGAGAGCTGCTCAGCCTCTCCATACTGCCGTCCGCTGTCAGACAGGCACTGCGGGCGGCGTGCAGGAGGCAGTGACAGTGAGGGCTAAGGCAGCTTTAGCAGAGCAGGGAGAGAGACAGCGCCTTTTCAGCATGGCGCCTCCCTGCTTTGCAGGAGCTGCTGAGTGGGTAGCGCCGGCCCTGTGCAGGTCTCCCCCTCCCCGTCTGCCGCGATCCATGGCTGCATCTCCCGTCGTACAGGTTTCAACCTGTGGCAAACCCCTACCTCCCCAGACCTGATAGGACCTAGACCCTGAGTCACCCAATAGGGAGAGGAGAGAGGCCACTCCGCCCAGGACCAAGGGCAGAGCTGGAGCCATGTAAGCAGCAGCGGCCGTCAGGGAGGTCAGCAGCAGCCGCCAGCTATTCACCAGCCGTAACTCACTGGGACTGGAGGAGAGTGCAGTCACCCACTGAGGGTTCAGCAGCAGGAAGCCCAGTCCACTGGGTCTGGGCGCAGCAGATGTCTGGGAACCAGTCGGGCAGATCCTCACTGGCTGGCAAGGAGGCCTAGCACCTCCCCCGATTCCACAGACCCTGTCCTCTTTAGAGGAGGGATACCTATTTCTTTATTGGTGCTGTGGGCACTAACTGGGCAAGGCTGGTAGGGCTCTGAAGTTGGTTAATTGCAGGGTGGTTAGGGAGCTCCAGATAGATGCGACTGCTTCCAGTGCCCACCAGGCCACGCCCCCTCAATTACATATTTTTTCAACCTCACAAACTATATCTCTATGTCACCATGGATCAGTCATGCCTATGATATTGCCTACAGGACTACTTGGTGTAGTGTTGGTGGTGTGAATTGCAGGCACTTGGATACAACAGAGAAAAGGGAGCTAGGTGTTGCTGGACTGATTATGCTTTTAGCCAAAGTTTCTGAATTTGACAATAACTTTAGAGAGTCTTTTTAGTTGGTTGACATAATTACCTCTACTTACTATGGCTTTACAAAGGCTACATAAGGCTTGACAGTTGTCTGAATTTGGAGTCTTTTGATAAACCATGACAATGGGCTTTTTTAATACCAAGGGTAACAGATGTTTTCAATGTTGCCTTATTTAAATAAACCACATCCCTATCATCAGAACCCTCATTATCAACATTCTCATTAGCGCCAGCTACAACAATATCCTTCTTATACTGGTGGACTTCTACAATGCCATCCTCAATTTTAATGTCAGCAACTGGTGCTGCTCCTCCCAAAACCTCCAGATGGCGTGCAAATGATGGAAGGGTACTCCTCTTCCCATACAGTATTGGTAGGGTCAGGCCTATATATCACAACCACTGACACACTTGGACTCTCCTTAGGGATTTGTGATATTTTACAGGAATGCACAGTTGGTTCCTGTGCCTTATTGGAGGAGGGCTTTCATCTTCATTATGAGATGCAGAACCACCAGTCATAAACACAGACCAAGGTCTTAGCATGTCCTTTCCACTTTGTGTCATTGTCAGGTTATGTGTTGTAGGGGCACAAACAATGATTGCAGCCACAATTGAATACAATATGTCTAAAATAAACAAGACTTACAGGAATTCTCACGTGTTATTGGGAGCTGTGAAGAAATTAAAACATGAAGAAAAAAAAAGCCCACAAGATTTTCACAAATAAGTTTTAAGACTACATGGAGGGGAAAATATCCAATCCTGATCCTGGGGAATAAACCATTGTAATTCTTGAAAATGGAGGTTTGGAGGTTTTGGGCCATAGTTGTTCAGTTTGTCCAGTAAATTAATATATATCGGCTTGGTTAAAGTCCTTTCTGTTCCACACCAAGAAAGGAGTGGAGGTGAAAACCTGTGTATTGTTTTGCCTGTGTGTTGTTTCTGATTGCGTGTGCCTCTCTAATTTTTAATCACCTTCTTGAAACTGTCATGTTCCTATTGCCTCTACTCATAATGTGAAAAGTAATCAAATACGGAAGTGCTATATATATAGCTAACTATGATTCAGAGAAATCGGCAAGCTTTTTCCAGGGGGACAAGCTGTTGCTGAAATTATTGGTTTGTTAAACTGTGTGTTAATACAACATAAGGGTGGGTGTGAGGGCCCATAGACAATTCCATATTGCATTTTTTTTTGTGGGGCTCCAAACGATCCAATCATGTAAGCCACAGCTGTGGCAGACCTAGTCACTAAAATAATATTTTTGTTACACTGTGCATGTCCTGTTATTACAACATAATGGACCCTAGGACAATTACTTCTTGCACCTCTTTTTCTGTGGGGGCCCAACCTAATCATTTCAGCCAAAGTTGTGGCAGAGAATAAGGAAAATAATTGACAGATATTTATTGGGAGCATTCATAGGGCGGTATTCAATGACCTGAATCGTTGGTCACAGTGATTCAGATTTTACATTCGCCAGCCATTCACCGTTTTTTTACGTCGATTCGCCAAGCGTAGGGAGTCGCCGGGACTAGCTGTGTCACCCTATTCAACGTGGCTGAGAATCGCCGCCCCCAACGGCGATTCTCAGCCAATCCGGCGTTTCCCTAAACAGCTTCAGTACTGTAAGAAATTGCAGTGAAATGCAAGAAAAATGCAAATTACCCTGAAAAAACGATTCCTATACAGCAGACTGCAAAAGCTGTGTAATCTCCGCAAACGCCAAACGAAGGAGTGAGGTGGGGAGGAGAATCATGGGTAAGTGAGGTGCACCATGGGTAAGAACATTGCTTTGTGGGAGAAAAAAAAAATACCAGAAAAAATTAAATATATATTTGCAGAGTTAAATTGAACACTTAAAACCAATTATTTCACAGGTTCCGATAAAAGTTCACCACAAAAAGATGACGAGGGACACTCGGTGAGGAACGGCGATATGACACAAGAAATAAGAATCGCCAACTTCTCATTGAATACACTTTTGGCGATTCCCGTCGACAACCGGCGAATCCCCATGAAAATCCCTATACACAAAAAACGGCGATTTGTAGAGAATAACATTTGGCGATTGGTGCTTCATTCACCGGTCGTCATCGGCGAATAGAAGACGTTGAATAGGGTGATTCGCTTATACAGCTCAAAAAATCGCCGGCACACATGAAAAAAACACAGAATCGCCATAAAACTTGGCGATTCTGCCTCATTGAATACCGCCCTAAGGCTACGTATTATAACCTATTCAACTAATCGCAATTTGATTAAAATCTAACATTACCTTTTTTTTCCATATTTTTGTTAAAAAAAGAGATTTTATTTAAATTGAAGATTGTGCAAAAAAAAGTAAGAAATAGTGATTAAAAGTGTGATTCAATGTGTTCATGTGTGTTGTATTTATTTCTGATGTTATTAGGTTCCTCTAACAGGGTCTCTGTCCCCTTGTATATTTTTCTGTAATGTATTATCTTATCTGGGATCCCTGTTAGAGGATTTAAAACAAGTCATACCAAACACTCTTATTATTATTATATTTAGAATAGTACCAATCTTATACCGTGTGTTCATATATATATATATATATTTTGGGAATAGTATCAATTTTATATATCCTTGCACTTTATTTCTCTTGGAGGGGTGAGAGTTTCCTTCTCTTTATCTGTGTGGTTTGGTTATTCAAATCTGTAATGATACTTCTTAGTCTATATTGACATTTCTGTTACATGATATCTTTGTTTCATCATCTTTTCTGGGCTCGTTGCCAATAGCCTTTCGTAAAAACCTCCTTTTGTTTCAGTTTTTAGATGATAAAGCTAAATTAAAGTTCACCTTTCCAATTGATCTCCATTGGTCTTCACATTCTCATATCCCATCCCTGTTATTATCAAGATCTTCTGATCGTCAGCTGGGGATTTTCTACAAATAACCACTTTTTTTTTTAATTCCTCCACTTAATTTCTCCCCTTAACTGAATATCCCCCCACTTAATTGTATGGGGGATCTATATATAATATCAAGTTGAAGATCTTTAATTTTCCAGGGAGTCGCTGATTAATATTGCAATAAGTCTATTGGAAACAAGCCCAGAAAGGATGATGAAACAAAGATATTATGTAACAGAAATGTCAATATAGACTAAGAAGTATCGTTACAGATTTTAATAAGCAAATAGCCCAGACAAATGAGAGGAAACTATCATCCCTCCAAGAGAAATAAAGTGAAATTATATATAAAATTGATACTGTCCCAAAAAATGAAAATAAGAGCACATGGTACATTCTAAAAATAATAATAAGAGTACAGGTTGAGTATCCCGTATCCGAATATCCGTTATCCGAATTATTCCGAAAACCAGACATTCCAGAAAGTGAAATTTTTTATTTATTTTTTGCTAAAAACTCACTGGGGACATTTGTAACAGCACTACTGAGGACATGATATGTAACTGCCACTATATATGTGCAAGACAATGATTGCTTGGCATTCAAATTCAGTGCTGAGATAGTACACACATTTTGTTTCACGTTTTGAAACCTTGTTTTTTGAACAAATAAAATATATTTGTGTGTATTTTATGTGGTAATAAAATATATTTGTGTGTATATTATGTGTTTATACAGCATAAATGCAAGATACTTCAAAATACATCATTGAAATATTAAAATATTCCGAAATACGGAATAATCCGTTATCCAAAATTCTCCTGGTCCCGAGCATTTTGGATAAGGGATACTCAACCTGTATTTGGTACAACTACATCCTCTAACAGGGATCCAAGATAAGATAACACATTACAGAAAAATATACAAGGGGACAGAGACCCTGTTAGAGGAACCTAATAACATCTGAAATAAATACAAAAACACATGAACACATTGAATTACACTTTTAATCATTATTTCTTACTTTTTTTGCACAATCTTCAATTTTAATAAAATCTCTTTTTTAATAAAAATATGGAACACTCTTTACGGAATCAAAAAACCCTCCTCTAAAACATTTGGGGCAGACCCTGTCACTGAATTGATTGGTTTGTTAAAGTGTACATGTCCTGTTTATACAACATTAGGGTGGGAGGACCCAAGGACAATTTTGTCTTGAACCTATTTTCTTTGCATTATGTGCTGTATGGAGCATTTTTTGGCACAATTTATAAAACTGCCATCCTTTCTGCCACGGCAGTGCCACTATTGGTCCGCCGGGAAACTGGGCGATTTCCTGGTGGGCCGGACCACATTTGGCTGCTATAACCCCCATGGCCGGGCTGCCACTCCCCCCCCCCCAGGCTGCTGCCTGGCTATGCTGCCCACACAAAATATGTCCGCGGCCGGCTGCGGCTTTGAGCAGTTTGACGATGGCCGTGGCCGCTCATGGATCATGCATCACGACTCCTACGGCACCGAAGCAGGGTAAGCAGCGGCACCACCTCGCCCCCCGGTTCAGTAGCGCTATCACACACCCCCTCTCCGGGTCACTAGTCCCAGCTGGTCACTAGAAACATCCCCCCTCCCCCCGGTCACTAGTCCCGGCTGGTCACTAGCACCATCTCCCCCCCGGGCTGCTTCAAAACTTTTCCCGGGCTTTATCTCTTTACCAATTAGTAATACTGTAGTAAGAAAAAAAAACTGTGATTTTAGCTGTTTTTAATATAAGGTTTTAACCAAAACCCACAAAGATGGTTTTGGAAAAAAAGCAATCCAGACCCAAAACAAGAAGGAGATACAGAACCAAAACGAAACACAAAACACGAAAAATGCCCAGGGGCACACCCTTTGTATAAAGCAGTTATTACACTAAATCAGTGGTTCCCAAACTGTGTGCTGTGGCTCCCTGGGGTGCCTTGGGTGCAGGGGTGCCCTAGGTTGGTTGTCCAGGACCAATACAAATTATTTATGGTTAATTTTTTATGGGCAAAACCAGTGCTGGTGGCTGCCAATCATAAAATATGTTAACACATAGAAGCAAGTCCTGCCCTTTACCACATAACTGACCTTAAAAATTGCATATAAACTCAATCTACTTAATGTTATATATATTCTGTTTTTTTATTTTCCTTGGGGTGCCATGAAAAAATGATGATACTCTAGTGCAGGCATATCCAACCTGCAGCCATCCAGCTGTTGTGAAACTACACATCCCAGAAGGCCTTGCCACAATTTTGATATTAGGGATTTCTAAAACTAAGGCAAGGCATGCTGGGATTTGTAGTTTCACAACAGCTGGAGGGCCGCAGGTTGGACATGCCTGCCCTAGGGTGCCCTGATTTAAAAAAAGATTGGGAACCCCTGCACTAAATAGTGATTCTGAAATCCCATTTCAGACTCCACACAAAACACCTACCTCTCTATACCCATTCAGTGTAGAGAAGTAGCACAATGGCTAAATGGACATTGACAAACATTTGAAGAAGCTCAACTGCATCTGCTTGAGGGACCCTCAACCAATAATTAGAAATGTTTTAATTTTTTTGAAAATAACAAAAAGATAAACAATAAATAAAACATACTTGGTATTGTAATATAGGATATGTGTGGCTGTGCTGTTTGTTTATGCAGTTCCACTCTGAGTGCGTGGTGTTTAGGTTAAATGAGTGCTTGTATAAGTGTAATAGATTAAAATTATAATTGGCTGAAGCATGTGCCTGTAAGGGAAAAACAAAGGTTAAAGCATATTTAAGCTCTTTGTGTGTTTATTTGTTGGAGCTGGGATATTTTGCCAATTTTATGAGCAAGGAGTCCAAGGTATGCTATTCTTTCCCTATCCTACCTGGTGCACAGTTGGAAGACTTGGGAGTGCCTAGAGAAGGTTGCGCCGTTCTTCAGCCCTTGTATTTGCGGCTCTGGTCCCATCCCGTTCCGTATTCCGGAAGTGCACGGCAGCTGGCTTCCGGTCGGTGGTTCTCAGCGAGTACGAACCAACGCGTTTCAAGCTGTTGCTCTTTCTCAAGCAACAGACAAGAAAACTGAGCGGCTTTCACATGAATGTCGCCCAGTATCTACCGGGCTTAACAGACCTGCTGAACCATGTTCAGGTATATGGTGTGAGATTTTTACTGGTACTTACCAACCTTCTGTGCACCCAAATCATTGTGCCATCTTTTTGGCTGCACAGTCAGGGGGCTACCATAGATATGCAAATGCATTGCATTTCTGTGATGCGTTCACATGTCTTTAATGCAATGGCAATTATTTTGCAGTTGCATCTTTTAGAGGTATTCTCCATGCTTGGTAGCTAATACTGAATCAGGCCCATTATGTGCTAATGTTAGGAGCTGCACGGGCAGCGCCTCCGCTCGCCCGGCAGTCTCCTCTAAAGCCGTCCCGGCGGTTGCCGGGTTACCTCGACGCCGTCGCGTCATCAGCCGGGAGCTTCCGGCGGACGATGACGGGCGTCAGGCTGCCGGCGTACAACCACTTCCTCCCCTTCCACAGCGGTTGCCAAGGCGACGGGGGACGCCTGGCGGCCGCAGGGAGGAATGGGTGTATATGACGCCGCACGCAGCGTCAGGGTAGCGCTTGGCGCGCTATTTAAACTGGATTGCCGGGGCACTCAGACGCCGGTTATAGCTCTTGATTCTGCGTCCAGAGTGTTTCCGGTTCCAGGCTCCTGCTCAACACTTGGTTCCTGTTCTCCAGCACCTGTTCCTAGCTGCCTCCAGGATCCGTGTCTGTTTCTGCCTGCTGATCCCTCTGTGTTCAGATAAGTTGGGAGATTCCCCCACTCCTTGTCTCCTTACTTATTATTTACTTATTGTGTCAGCATACTGTGTATTGTTACACCCGTCAGCAGTACTTATTGTGTCAGCATATAGTGTATTGTTACACCCGTCAGCAGTACTTATTGTGTCAGCATATAGTGTATTGTTACACCCGTCAGCAGTTATTATTGTGTCAGCATACTGTGTATTGTTACACCTGTTTAGCATTTGGGTTCACCTTGTGTATTGTTACACCTGTCAGCTTGGCTACTGTATATTGTCTTACCCGTTGCCTTCAGCATTAGCACAGCGGGTTCCAGCTTAGAGTGCTATCCACTGGCACCCTCCTCCATAGGGCAGGGTGGTTCTCGCCTCCTTGTCTGTTAGGTAGATTTCCCCTTGTTTACCACTGGCCTTGGCGGCTGCGTTGTCACTTGTAAGACCAGGTGGCATCGGGGTGGGAGCCTGACTAACGGGCTCCCACGAACGCGGCTATTATTGGTGAAGGTTAGCTTAGCACGCATCCGCCAATTCCAAGGGGTGACAACGGAGTTAGGGTTGGCGAGATCTCCCTGTCCCTAACATTATAACCGGCCACATTCTTCACCCAGCTTTCAGTCAGCTGTCATGGATCCGGCCCAGCAGGCTGCTAGTCACGCTTTGGCGGGGCAGATGCATACCCTGACTCAGGAGCTCCAGAAATTGACCCTCCGGGTGAACTCACAAGAGGAACGGGTGCAAGGGGTCTTATCCTCATCCAGAAACCCCGAACCCAAGTTGAGTCTCCCGGACCGGTTTTCCGGGGAGCGTTCACAGTTTTTTAACTTTAGGGAGTCATGTAAGCTTTACTTCAAACTCCGCCCAGCCTCCTCCGGCTTGGAATTCCAGCGTGTGGGAATGGTTATCTCCCTGTTACAAGGGGACCCACAGACCTGGGCTTTCGGCCTTCCCGTAGGGTCCGAGGCCCTTACCTCTGTGAATGCTTTTTTTTCTGCCATGGGGTTGCTTTACGACGACCCAGACCGTGCTGCCTCAGCCGAAGCCAACCTGAGGGCACTACGGCAGGGTCAGAGTAATGCAGAGGCTTATTGTACCCAATTTAGGAGGTGGGCCATTGATTCTGGTTGGAATGACCCAGCACTCCGCAGCCAGTTTCGCATTGGTCTATCTGAAACGTTAAAAGATGCATTGGTTCACTACCCTACCCCGACCTCCCTTGATGAAATTATGGAATTAGCCATCAAGGTAGATCGGAGGTTCCGGGAACGCCAGAGGGAAAGGGACTCCGGGATATTTCCCTCATCGTCACTGGGGGAAACCTCGGAGGTTGCTTGTGATGAACCCATGCAGATTGGGGCTACACGTTTATCTGCCGCAGAAAAAAATCGCAGGAGGCTGAAGGGTCTCTGTCTGTATTGTGGAGGTCAGGGTCACCGTGCAGTTGTCTGTCCGTTGAATGCGGAAAAAGACAGGGCCTAAGTGGGTTTGGGGAAACTCACTTGGGCCTATCTTGTTTTTCTCCCTTAGACTCGATCATTATTCAGGTTTCTGTCACCTGTAATAACCGCACTGTCGATACCACTGCCTTTATTGATTGCGGTGCAGCCGGCAATTTTATTGACAGGGGTCTGGTTTGTTCATTGGGGCTCAAACCCATTCCCTTGGTCAATTCCTTGTCGGTTTGTGGCCTGGATGGTCAGCCACTCTCCAACGGCAGTGTTACCGCATGCACCCCTTCTCTTCAGCTTTCGGTGGGGGCTCTTCATTCGGAAGAGATTTCCTTCTTGTTGTTTCATTGTCCCCTCACGCCACTCGTCCTGGGGTTACCATGGCTTAGGAAGCACAATCCCAGTATCGATTGGACCACAGGAGAAATCACACATTGGGGCTCTTCCTGTTCTGACCATTGTCTCTCTCTTCCTCTTCGTCTTGTTCTTCCCGTTTTTTCTTCCATACCCTTACCCTACAGAGATTTTGCTGATGTGTTTTCCAAGAAGGAAGCAGATACGTTGCCCCCTCACCGTCCCTTTGATTGTGCCATAGATTTAGTCCCCAATGCCAGATTGCCCAAAGGACGCCTATATGCCCTCTCAGCACCTGAATCCCAGGCCATGGATTCATACATAAATGAGAGTCTTGAAAAAGGATTCATTTGTCCTTCTAAATCTCCCGTAGGCGCAGGGGTTTTTTTTGTTGAAAAAAAAGATGGATCTTTACGTCCCTGTATAGACTATAGGGCCTTGAACAAAATTACTGTAAAAAATTCCTATCCGTTACCACTCATCTCTGTTTTATTCGACCAAATCCGGGAGGCGTTGGTGTTTTCCAAGATCGATCTTAGAGGAGCATATAACCTCATCAGGATTAGAAAAGGAGATGAGTGGAAGACGGCCTTTAACACGCATTCAGGCCACTACGAATATCTTGTGATGCCGTTTGGCTTGGCCAATGCTCCTGCAGTCTTTCAGGATTTTATCAATGAGGTTCTCCGGCCTTACCTGGGGGTATTTGCTGTGGTATACTTAGACGACATTTTGATTTTTTTCCAAGTCTCTTCCTGAACATCGGCAACATGTCCGCCTGATCCTTCAGAAGTTGCGTGAGAATCAACTATACGCTAAACTCGAAAAGTGCGAATTCGAAATTTCTCAAGTCTCATTTCTGGGTTATGTCATCTCTCCCAAGGGTTTTTCCATGGACCCCAGCAAAGTTCAGGCCATCATGTCTTGGGCTCGTCCAACCAACCTTAAGGCTATCCAAAGATTCTTAGGATTCTCTAATTATTATCGGAGATTCATCCGTTCTTTTTCTGACATTGTTGCCCCCATTGTGGAATTGACTCGCAAAGGAGCCAATCCAGAAGTTTGGTCTCCACAGGCCATTGAATCCTTTCATAAGTTAAAGAAGGCCTTCTGCTCGGCTCCTGTCTTACATCACCCGGACCCCAGAATTCCTTTTCTTGTGGAGGTTGACGCCTCGGATGTAGGGGCTGGAGCTGTCCTTTCTCAGAAGGACATTCATGATCAGAAAATTCATCCTTGCGCCTTCTTCTCCCGCAAATTCTCCACAGCCGAAAGGAACTATGATGTCGGGAATCGTGAATTGTTGGCCATTAAGTGGGCTTTCGAAGAGTGGCATTATTGGCTTGAAGGGGCCAAACACATCATCACTGTGATCACTGACCACAAAAATTTAGCTTACATCGAGTCGGCTAAACGATTAAACCCACGACAAGCCCGGTGGGCGTTGTTCTTTACCAGGTTTCAGTTCATTATTACATTCAGACCCGGCCCCAAAAATGTCAAAGCTGATGCGTTATCTCGTAGTTTCCAGACTTGTCAGAGTGCTGGACTTGAGGATACCCCCATTGTCCCGTCTTCTGTCATTTTTGCGGGTCTGACTCAGGACTTGGCCTCCCGTGTCCTGGCTTCCCAACCTTCAGCCTCTCAGGGGAATCCACATAATAGACTGTTTGTTCCGAAACATCTCAGAGAATTGGTCTTCAAAGACTTTCATTCCAGTAGGGTCACTGGACACCCCGGCGTTACCAAGACCCTTGAGCACTTGTCCAGAGCGGTTTGGTGGCCCACCATAAAACGAGATGTTACTCTTTTTATCTCTTCTTGTCCTGTCTGTGCTCGACATAAGTCTTCCAGATCATCACCAGTGGGTACACTCCTGCCTTTGTCCATTCCAGAAAGGCCATGGTCCCATATTTCTATGGACTTCATTGTCGACCTTCCTTCTTCTACTCGTTTTACCACCATTTGGGTCACGGTCGACCGCTTTAGCAAAATGGCACATTTTATACCTTTGCGTAAACTTCCCACTGATAAAGAATTGGCACAGCTCTTTATCTCTCATATTTTCAGACTCCATGGCCTTCCCTTGGATATAGTTTCAGACAGGGGGTCTCAATTTGTGGCCAGGTATTGGAGAAGTTTTTGTTCCGAGTTAGGAATACAGGTCAGTCTTTCTTCCGGGTATCACCCACAGTCCAACGGACAGACCGAAAGGGTCAATCAGGCCCTGGAGCAATATTTACGCTGCTTTGTCTCCAAATGTCAGAGCAATTGGGCTGAGCTGGTACCTTTGGCAGAGTTTGCTTATAACAACTCTTATCATGTGGCCTCCAAGAGCTCGCCTTTTCTGTGTAATTTCGGGTTCCATCCCAAGTGCAACTCCTTCTTTGTTCCGAGGGATTCCTCTCGGTCGCCCTTTTCCACAGTGTCCCTCCTTAGGAACTCATGGCAAAAGGTTCATTTAGCTCTAAGACAGTCTTCTGCACGTTCTAAAAAATTTTTTGACAAGCATAGGAGACAATGTTTATTCCGAGTGGGGCAAAAGGTGTGGTTGTCAACTCGCCACATCAAGCTTCGCCAGAGATGCCCAAAACTAGGACCCAGGTTCATCGGTCCATTTCTGATCACGGCTCAGGTCAACCCGGTGGCATTTAGGTTGCAGCTCCCCAGAGCACTGCGAATCAACAATGTCTTCCATTGTTCTCTTCTTAAACCAGCCTCGATGGCTCCCCAATCAGGGCCTGCTCCGAACCGTAAACCAGTCCTCGTTCAAGGGCACAAAGAATTCCTAGTGGAGCAGATATTAGATTCTAAGGTCGTTCGGGGTCAACTTAAATTTTTGGTCTATTGGAAAGGGTTCGGAGAAGAGGAGAGGTCTTGGGTGCCTGAACGATTGTTACATGCACCCAGGCTCAAAGCAGAGTTCTTTAAGACCTTCCCGTTCAAACCTGGGTCTAAGGGTTCGGTGACCCCTCCTCAAGGGGGGGTACTGTTAGGAGCTGCACGGGCAGCGCCTCCGCTCGCCCGGCAGTCTCCTCTAAAGCCGTCCCGGCGGTTGCCGGGTTACCTCGACGCCGTCGCGTCATCAGCCGGGAGCTTCCGGCGGACGATGACGGGCGTCAGGCTGCCGGCGTACAACCCCTTCCTCCCCTGCCGCAGCGGTTGCCAAGGCGACGGGGGACGCCTGGCGGCCGCAGGGAGGAATGGGTGTATATGACGCCGCACGCAGCGTCAGGGTAGCGCTTGGCGCGCTATTTAAACTGGATTGCCGGGGCACTCAGACGCCGGTTATAGCTCTTGATTCTGCGTCCAGAGTGTTTCCGGTTCCAGGCTCCTGCTCAACACTTGGTTCCTGTTCTCCAGCACCTGTTCCTAGCTGCCTCCAGGATCCGTGTCTGTTTCTGCCTGCTGATCCCTCTGTGTTCAGATAAGTTGGGAGATTCCCCCACTCCTTGTCTCCTTACTTATTATTTACTTATTGTGTCAGCATACTGTGTATTGTTACACCCGTCAGCAGTACTTATTGTGTCAGCATATAGTGTATTGTTACACCCGTCAGCAGTACTTATTGTGTCAGCATATAGGGCCTTATTCTGATCGGTGCGGCCAAACGTGCGTACGTTCACTATTAACGTACGCTAGCCGTACGCGGCCGTTGGGGTTAAGTCCACCCACAAATCAGCCGCTTACGTACGGGCAGTAACAACGTAGAAGGGGAGTGGCGTACAACTGAGCGTACGGCAACGTACGCGGCCGGCCCAGCCCTTACACTCCGACAACTGGCGTACAACTGAGCGTACGGCAACGTACGCGGACGTCTTTCGTCCGTCATCCCACCGACTTCTTGCGGAGATCTGAGCGTACGGCAGCTTGCACGGACGGCTCCCTATTGTTTTCAATGGAAAACTCAGCTTATGTCACCGCTCGTGAGAGTGAGCGTACGTCCGTGTACGCTGGCATACCCTTCACATATATGGACCTGCAAATCTTGCCTTTCAACTACAATTCTAACAATTGATTAATTAATCTATTTGTTATTCAATTATTGTTTTCTATTAACTCAATTGTCTACCTTAATAAAGACCCTAATAAAACTACATTTTAACCCTCATTACATGTATATTTGTTATGTTCTAATGTGGCATTTTAATCACTATCTATGTGTCCCCATATTGCTGTTACTTTTAAATCAAGTTATGTTGGTGTTTCTGTATATGTACTAAATTATGTCCATAATTACTTTGTCCAAAATGTGTAACATGTATACCTACCCTGATGTTATGTGTGATGTTTTAATCGAACAACATTAAACATTCATGCATTTTCACTATGTGTTATTTTACTCAAAAACACACACATTCACACATCAATCATTACCCCTCACCTCAAATTACAAATATAAATTACATTACACATCTGTATGTACCTACCCTTACAAGCCCTCTAACATATTTATTATTAAAAACACAGGCAATTTAGAACACAATAGAAACTTTTATTTCTAACAAAAACAATAAGGGGGGGGGGGATAAAAATAAATTAAATGCGGGCCTCCAGTAGGCCAAAAAGTATTTGGAGATACAGGAGAGTCAGGACGATCTCCCGCATCAGGGCTGCCACCTCCTCCTGCTGCTGTTCAGTGTCTGTAATGAAGGGATAAAACAAAAAATTAATATATAACATACACAAATGTTTGTTGTATTTGTACATAATAAAAAGTTCAGAGTTATGTGTGAAGGCCACATACATTTTGAAACTACATTGAAGATGGGTCTGCTGTAAACACAGTACTGAAAAATAATATGTTAACACACACATACTGTACATAGTCAATAACATTAATTAAATTACTCCTTCTTGAATGTATGTATGCTGAGACCCAATTGGTAGTTTGGTTTTGGGGGACTGTCCTCTAACCTCACAATTAGGCTGTGCTATTTAAGGGTTATGACATTGTTGTGGCTTAAGCACTCCTTACTATTTTAAATTTAGGACATTGCTGTACAAATTATAGGCCTACAGCTATGTTTGTAAAGCATGCATCCGCATGGCCTCACACACTATTAACAAAACAATCTCTACATTTATGTTGCACATCATGCTGGGAACTGGAGTTACCCAACAGCTGGAGCCACATTACTACCACACCACTAATGTCGGATATCTCATTGGATGTACTGTTATGTCAATTATTCAAGGGGTGAGGCATGGCCACACTCAAAAAAACCACCAAGGGGACCCTTGTTCCTGGAGAAGGACAGGACACACCTCATGGTCGCCCTGCAGTGATATGTTGCAACTAATGTTGATGTTGGATACACATATGTGGTTGTTGTGATTGTTTATGTGTAGAAATGTGTAGGTAAACATTAGACACATTATTTACTTACGGCTACTTGAGCCATCCTGGTCTCCGCTGGTTGGCTGTGCGGGGGTTGGGGGGGTCAGGAGCAAGGGGGATGGGATGGGAATTTGGATAGAGGTAGTGGGTGTGAGTGGGGATTGGAGAGGTTTGGGGGTGGGTGGTGGAGAGGTGTAGGGGGGTAGGAAATGGGGTGGGGAGGGGGTGGGGGTGGGGGTTGGGGAGGGGGTGGGGGAGGGGGTAGGGGTGGGGGTTGGGGAGGGGGTGGGGGTGGGGGTTGGGGGTGGGGGTTGGGGAGGGGGTAGGGGTGGGGGTTGGGGAGGGGGTGGGGGTGGGGGTAGGGGTTGGGGTTGGGGAGGGGGTGGGGGTGGGGGTTGGGGAGGGGTTGGGGGTGGGGGTTGGGGAGGGGGTAGGGGTGGGGGTTGGGGAGGGGGTGGGGGTAGGGGTGGGGGTGGGGGTTGGGGAGGGGGTGGGGGTGGGGGTTGGGGAGGGGTGGGGGTTGGGGAGGGGTGGGGGTGGGGGTTGGGGAGGGGGTGGGGGAAGGGGATGGGGAAATTGTGTGGGCCCAAGCTTGAGCCATTGTCTCGGCCTCCTCTTCCTCCTCCTCCTCTTCCTCCTCCTCTTCTTCCTCCTCCTCTTCCTCCTTCTCCTCTTCCTCCTCCTCCTCTTCCTCCTCCTCGTCTGGCTGCTCCAGGGCTGCCTGCTCCTGGGCTGCCTGGTCCCGGGCTGCCTGCTCCCGGGCTTCCATGCGTGCCCTTGCCCGTGCTGAAATGTTCATGTTGATGACATCGAAATCGAAGATTGGGTTGCATAAAAAAGGGGGAAAGAAAAATTCACATTAGTCATGCTCATAACCTTCCAAATTATCATTGCTGTTATATTTCAGACATTTATCATGCAAACTAATTGATATGCTACACCCAAAAACTGAGCAACTACTTAACCCCCCCCCCCTATACACCCCCTATACACCCCCTATACACCCCCTATACACCCCCTATACACCCCATATACACCCACATACTCAGGAACATATTTATAAAAAGTACAGAAAACATTTGCAAAAAAACGCAGACATACTAGTAATAAAAAATTACATCGGGCAATATGGCGGCGAAGTGTGCAGAGCAAAACTGGCTGCCGCCGGCGCAGGTCAGACCAGCGCCGCCCCACTTGCCCCAGGCTTCTGCGGACGCCGGTCGTGGAGTAGATTAGGCGGCGGGCAGCAGTATACGCCCACCGCTTGTCCATATTGCTCACATATGGGCCCCTGGGCCCCAGGTGACGGTCCATGACCTCAACCAAGGCCAACAACTCCTGGGTCGAAAACGGCCTAGCCCTGGTTGAAGTCATAGTGCCAATGGCGCAGTTAATAATTGCAGGTACATATATCACTTTTAGTGCTTGCTGATTGGTGTAAAAAATTGTTTGTTTGGTATTAACTTTATTAATCCTTCTTACATTAACAAACTGGATGCGAATAGAAACTTACGCGGACCGTTCCGATATACACAGACCAAAACCAACAGCATGCATTCAATGTATAGAGAGGAACTGTATATACAGTGTGCGAAAAATAATACACGCAAGCGTCTACTTACAAATACGCTGCTTAAAGGGGGGCACAATACACCTTTTTCCATGGAGAGACGTACTGTATATACAGTGTGCGGAAAATAATACACGCAAGCGTCTACTTATAAATACGCTGCTTAAAGGGGCACAATGCAACATGTTGGTGTATGACAATTTCAGACTCATTACATATGTAAGGAAAGCATTATAACGTGATGTTTTGAAATGTGACTCACAAAGCATACACGAACTCCAACAGATACCAGTTGACAACACTCATCATTGGAATGACAGGTGCACACATTTCACGATGCAGAACACAATGCTCCACAACCTGTGTATGTGCATATACAGGTGATTGATCAGGTGCGTGGAGACCTGCGTAATTTAAGCGGCAGTTATCGGCGGGAAATATCGGCGTAAATTAGCAAGTCCATTGCGGGAAAAAATATACGCCCCCTTGTTCATGGCGGGAGATTAACATATAAATATTCAGTCAGATGCAGCCCAGAATTGCTGCAAACATGTCTAACTCAGACGATTCCGCAGCTGAGGACGCTCTGCAGAGAGCACAAGCAGAATCCCTGCTTGAAGCGTTACAGAAGAGGGAACAGGAGCGGAGAAGGAGGGCTCAAGAGAGAGGTAGCCTGCCAGACCAAGCGGGCCCCTCACTAACAGGCCCTGTTCAACCTCCACCAGCTCCACAAGGGCCAAGCAACCAGCCAGAACAAGAGGTTGCATCTCTCCAAACAGGTGTGACCCAGCAGGTGCATGGTGAGAGAACTGGGGCCACCAGAAAACAGGCTGCAACATCGAGGGTGAGGACTGAGCAGGATGCCACCACCAGAAAGAGAAACCCTGCATTTGTAGAGGCAGAATTAAGAATCTTAGTGCCCAGGGCACGCGAATGGATAGAATTGGCAACCAGGAAGCCGGGTGCCAGTGCAAGGAGAAAGCTTTGGGACAAGATCACAGAGGAAGTGAACCAGGTGTCACCAGTGGTCAGAGATTGGCTAGCGGTGAAGAAAAGGTTAGTGTGTTTGTCAGGGCTATTTTTCAGCAGGCTCCAGCAGGAACTGAGGCCCTTATTCTAGTTCACTCAGACAAAATATTTTTTAGATGGACAAAACCATGTGCACTGCAGGTGAGGCAGGTGTTACTTGTGCAGAGATAATCAGATTTGGGTGGGGTTTTACACCTGCCTCACCTGCAGTGCACATGGTTTTGACCATCTAAGAAATATGTGGTCAGAAAGAGTGACCTAGAATAAGGGCCTCAGTTGCTGCTGGAGCCTGCTGAAAAATAGCCCTGGTGTTTGTCCCCCTGATAATGTCATATGTGTGTACATATGTTACATGTATGTTTTGAGAATAATAGAAAGGTGTGTTTGTAGATAGTGCTACACTTCAATGTCACATGTGAACACAACCATGTCTAATAACCCACATTGATATATGAAACATGCACCATTGGTGTGATGTGAGGTTATGGGCACAGTTCTGCTCATGTGAAGTATGTGATGGGACAAGAGAAAGTGTGTTTTTGAAAGAGTTGTTGTAACATGTTCCATATGATGCTACTGAAACAAGAATGAGCAAACTGTGCACATGTAGCTGGTGAGAAACTACACATCCCAGTATGCCATCCCATAGTTAAATTACTCCATAATAACCACATTGTCAAGCTATGGTGGAATGTGTAGTTTTACAACAGGTGGAGGTGCATAATTTGGCCATGGATGATGTCATTTCTGCATAGTGATGTATGTATGTGCATTTAGTGGCCTAATGAATGTGATGAGACACTGAAATGCCTCCTAATGGAGACATGAATGTGTGTGTGGGACACATATGGCTAAAAAACATAAGATCACCCACACTAGGAAATGTCACGTAGCTAGGGGTACCACCTAGTCCCTTTAATTCCGGACACATATTAATTACACAGGTTCTGTGGCTGGCTGACTTCAAGACTCCACTTCACCTAATTTTAAACTGCCACAGAACCTGTGTAAGTAACATGTGTCCGGAATTAAAGGGACTAGGTGGTAACCCTACACGTAGCACAGTGGTGCACATATCTCATGGTGATATTTGTATTTTTAAACTTGTAGGTGGACTGACTTCAAAACGGCAATGAAGAGGAAGATGACTGACCGGTACAACCACAGCATGTCCACCGGGAGAGGTCCTATGCCCGATCATTTGGAGTATACCCCCCTGGAGCAGGACGCCTTGGACGTCATTGATGTGGGCGAGGTCAGGGGGATCTCCAATATGGACAGTGAGCTCCCGGCGGAGGTCTTTGATGCTGCTTTTGATGGTAAGTCACAGTAATGCATTGTATTTTGAAAGAGATTTTTTAGTGCGTATGTGATGGTGACATTTTTTTCAATTATTATCCTAGCAGAAGCAGAAACCCAGGATGTACCGGCAGCATCTTCCTCTGCAGAGCCACAGGTGGAGCGAGTGGTCCAGCCTCCACCAAGAAGAAACCCCCAGCCCCAGCCACAGGAGACATGGGATGAGAGCATGATGGTGATGCTGGAGAGGATCGAGCAGCAAGGGGTGGATGCCGCGCTCCGTCAGCAGCAGATTGGGGAATTTTTGGAGGAGTGGAAGGCCACAAACAGGCTGCAGTGTGAGGCCTTGAACCGCATTAATGACACTCTGGCGGCTGGCATGCTAAGCATTGGCCAACACCTCAGCCGCCAGAATGAACTTCTTGCGGAGCAGCTGACCACCGCCAGGTCCCTAAGGGACAATCCCCCATCTGCTGGCCCACCCCAAGCTGCTCCCCAACCTTCCACCTCTGCTGACCCTCCTGTGTCCACTAGGGGAAGACGCCGCAAGCCAGCTGACCCAAAGGCCCCTGTCCCCAAGGCCCCATCTAAAAGGGGGAAAAAAGGGCCCAAATAATGAGACCTGGTTCACTTCCTCTGTGGTTGGACCCCAAATGTTTAAATTGCACTGGACATCCACTTCCTGAGTTGGCCATCTATCCATTTGCGTGCCATGGGCATTAAAGTTCTTATTTTGACCTCTACAAATGCAGGATACATTTTTGGTGGTGTGTATCTTGCTTAGTATTCACCCTGGTTGTTGCAGTATGTATTCTGGTGTCCCCATTTCTTTCACCATTGCATTTGCAGGGTAACACATGTTTGGAGATATGCAACCTCTTGTTCTGGCTGTTTTTTTATTTTTGTGTCTATTTGATTTGTTTATTTGATTTCTGACATTAAAGTGTTCACACTTTAAGCTGTGATGCTGAACAGCAAATAAATTTCTTTTACCAATTAAATCAAAATTGTTGTATGTGTAATTTCTTGTGTGAAACAAATACTAGATTTATGTGTACTTACTGACCAGGGTATTTTTGAACATTTGTTGAAGTGTGGTCGAAGTTTCCCATGTGTAACCCTCTCCATGGCCATTCCCATGTTCCTATCCAACTTTTCCCTGCTAATTAGTTTGTGTCAGCACATGTGCAGAGCAACTTAATAGGTGAGAAAGCAGTTTGTGTGCAGGTGAGGTAGCTCCTACAGTAGTAGGTAAAAGCAGGTCCAGAACAATGCTTTCCTCATGGAGTGGGTGAGGCAGACAAACAAGGGTGAAAAGGTAAATTTGTGTAGGAATGCATATGTGTCCTCCCTAAAAAAAGATGTGTGAATGGGCCAAACATGATAAAATTGCTTGTGAACAAACATGTATAAGTTTTTACATATATATGATTTGACAGTATCATAAGCAGATGTAGGAATCCTTTGTTAGAGAGATGTGAGTGCAATAATGTTATTGGTGGCATCTTACATCCAGAGTGTAGTCAAATCCAATTCATAGCAGATGAGATAGTGGTAGAGTTCTGTATTTTGGGTACTATACAAAGATTGTGTGCAAAATAGTGGTCATGGGCTTCAAACATTGCTGAAACATCCTTTGTAGGTGTTAGATGTGGTTTATGTTATTGTATCATAAATAAAAAACCTATGTTTGTATTAGAGTGAACACGTTGACACATGTCGACTTGTGTAGATTGAGTGTGCTACTGTGTAAAGTCTATGAAAGCACGTAGTGAATGTGTCTAACTGTTTAGCAAATAGCTACCTTAGCATATATAAGCAGGTCTTCAAAAGATTCTTACCTTAAATTAAACAAACCTTTAAATGTCGAGAAGTATAGAAAGATAAGCTTCCAATGTGTTTGAGTGCTGTGTGTGGCTTGCAGGTAGTGAAATCATGGTTTGGACTTAATAGACTGCAGCATTGCTTATTACATTCAGGTGTATGTGTTTGAGTAGGAATCAGCGTTAATTAGCAAACTCAGGCGCACGCTGGCATGCGGTATCTGTAGGGGTGGTTTGAGCTGGCGGTTGGCGGCCGCCTGTTTTGTGTCCGAAATGAACGGTGCCTTAGTCGATCGTGCGGTAGTAGCACCGCTCATTTTTGGTGCACACCCCCGTGTACGCCCATATTTACGCCCATTTTCCCTCATTATTTCGGCCGCTCCCCTCAACACGCCCCTATGCCGCCCCCAATACCGTACACTCGCGTACAGGTTTTTTCGCACGTAGAGACCCGTCCGTAAGCGTTGGTGAGTGGTCACGCCTGCGCATTGGCGAATGTACGCATGCGCAGATCATAAAAAATCCCGGGACGTACGCGTACGGCCCGGCCGCTCCAACCAGAATAAGGCCCATAGTGTATTGTTACACCCGTCAGCAGTTATTATTGTGTCAGCATACTGTGTATTGCTACACCTGTTTAGCATTTTGGTACACCTTGTGTATTGTTACACCTGTCAGCTTGGCTACTGTATATTGTCTTACCCGTTGCCTTCAGCATTAGCACAGCGGGTTCCAGCTTAGAGTGCTATCCACTGGCACCCTCCTCCATAGGGCAGGGTGGTTCTCGCCTCCTTGTCTGTTAGGTAGATTTCCCCTTGTTTACCACTGGCCTTGGCGGCTGCGTTGTCACTTGTAAGACCAGGTGGCATCGGGGTGGGAGCCTGACTAACGGGCTCCCACGAACGCGGCTATTATTGGTGAAGGTTAGCTTAGCACGCATCCGCCAATTCCAAGGGGTGACAACGGAGTTAGGGTTGGCGAGATCTCCCTGTCCCTAACAGCTAATGGGCAAGCTAACACATTACAAAGGGAGTTATGCAGAACTGATCACATGGCTGTGAATTTACAGGCTGGGCAATTATCAATAGACTGCGCATGCATACAGGTCATAGCATGCATGTGCGATGCCACCCTAAAATAAGATTCTGCTACTTTTTTAATCGCTGTTCATGCGCATGTTGATTGACAAAAAGACAGCATTTGTTGGTGGTAGCTGAACATTTTCTGGGAGTGTTAAGGAAAACACAGGCATGCCTAGGCATTTGAGGGGAAGTCATGTGACATCATCTCTGGCCAGTGGCGTAACAATGGTGCGGCAACCCCCGCCATATTTTGGGGAAGCCAGCACCGATACAGTCACAGTCTGAAAAATACATGCTGCAGCAGGGAGAAACAGAACTGTGGCACACATCATGCCTGGCAGCGCACGTCAATGCTAATTATCAGGCAGCCAATTGGGAGCAGATGCTAACAATTTGGCTGCTGGTTCCCTGCAGGCACCAAATTCAAAATGCTTCATCCACAGAGCACGAGCAGCCTGTGCTCAGCCCCTGCTCCCGGGGTGGCAGGGGAAGCTGAGACCCAACCTCCAAGCGGCGCACGGATGCACTGCCCTTTTCTGTGTTTCTACGGCTTCTCGGATGGACAATACTCCACTGGATCCCAGCAATAGGGGGGCAGGCCGGGTGGAGGAGAAAAAGGGCTTGGCTACATATCTGGATTATCCTTTCCAGCCTGGAGCAAGTGACAGCCAGACTTTCAGGTAATCTCTCCAGCGGGGGTTTGGGCTGGCATCTTCAAGGGAGGGTGCTGCTGCTGATTACGGTAATAGCGGGGCAATTAGTGTTTTGTGATGTGAACACAGGCTGTGCTAGGCTGCTGTGGAGGCACATATTATGTGGGGCTCCAAAGCTGGCTCCAGTTCCCACACCATGTGTTACTCCTAGTTCTAAGCACACCCATGTGTCCCAGGGTGGCTGCCTATACCAGGGCTCGACAACTACCAGGTGCCAGGTTGCCACGGTGACCAGATTCTGCTTCCTGGCAACCAGATTTTTTGCATGAAGGGAGGAAGCAGAATCTGGTCGTCGGCAGCCCGACCACCCATCTCCCCCTCCTGATTGCAGCGACATCAGAACATTTTTTTTAAAATACACCTGGTCCTGCAGCAGCCAATAACCTTTCCCAGCACCGTTGCCGCCCCAACCAATCACTGCAGGGCCGCCTGAGAGTGAGATCTTTGACCTTCCTTCCCTGTGTCTAGTGGCGGGCAGGGTGCCTAGTGCCCCCTGTGCCGCTTTGTCATTTATGTCTAGGTGCGCATGATCACCTTTGCACTAAATGCCTTAGCTTTCCAGCGGTTTACGTATTGTTTGTCGGGTACCCAGCTCAAGGAGCCCACACACGCACCGATGCCGGCGGTGCGATGCTGTGCGATGGGGTGCGCGCTCCCGCGGCACCTCATCGCACAGTACAAAAAGTATGTGCTGCACATACTTTTTGTACTAGCTTTTTCTAGCATAGCATTGCATCGCATGCACAAGGCATACAATGCGATGCTATGTGTGCTAGTTAAGCCCACAACGCACGCCGGGAACGGTGCGTGTGTGGGCTCCTTGAGTCTTTCTCTGCTCTCAAGTTAAGAGCTGCGCTCTTAGCGCCAGCACAACATTGCCCATCAAAGCCGTTTATACTAGAGGCAGAGCTGAAGAGAGAGGCCCTGCCTTCTGTCCTCACAGCTCAGCCTCTCACATTGCCTACTTCAGATGGATGTCATGGGCTGGGGACGATCATATGATGTAGCCACCAAACTACACAACAGACCGCCAGGGAAATTGGAAACATTTTTCTAGGGCAGCGGCAGAGCTAGCTTTTAACAGACCAGAGGCCCCCAGCAGCCGAAACTGACTGTGCTGAGGTCAGACACAAATGTAACCACAGCAGGTCAGTGTTCCCATCTTGGTGCCTGCTCCTTTTCCAGTCCAGTGAACCCCTATAATTACTGCAGCATCATCTCCCACCTAGCCCATCCAATGTCTACCCCTGAGCTCCCAACCTACCCACTGCACTTCTAATTTCCTCAGCAAGTCCAGTCACAATAATTATCGTGCTTGTTGTACCTAAAAACATAGTTTAGCTACACAAAACGGTAAAGCCCCATCTCAAACAGGGGTCTTTCCCCCGGACCGCAGTCGCTCCTCTGCTCTCCGGGACACTGCATGCTGAGCCTCCACCGCTTCTTCCTGCTGGATGAGCCTGGCTTCCAGCATGCAACTCCTGAAGGGCATGTTACCCGTAGCAATGTGCATGTAGGTAAGCAGCACTTATGTGACATAATATGTACTAAGCATTACAGCATGTGGTATTATATGTAATGGGCATTACAGTGTGCCTTAATGTGTAATGGACATGCCGGTGTTTTGTAGAATGTGTTATGTGTTTAGTTTGTCTGGCTCCAACACTTTCATCCTGGCTCCTAGATTTTAAAAAAATTGTCAAGCCCTGGCCTATACAGATTATTATTTATTTTTCTTCACACAGCAATGTCTGCACCATTTTCATGTTTCACTAAAAGGGAGGGGGGGGGGGGGGGGGGCCACAAACTTTTTTGGCAGGTGGGAGCTAAATTTATAGTTACGCCACTGTCTTTGGCCCCAGTCCATCTGTTTCTATTGCAGCCATTGAGTAGGTACCTGGTGATGTACTGTACAGGCTGTACACACTGGAAAAACATTCCATGATGAAGGTTTGTATATGAATTTGCTGTTTGGTCCTGATTGGCGTAATTTTCGCAATCCACTTGATTCACAGGGTGGGATTTCACTCTGACTAGGCGGCGTATATACCTGATAGAAGGTCTCTGCAACTTAGCAGAGCACTGATCAGGTCTGAATAGCATACCTCCAACTTTCAAATAGATGGAGGAGGGACTGATGAATTTCGGGGGGCATGACCTAATTAAATTGGCGTGGCCTATACTCATGGCTCCCCCATGAGGCCACACCCCCCATTTTGACGCTATGGGGGTATGACCCAGAGGCTCTGTGAGCCTCTAGCCATGCCCCCAGCCCCCTGGCTGCGGGAATAGATGCTGTGCGCATGCGCACAGAATTTATTCCCCGCTGCTCAGTAGCCGACAGGGGACTCCCAACAGCCCCCCCCCCCCCCTCGTCGCGGGACACTGATGGCCGCGGGAGGGATGCAGGAATGTCGGGACTGTTGGGAGGTATGGAATAAGGCCCAAAGTTTGTTGGTTGTAGGTCACATATTGTGATCTTTAATAAATGCCCTCTAACTCTGATAGGTGTCACACAGTCATATATATACTGTATATATATATATATATATATGACAGAAATACAACATTTTTAGCATTTAAACAAGTATACTTTTCATCAATACAGTCACATACTGTTTGTGTACATCTGGATAAAACAATGTAATAAATGGGACTATTTAAATGCATAATTTTTTCTAAGTTGAAAGTATATATATTGTACACTCAATTATTGATTCTTTTAAGTGACAGCTCAAATATTGTAAAAAATATGTTGTACATTATTTTTGTCCATAAAGACACAAAGAATGATTTGTTGACACAGATTTAAGTTGGTTAAGTTAAAAGGGGGACATTGTTTGATTAATCATTAGGACACTGTGGTGATACAGGGTGATCCATATCCTCAATATGGGGTCCTGGTGTACAATACACGCCAACTCATATATTGTGTATTGCATAGGAGCTGGTAGCCTGCCTCCAGCCACTTTCCCTTTTTTAAGTTTTTAAAAATTTTGAGCTCACATCTGAGGTGACCTATGGAATTCACTGCGTCAAACCCTGAGTGTAACATGCTCTTCTTACGTGGGGCAGATGTCCGATGTGACTGCGCAGCAAGTAGCTCTGGATATACTGCCATGCAGTCGTAGATAGAGGCACTATTTTTTTCAAAACTGAAGCAGACATGATGCCCAATCTGTGTTTTCCACAATACAGGTATGTCACCATCCTCCTGGACACTCTCCTTTCTACCAGACTCCTCCTGCGCTTCCAAGTATGCTAGAAAAAGCAAAGCCTTAGAATATGTACAAATCTTTATCATGTGGTTTTGTACTTAATATGTCTTAAATTGGCTCTGAGCTTAGTACTAAGTGCACCAACTTTCTATGACCAACATATTTAACAAATAGAAAATAAATCCTGCACCAAAGTTCTATAATTATCCTAACAGATGATAATAATAATAATCAATTATCAGTCTTTGCTCTGTTACATCTATACCCTTATCTACATGACTTCCTACCTGAGACTATTTTATACACATGCATTTTTTGAATGTCTTAGATATGGTTTTACTGCCATCTACTGGCTAAAGTCATAGTTGTTTTGATGTGAAGTATTGAAAAGGGGAAAAAAAGTAGGTAAGTGCACCAGGCACTTTTCGTGTTTCATGAAACGTGTTTTGGGTCTATATCTTGGGCAGTGTTTTGGATCTGGATCTGTGCCAAAACACCACCATTTTCGTGTTTCGTATTTCATGTTCTGGATCTGTATTTTTTGCAGTCTATTCTGAACACCTCACACCTCCCAATACTGTTTTTAGGGCAAAAAGTTGCACCAAGGTAGCTGGATAACTATGCTAAGCCACACAAGTGTGCGGCACAAACACATGGCTCATCTAGGAGTGGCACTACAGTAGCAGACAGTATAGCAGTTTAAAAAACTAGGCCCCAAAAAGCAGTGGCAAACGCAGGATTTTCAGAAGGGGGTTTCCAGAGGGGCGGAGCAAAGCACTGAGATGGACACTTAGGTGACCCAGTATATGCCGGGTCAGTTAAAGTATTAGTGATAGACCAAATGTATATAAATAATAATAATAATAATAATAATAAATAATACACACACATATACATACATAACAGCAGTGTAGACCCCTGGGCATAGCAATGTATTGGGGCCCCTACCGATCCTCCAGCGGTAGGGGTGGGGGAAGCTTTGATGTCCCGCGGGTGGTAGGGGGTATCATATCAGCCGCTCAGCATGTAGGGCCTGGATCAGTAATTTCCACTAATTACCCCTTTACTGCACAGATGGTGGGAGATGGGGTGGTAGAAGGGGGCATTGGGCTGAATGAAGGGGCCCTGATACATAACTTCCAGGGTGGAAGAGAAGGTTTAATAAGCAGAGATGGGGTGTATAGTGGAGTGGGCTTATTATTCATAATTTTCTGGTGGGAGGACAGCTTGCTTGACTGCAGATATCTCCAGTTCCCAGAAATAGATTTCTTAGATTTTAATGGAATTAAAAACTAGAGAATCCCACCTACCAAATGGTATTGCCATAGGGGATCATAATTCAGGAGGCAGAGCAATCTGCCAATGAGTATATAAAACTAGATACCAGGTGTGTGGAGCTGGAGCAGTAACCAGCTGCTGGAAGGCTGATATCTCTGGTTCTGGGAACAGTAGAGACAAGCTACTAGTGTCTATCAAAGGGGGAGTCCCAGCTTTTGGAATATACCCTCAGAAAAACTAAGTCAGACAGAACCTGAAATATCTGACTGGGAAGAGCAATTAACAGGCTTGGATGGGGACCACTGATTTGAAGTCAGATATCTCCGGTTCCCAAGGGCCGATTTTAAAAATTCTTATACCCATGGAAAGAGGGGACTCTCAGCTTTCAGACTAGGCCCCTTAGACTCCTGGGGGGGGGTTTCTGGGTACTCAAAAACCCCCCTGCGTGCGCTACTGCCAAAAAGCACATAATGGCAAAAAAAGAGGTGTAAGATGGAATTGTCCTTGGGCCCTCCCACCCACCATTTTATTGTGTAAATAGGACATGCACACTTTAACAAACCAATCATTTCAGCGACAGGGTCTGCCACATGACTGTGGCTGAAATTATTGGTTTATTTGGGCCCCACAAAAAAAGGAGCAAGTCACCTCTCCCTGTACAAACTGGCTCTATAGAGGCAAGATGTCGTCCCCATACTCCAATTCCTCAACCCTTTCAGTGTGTTTTTATTCATCCTCACAGATTAACAATTCCTCCCCACTGGACTCCACAATCACAGGTCCCTCTGTAGTCTCTGGAGGCAATTGCAGGTCTTCGTTCAAGAATTCATAATTTATTTTGATGAAAATCATCTTCTCCATATTTAGCTGAAGCAACCTTCTACGCCGCTCACTGACCACTGCACTAAAAACTCTTTTGGAGTGCACACTGGACGGGGGACAACTCAGTTAAAATAGAGCATTTTGTACAGGGGCCTCCAAACTGCCTTTTTTCCCTGCCAGTTCAGGTATGGACTGTCTGAAATGTCTACTTGGATGCTGTCACCAAAATAATCCTCCACCATTTTTTCAATGGTGACAGCATCCAATGCAGCAACAGTAGACATGTCAGCAATCATTGGCAGGTCCTGTAGTCCGGACCAAATGTCCAAACTCGCTCCTGCCTACCCTGCAGCCACAGGTGTGGGAGAAAATGAGGGAGGAGCTGTTGCCGTGTCACTGTCTGCTTCAGATGACAAATTTAACACCCTGCTCAGTGTGGGAGATGCAATGCACTCACCGGGGTCACTGGTGTTAATCACCCCACCACACAGGTTTGTCTTTTTCCTTGGAGAGTTAGCAGAAGGAATACAGGCTCACACGAGTGTTGTCCTTTTAAGGCCTCGCTTTGAGGTAATTGATTTCGTGTAAGAGGTCAGGTGAAAAGGAAGAAACACAGAGGGACACAGCCCGTGGGTAGTCTCCTATAATTGCAATAGGTTATCACAATAAATGCAATACCTTTCTATATTCACTTCAATGGCTCAATATCTACCTTAGCAGACATATATATGTGAGACTTAACTGTTGTAAAGTAGCATTAATCAGAACATACATCTCATGCACATATCCACAATTTGCAGTGCAACATTCTGTAGGTAAATATCAAGTCTCCTTTATA
This sequence comes from Crinia signifera, assembly GCF_055691185.1. NCBI lineage: Eukaryota > Metazoa > Chordata > Amphibia > Anura > Myobatrachidae > Crinia > Crinia signifera. The sequence continues at coordinate 98,885,563 of NC_139220.1, read as the reverse complement.
ACTGTCCTGTTCAGTGTAACTTAAATGCTCAAATCCCAGTTGAATAGTCACGTGGTACTGACATTTGGGATATACATGCATGTATATAAAACCCTTTGTGTAATGAAGGAGTGTATTCCTCAAAAGTTTATTAGTGACTTTGGACGTAGTACGGTAATGTCATTAATATTTAGCACACTTGTTAAATAGATGTCTCATGAGTGTCCAGAATGTTCACAAGTATAATACGGCAAGAGCTCACCACTGCCACTGGATCCTGTCACTGCTAAGCTGACAGTGACTGTATATACTTTACTGGGAAACTTGACTGTATGCTGGATACACACTGATGAAAGGCACGGTTGCTTGTTGTAGCAATGTTTTGAATATGGAAGGCTTATGCACCCTGTCACTAATAATGCAGAATAGTTGTCGAGTCAGGTGCTGACGTTGCATATGCAGAATAGTTCAAATGCAAGATACTTCAGATGCATAATACTTCAATTGCAAGATACTTCAGATGCAGAATACTTCAAATGCAAGATACTTCAGATGCAGAATACTTCAATTGCAAGATACTTCAGATGCAGAATACTTCAAATGCAAGATACTTCAGATGCAGAGTACTTTAAATGCGTAACACTTCAGTTGTAGGATACTTGCCAGGACCTCTGCTAGCCTTCTGCTGCTGCCGGTACTCCCACTGGGTTCTCTCTCTCTGTACTCCCGATGCGTCGGCTCCAGAGACGCGGGCCCACTCTTTCTCTCACCCTTGCAGCTGGACACTTGCTGATGGGGCTGATAGGCTGTCCAGCTGACCAGCTCTCTCTGCATGCTGCCAATCTGTGCCCCCCATACACTTCAGGGCATGCTGCTTCCAGGGCCGGCGCCACCACTAGGCAAATCTAGGCATTTGCCTAGGGCGCCGGCCACTGGAGGGCGGTATTTCGCCCCCCTTGCCACCCGGGTACCTGTCCTGTGGCGTAAAAGCTGGCGGCGGCAGAGGGGGTCCCTGCAGTCAATAAGAAATAACGATCGCTATCCGCCGGGCTATGCGGAAGCGCTTCTGTTTTGGAAACACTGGCCGCACGCTGATTGGCTGAGATTCAGCCAATCAGCGTGCGCCGTGCGGCCAGTGTTTCCAAAACAGAAGCGCTTCCGCATAGCCTGGCGGATAGCGCTCGTTATTTCTTATTGACTGCAGGGACCCCCCGCCGCCGCCAGCTTTACAGCACCGCAGGACAGGTACCCAGGCGGCAGACACCGGGGTGCCCCCACCCCGACTTGCCTGGGGCGCTCTGGTGCCTTGCACCGGCCCTGGCTTCTTCATCTTTACCCAAGTCAGGCTGCTTTCCCCAGCATTCAGGGCTCTGCCAGCTTCAGCATTCACCAGTCCACAACTACACTTTTCTCACTCTGCTGTCTCAGACTCCCAGGGAGAGATTCCATGTGGCATTTCCCACCTTTTTCTGCAAACTTGTGAGTTCTGCACATTGTTTATTTTTTGCAAACTGATCTCCCTCGCTGTGAGCTGGGCTGTTAACCCTTGTTGTGCTGCAAGCTATATAAGCTCAGTTCTGTGAAACTCCAGTAGTACTTTTGGTACTTGTTACCTAGAACGGTGCCCATCGCGGGCATCGCATGTACACGCATGCCATTATAATCGCATGCGGCCAAAAAAACGCATGCGATGCGACCGACGCGATTACCGCGATTTACATAGTGAACAATGTTAAATGGCCCAATTGACTCGATTTCACATAGGGAACAATGTTAAATGGCCCACAGACCCCAAATAGCCACCCTGAAGTGTGAAATGGCCCCCCCAATTGTTAACGCCACCCCACGATCAACGTCAACCCGAAGCGTGGCGAGCGCAGCGAGCCCGCGAGGGGCGGCGGTACGCGTCCTCCGACTTTTTCATACCCCCACTATCCACGTGGGCGTGGAGTTGAGAATAGAAAGTGTGGCGAGCGCAGCGAGCCACCGAGCCCGAAGCGCGGCGAGGGGACGCGGATACCTGTGAAGCCCGCGAGAGGACGAGAATACCTGTGAAGGTATCCGCGTCCCCTCGCCACGCTTCGGGCTCACTTTCTGTTCTCAACTCCACGTCGACGTGGATAGTGGAGGTATGAAAAGGTCGGACACGTACCGCCGCCCCTCGCGGGCTCGCTGCGCTCGCCACGCTTCGGGTTGACGTTGATAGTGGGGTGGCGTTAACAAATGGGGGGCGCCATTTCACACTTCAGTGTGGCTATTTGGGGTCTGTGGGCCATTTAACATTGTTCCCTATGTGAAATCGAGTCACTTGGGCCATTTAACATTGTTCCCTATGTAAAATCGCGTCGGTCGGATCGCATGCGATTTTTTTGCCGCATGTGATGCGATCGACGCAATTTTTTTCCTTGCGATGCCTAGGATCAAAATCGTCGGCGCCGTTCTAGGTAACAAGTACCGTACTTTTTCATACACAGTCATGCTGGCACAGCTACTTTATGCCTGCAGGCCATTAAACATAGAAACATAGAATTTGATGGCAGACAAGAACCACTTGGCCCATCTAGTCTGCCCCTTTTTTAAAACATGTTACCTCAAACCATATTTGATTCTTATTTTTGTGTAAGGATATCAATATGCCTATCCAGTGGCGTAACTATAGCTCCGCAGACCCCGCGGTGGCGGGGAGGCGCAGAGAAAGTTTGGACGCCGGGGGTCTGCGGGGCTATAGTTACCCGCTGCTGTCTGCGGTACCTGCCTGATGTCCCATGACTGCCGTCACAGTCCCGTCTCTCCTAGCGCTGGCTCCTGCTTCTATAATGAAAACGGACACTTAGAAAATGGCTACCCCCATACTGCAGACAGTTTTCTGTCTGCAGTATGGGGGCAGCCATTTTGTAAGAGTCACTTTTCATTATTAGCAGCAGGAGCCAGCGCTACCGGACCGTGACGGCACGGCAGGCAGGTACCTACAGCAGACAGCAGCGGGAGGGCAGGTATGGGCAAGGGGGGGGGGTCGCAGAGGGGAGGTGGGGTGGGGGCGAATTTTTTTTTGCGGCGGGGGGCGCATAATAAGTAGTTACGCCACTGTGCCTATCCCAAGCATGTTTAAATTGTATTACTGTATTTGCCTCTACCACCTCTGATGGGAGGCTATTCCACTTATATACTACCCATTCTGTGAAGTAATTCTTCCTCAAATTTCCCCTAAATCTTCCTCCCTCTAGTTTCAGTGCATGTCCTCTTGTTCTGCTGATCATCTTCCTGTACAGTCTCTAATGTATTTATATCCTTCTGGAGATATGGCCTCCAGAACTGAACACAATACTTTGGATGAGGTCATACTAATGACCTATACAGTGGCATTATTACTTCTTTTCTTTCTACTGCTGATACCTCTCCCTATGCATCAAAGCATCTGACTTGCCTTCTTCATTGCTTTGTTACATTGCCTCCCTGCCTTTAAGTCCCCTGAAATAGTGACACCTACAGATGTGTCCACATACATCTTGGCTTTTTTTCTCGATTTGTCACAACATGTAAAACACGGCTTAGCTGTTTTTCCAAATGTAGCAAGTGGATGGATTCTGAAAATTTTTGCAGCAGTAGAATTTGTTTAAAGTAATAGATTAGAGGTGGAAATTTTTAGAAATATCACAAAGCGTGACTTTTGCAGAGTCCAAGGTGTGCCAAATTGTGCCATACATGGCGCAGTAAAACCAAGATCCCTCTCTTCTTTCTCCGTAGTTTCCATTAGAGTGCCATTTATACTAAATTAAGTCTTTGGATTTTTGCAACCCAAGTGCATGATTTTGCATTTTTTGGCATTAAACTGAAGTTGCCATGCTCTTGACCATTTCTCTAATCTACCTAGATCATCAATCATTTATTTTACCCCTCCTGGTGTGTCTACCCTGTTGCATACCTTTGTGTTATCTGCAAAAATGCACATTTTACCCTCAATTCCATTTGCAATATCACCAATAAAGATGTTAAAAAGCACTGGTCCAAGTACAGATCCCTGGGGTACTCCACTTGTAACCTTTCCCTCCTTTGACTGTACTCCGTTTACTACAACTCTCTATTTTCTGTCCTGCAACCATGCCCTTATCCATTCAACTATCTTAGAATACAATCCCAAGCTTTCAATTTTATTTAACAGTCTGCGATGTGGGACAGTGTCAAAAGCCTTACTAAAGTCTAGATACGCTACATCTACAGCCCAACCTTGATCTATTACTTTAGTCACCCAGTCAAAAAAAGTCAATAAGATTTGTTTGACATGATCTTCCCCCAGTAAACCCATGCTGTTTTGGATCCTGTAAATTGCTGGTTTTGAGATATTCTACAACTCTATGGTTTAAGAGTGTTTCCATCAATTTCCCTTCTACTGATGTAAGGCTCACTGGTCGATAGTTGCTTATCTCTTCCTTGCTTCCACTTTTGTGCAGTGGGACTACATTTGCTGTTTTCCAGTCCTCTGGGATTACTCCAGTAGCTAGTGACTGGTTGAATAATTCTGTTATTGGTTTTACCAGCTCCCCTTTAAGCTCTTTTAGTATCCTTGGATGTATCCCATCTGGCCCCATTGATTTGCAGCATTGATTTTCAGTTTTGAGAGTTCTGTGAGGACTTTCTCCTCTGTAAATGTACTTGTTTCTCCCTCAGTTTTCTGACTATACTTGCAACTTAACTGTGGCCCCTTCCCCTCTCTTTCAGCAGTGAATACTGAGCAGAAATAATTATTAATATTATCTGCTATTACATTGTCCCCCTCAAGAAAACTTCCACTCTCTGTCTTTGGTCTTATTATTCCACTTTTTGTTTTTCTCCTTTCACTTATATACCTAAAAAAAGTTTACCCCTTTACCCACTGACTGGGCCATTTTCTCTTCAGCCTGTGCTTTTGCACATCTCATTACCTTCTTAGCCTCCTTCTGTCTAACAAGATACACCTCTTTGTCCTCATTCTTCTACGTCTGCTTAAATTTCTTAAAGGCCAACTTTTTTGCTTTCACAATACTTGCTACTTCTTTCGCAAACCACAATGGCTTCCTTTTTCTTGTGTTTTTCCTAACTCTCTTGACACAAAGTTCTGTTGCTTTTAGAAATGCACTTTTTAATTTTTCCCACTTATCCTGCACTCCTTCCAAGTTCCTCCACTCTGCTAAAGAATCCATTACAGAGTTTCCCATCTCTACAAAATCAGCCTTCCTAAAATCAAACACCTTTGTTTTTGTGTGCGATGAGTCAGTCTCTGTCTTTATTTTGAACCATACTGCTTGGTGGTCACTGGATCCCAGATTTTCACCCACATTTATGTCAGATATTATGTCACCATTTGTAAGTATTAAGTCTAATATTGCGTCCTTACGAGTGGGCTCCCTCACCAATTGCTGGAGGGATGCTCCTTGCAAGGAATTCAGCATATTGAGGATGAGGATGTTGTATGTGTATGTGGCACAAGTGGAACCATCTGTTGAGCCTGGTAAGACTGCCCTTGTCATGCCTGGTCATAGGACCAACAAATACATATCTTATTTGTGGAATTATTTTCACACCAATTCTGAAAACATTTGCCAAACCATCTGTAGCCTTTGTGGAAACAAAATAATTAGAGGTAAGCATCTCAGAACATCTACCCTATTACGTCATCTGCAGTGAGCTCATGGGAAGTATAGGGATGTTTCCAAAATTGGCCCTTCTCTTTAGTGGACCCCACCACTTGCGATCTCCACTACCAACACCCTCAACTTCAGTATCCTCCGTGATGACCATCGATGGTTCTTCTGATACTACTTTTGTTCTAGAAGAATCCTCCCCTTTCCATGATTCTGCAGAAGAATTCTTGATCGAAAGACCTTCTGTTACTGCTGCTGCTGGGGGTAGTTCTTCAACCCTGAAGTGTCCCAAGAAAACCCATTATCCTACTTTGAAAAAGCAACTGACTGTTCAGCAATGTTTGGTGAGGAAAAACAAGTATGTCAGTTCTAACCCAGTGGCACAGCAGATCACAGAAGCCATGACTGCCATTATAGTATTGGATGTGCATCCATTAACTGTCATTAATTGTGTGGGTTTCACACAATAAATGGAGGCTGTGTGTCCCTGGTACCAGATTCCATTTCAGTTCCATTTAATTTAATTTACCAGGACATCAAGTCTAAAGTAATCCATGGCCTGAAAAGTGGGATCAGAGACAGTGTCCACTTAACCACGGATATGTGGACAAGTGGCAGTGGACAGTCCAAGGATTACATGACTGTGACAGCCTACTGGGTGGTTGAATCCCCTCCAGCAGCAGCAGAAGTAGGATCTAGCTAGCATCACCAGCTCATTCATAATAAGCAGGCTACTCTATGTATCACTGGCTTTACTAAGAAGCATACCGATGAGAACTTCTTGGAAAAACTGAGAGATGTCATAGCGACATGGCTTACCCCAGTTGTACTCTCCTCAGGATTTATCATTTCATATAACGCCAGTAATATCATGAAAGCATTACAGCTGGGTGAATTCAAACACATCCCCTGTTTTGCTCACACGATCAACTTAGTGGCTCAGGCATTTTTAAGGAACGACAACCTGAAGCAGGAGGTGCCAACAAGGTGGAACTCCATGCAGTGTCGGTGCAAGGCGCCGGATCGCCCCAGGCGGGGGGGGGGCGCCCCGGCGCTCACCCGCTCCACGGGTGGGGGGGTGGGGAGGAATACGGCCGGCGCGCTGATCTGGGGGGGGAGGGATGCGGCCGCCGTGCTGTTCCCTCCAGTGCATATATATAATTACTCACCCGGGTCTAGCTCATCGGGCGGGAGGGAGAGCTGGAGGTCTGGCTTAGCGGGCAGGAGGGAGGCCTCGCAGTTCAGTCCCGGCGCAGTGTGACTGACATCTCCCTCCACCCGCACCGTGTACAGCCGCTCAGACGGGCAGCGCTGAGCACTTGGCTCACCCTCAGACGCTGCCCGGCTGAGCGGCTGTATGCGGTGCGGGTGGAGGAAGATGTCAGTTAACATGCACCGGGACTGAACTACAGCGCAGCGAGCCCTCCCTCCTGCCCGCTAAGCCAGACCTCCAGCTCTCCCTCCTGCCCTGCTCCCAACTACCGCCCCCCAGTGGCCGGCGCCCTAGGCAAATGCCTAACACTGCCTAGTGGTGGCGCCGGCCCTGACTCCATGTACCTTAGCCCAGCACATTGGAAACTCATAACGGTGCTGTGCAAAGTGCTGAAACCCTTTGAAATAGCCACCTGTGAAGTAAGTGCCGAGACTACTAGTTTGAGCCAGCTGTTTCCCTTAATTAGGATTTTGGAGAATCAACTTGCGAAATTGAAGGAGATAAAACAAGGCCCATGCGCAAAATATGCTGGACTTGTAGATAAAGTCCTTTTTTGTCTTCGACAGAATACACGGGTTGCCAATATGTTGAGAGTGTAACACTACATTTTGGCAACCATGCTTGATCTGAGTTTCAAGTCCTATACTGTGTCTTTCTTTCCAACTGACACAGATCTTATGACATACAAAGAGCTCCTGGTGAGCAAGTTGGCAGCTGAAGTGACATCTCCTTCAATTTTGTACGAATCTACACGTAAAAAACTGCTTTTTCCAAGAACATCTAGTGGGGGTGAAAAGCAGTCCACAAAAACACCTTTTTTGGACATCTGGTCGGGTCTAAGTGATTTGAGCAGTATCAGTGACACCTCTAGCATGAGTACTGCATCAGATACGGTCACCATGCATGGAGGATTCCAGCAGTGATGAACTGATATTGTGTGATGAGGATGATGAGGACTCCAAGGATGTACAGACTGATGAGAATGAAGATTAGGATGGCGAATAATGACAACAGTCATTATTGTCAGTACCTTATGGGGGGCCCAAATGAACCAGTCATTTCAGTCACAGGTTTGGTAGTCTCTCTGGCTGAAATGACCAATTTGTCAAGTGTTGAATGTCCTATTACAACCTAACGGTGGGTCGGCGGTCCCAGGGACAATTCCATCTTGCACCTCTTCTTTTTCTTGAGATTTTTCTTATTAAATAATGCGCTAACTTGAGCATTGCTTCTTTTATTGTGGGGGCCCAAAGGAACCATTCATTTCAGTCACAGGTTTGGCAGTCCCTCTGGCTGAAATGAATGGTTTGTCAAGTGCGCAATGTACTTTAAAAGATAAAAAGGAAATCTGATTTCCTGACATAAACTGTCCTGACAATGTACTGTAGATCTCCAGGGCTCTAACTATATCCAAAGCACTAGTCCCTTGATCCTCTGTGAATGCTGGAACCAGAATAGGCTGGTTGATGTGGAATGTAGACAAAAATTTTGGGAGAAAAGAAAAGACAAATGCAAAATTCCTTGAAAGAAGGTCTGAATTTCCAGCAAAAGGGAAAGTTTTCTTTGGAAAAAGATGGACAAGGCCAAAACTTGTACTTTCAGAGATCCTAACCATAAGCCTGTAAGAATAAAAGCAGTCTAGCTTTCTTCAACATGGTAGTGGAAAACTCCCCTTCCTTCACACCAGGATATATACTGTAAGACCTCCAAATCCGGTGATAAAGTTTTGAGGTCAATTCCTTCCTGGCTGACATTATGGTGGGTATTACAGTTCTTGGAATACCCGCCCATTGCAGGATGGACTTCTCAGTAACCACACCGTCAAATGAAGCCACCTTAAGTCTGAAAAGACAAAGGGGCCTTGACAAAAAAGATCTTCTTGAAGTGGAAGAGGCCACGGGTCGTCCACCAACAGAGATGTCAGTGTCGTGTACCAGGCTCAACATGGCTAATCCGGAGGAATAAGGAGGACCTTCTCCCTCCATATATATCTCAATATATATATATATATATATATATATATATATATATATATAAAAAACAAAATTATAGGTGCGCTGACACTTATAAGTCCGTTCTCTTCAAGGAAACAAGTTCTTTGAAAATGCAATCCACACCAATCCAAATGAAGTTTTACTAGATGCAGCTCCCCTCTGAGTGACCCGATTCCCACGGGACCTTAAACTTCAACTCTACCTAAAACAAATAGAGGGGGCGCTTCATGCTGTATTATCGTTTTAATAAAACGTGGAAATCACTTTTAAAATTTTCTCCCACGGAGAAGGTAATACCCGTACCGAAATTATCATCCGGTGTGGGCTGAATACCACAAGATATATAAATCAATCCACTGGCTCAAAAAACTGCAGGCCCAGAATGTGATTGTGTCACTCACGGTACCACTCTGAAGCAAGATAACTCCAAGACACCGGCGCCTCAGCGTCTTAGCAGCAGGCTTCCACACAGCTTGTAACTGTTAGGTTAACCCTTGGTGCTCCAGGGAAAAACAAAACCAACAAACTGATGCAGGGGAATGTGGAGTGTTTTAATGAAACAGAACAAAAAGAGGAACACGGGAACAGATGCAAAAAACTGGAACAAACTTAGTGCTAATAAAAAATACAAAGTGGCTGGGGAGCAGAACAAAAACAGAGGTACCGGGTGCAGATGCAGGTGATCCGACAGTTTGGCTGAGGCTTAGGCTGAGGCACAAGGCACAGGACACGAGGCACAGGATACAAGGGAACGGCTGTAGGAGGCTGAGGCACAACAAACGAGGCACAGGATACGAGGGAACGGCTGTAGGAGGCTGAGGCACAACACACGAGGCACAGGATACGAGGGAACGGCTGTAGGAGGCTGAGGCACAACACACGAGGCACAGGATACGAGGCACAGAGCATGAGGCACAGGACAAGAGGCACGGCTGTAGGCTCCTTCCCATACAAGGCAAAAATGGAGAATGACCAGCCCTGAGTGCTGGTCTCAGATGGAATATATAGGCCAATAACAGGTGTCTCACATGAGCAATTGTCACTAACGCCAGGCACCTGATCCCTCAGAGTAAAGAGAGACAAGTCCAACAGGTGCCTGGTGCCCCCTAGTGGTAGTACACATGAAAAGGCAAACAAACATAACATAATGCCCCCCTGAAGAAGGCGGATTCCAGACGCCTTAAGAGTCATCTTCTACTGTTCTTCTTCTTGTTCTTCTTAGAACCAGACGACGTAGCCTTACAGAGCCCAGCGGCCTGGAGGGAGTCCTTAATAATAGCCCAAACCTCTGGTGGACCAAACCTCCTGGTAACCGCTTCAGTGAAGGCAGCCAAATCATGCAATGCTGGATCTTTAGACTCCAAAGAATTCGCCCATGTCAGTGCCTCCCCTCTAAACCTCATCAACATATTGCCAATTAATTCCTCCATATTTGTACCTTCCCAAGGCTGGCAGAAGAAGGCATTAAGTGTGGAAATATTCCCATCAAAAAAGATGGTTCCAGGAATACACCCCGTGTCATCAAAGACTATGCCTGGGTTTGTGGTACTGGTGCCCCCTTCTCGGACCCCTGGCACGTCAGGCGGAACCTCTCGGACCTCTGGCACGTCAGGCAGAACCTCTCGGACCTCTGGCACGTCGGGCGGAACCTCTCGGACCTCTGGCACGTCGGGCGGACCCTCACGGACCTCTGGCACGTCGGGCGGACCCTCACGGACCTCTGGCACGTCAGGCAGAACCTCTCGGACCTCTGGCACGTCAGGCAGAACCTCTCGGACCTCTGGCACGTCAGGCGGAATCTCTCGGGCCTCTGGCACGTCGGGCGGACCCTCACGGACCTCTGGCACATCGGATGGACCCTCACGGACCTCTGGCACATCGGGTGGACCCTCACGGACCTCTGGCACATCGGGTGGACCCTCACGGACCTCTGGCACATCGGGTGGAAATGCTCTGAAAGAAAAAACATCGCAACTGACGGCCGACACGGCGGCCCTCAATTTATGCCCAATGGAATCAGCAGGAGCGGACTCAAGACAGGGGGGCACAGGAGTCACAGAAGCGTCCTCAGGCCCGGAGGCCAGGGCAGAAGCGTCCTCAGGCCCGGAGGCCAGGGCAGAAGCGTCCTCAGGCCCGGAGGCCAGGGCAGAAGCGTCCTCAGGCCCGGAGGCCAGGGCAGAAGCGTCCTCAGGCCCGGAGGCCAGGGCAGAAGCGTCCTCAGGCCCGGAGGCCAGGGCAGAAGCGTCCTCAGGCCCGGAGGCCAGGGCAGAAGCGTCCTCAGGCCCGGAGGCCAGGGCAGAAGCGTCCTCAGGCCCGGAGGCCAGGGCAGAAGCGTCCTCAGGCCCGGAGGCCAGGGCAATAGCGTCCTCAGGCCCGGAGGCAAGGGCAATAGCGTCCTCAGGCCCGGAGGCAAGGGCAATAGCGTCCTCAGGCCCGGAGGCCAGGGCAGAAGCGTCCTCAGGCCCGGAGGCCAGGGCAGAAGCGTCCTCAGGCCCGAAGGCCAGGGCAGAAGCGTCCTCAGGCCCGGAGGCCAGGGCAGAAGCGTCCTCAGGCCCGGAGGCCAGGGCAGAAGCGTCCTCAGGCCCGGAGGCCAGGGCAGAAGCGTCCTCTGACCCGGAGGCCAGGGCAATAGCGTCCTCTGACCCGGAGGCCAGGGCAATAGCGTCCTCTGACCCGGAGGCCAGGGCAATAGCGTCCTCTGACCCGGAGGCCAGGGCAATAGCGTCCTCTGACCCGGAGGCCAGGGCAATAGCGTCCTCTGACCCGGAGGCCAGGGCAATAGCGTCCTCTGACCCGGAGGCCAGGGCAATAGCGTCCTCTGACCCGGAGGCCAGGGCAATAGCGTCCTCTGACCCGGAGGCCAGGGCAATAGCAACCCCCTCCTGGGGCTGGATAGGACCCCCTCCTGGGGCTAGACAGACGGAACCCCCTCCTGGGGCTAGACAGACGGAACCCCCTCCTGGGGCTAGACAGACGGAACCCCCCCCTGGGGCTAGACAGACGGAACCCCCTCCTGGGGCTAGAACATCGGGCTCCTTGGCGGGGACCGGATCATCGGGCTCCTTGGCGGGGACCGGATCATCGGGCTCCTTGGCGGAGACCGGGACATCGGACCCTCTGGCGGAGACCGGGACATCGGACCCTCTGGCGGAGACCGGGACATCGGACCCTCTGGCGGAGACCGGGACATCGGACCCTCTGGCGGAGACCGGGACATCGGACCCTCTGGCGGAGACCGGGACATCGGACCCTCTGGCGGAGACCGGGACATCGGACCCTCTGACGGAGACCGGGACATCGGACCCTCTGGCGGAGACCGGGACATCGGACCCTCTGGCGGAGACCGGGACATCGGACCCTCTGGCGGAGACCGGGACATCGGACCCTCTGGCGGAGACCGGGACATCGGACCCTCTGGTGGAGACCGGGACATCGGACGTTGGCCTCCCCCCAAGAAATTCCTCAGACGGTAGAGACTCTGGCTGGGCAGCTCTGGGTAGAGACTCTGGCTGGGCAGCTCTGGGTAGAGACTCTGGCTGGGCAGCTCTGGGTAGAGACTCTGGCTGGGCAGCTCTGGGTAGAGACTCTGGCTGGGCAGCTCTGGGTAGAGACTCTGGCTGGGCAGCTCTGGGTAGAGACTCTGGCTGGGCAGCTCTGGGTAGAGACTCTGGCTGGGCAGCTCTGGGTAGAGACTCTGGCTGGGCAGCTCTGTCCGCCATTTTGGGCCTGCGATGAGGACAGGAGAGCAAAAAGTGTTCAGGGCTGGCACAATACAGGCACAAAAGGTTATTCCTGCGAAAGGCACGCTCTGTTACAGATAGCGGAGCACGAGGACCACTTGAACCTCTGAAATTCACAGTTACTGTTTGGAGTGTATCTGGAACCACAGCAACCGATGGGAAAATGGTGTTCTGAGGGTTGGAGACACTAGAAGGCCCCTCTTGCGGCACAGAAGTTTGCTTTTCTGCCAATTGTCCAGGAAAATCAGGAGTAAAATTAACTTGAAGCAATGCAGATATTTTCTTTAGGAAATCAGACAAAAAGGTGCCAAGTTGAAGTAATTGCACACGTAGTAAAATGATATCTGCATGCATAGGGTTAAGTGCAGCTTTTCCACAGGGATCATTAGCTAACTTGAAAGCACCAGGGAGCTCTGCAATCAAGGATTTAATTAGAGAATCCAAACAAAACTTTTGTTCAGCATTCTCTTGTCTGTTTTGGCTGGTCATTATGTTAGGTTAACCCTTGGTGCTCCAGGGAAAAACAAAACCAACAAACTGATGCAGGGGAATGTGGAGTGTTTTAATGAAACAGAACAAAAAGAGGAACACGGGAACAGATGCAAAAAACTGGAACAAACTTAGTGCTAATAAAAAATACAAAGTGGCTGGGGAGCAGAACAAAAACAGAGGTACCGGGTGCAGATGCAGGTGATCCGACAGTTTGGCTGAGGCTTAGGCTGAGGCACAAGGCACAGGACACGAGGCACAGGATACAAGGGAACGGCTGTAGGAGGCTGAGGCACAACAAACGAGGCACAGGATACGAGGGAACGGCTGTAGGAGGCTGAGGCACAACACACGAGGCACAGGATACGAGGGAACGGCTGTAGGAGGCTGAGGCACAACACACGAGGCACAGGATACGAGGCACAGAGCATGAGGCACAGGACAAGAGGCACGGCTGTAGGCTCCTTCCCATACAAGGCAAAAATGGAGAATGACCAGCCCTGAGTGCTGGTCTCAGATGGAATATATAGGCCAATAACAGGTGTCTCACATGAGCAATTGTCACTAACGCCAGGCACCTGATCCCTCAGAGTAAAGAGAGACAAGTCCAACAGGTGCCTGGTGCCCCCTAGTGGTAGTACACATGAAAAGGCAAACAAACATAACAGTAACGCGTGGTCTGTGTGACGCATCTGTGAAGCCGCTGTGTTCAAGCTGTGTGGAAGCCCGCTGCTGAGACGCTGAGGCGCCGGTGTCTTGGAGTTACCTTGCTTCCGAGTGGTACTGTGAGTGACACAATCACGTTCTGGGCCTGCAGTTTTTTGAGCCAGTGGATTGATTTGTATATCTTGTGGTATTCAGCCCACACCGGATGATAATTTCGGTACGGGTATTACCTTCTCCGTGGGAGAAAATTTTAAAAGTGATTTCCACGGGGGGGGCGTGGCTTGGCAGCCATACTGACAGGCAGCATCTCTGGTGAGCTTCCGAGCCCCCACGACTTACCAGCCCTTCTGAGGCGGATTACCCGCAACATAACCCTCCTCATTCGCTCTCTGGGCCCCCCTGCCCACCCCTGTGCCGGTCCCCGGAGGCTGCGGAGTCGGGACGCCGTTCTGACGGCGTCTGCGGATTGCGGCCTGGGCTGGCTGGCTGAGCCGGGGCCTAAATTTTGAAGACTGCCCGCCGGCGGAGCTCCGTGACGCTGGAGGACCTAGGTTTTTGCCCGGAGCCGTCTGCTGGGGGTGGGAGCTATCTCCCCTCACCCCTCTACCCCTCCGGTCGAGGGAGACTTGCGGTGAGTGCCCCTGCTGCTCTGCGCTTGTGGCGGGACCCGGGACCGCCGGGGAGACAGTGAGCCGTCGGGTGCTGTCCCCCCCGTCCTCTACATCCAGCCGCCCCCACATCCTCTCCTCAGTCCCAGCACACGGCGGGCGGGTCAGGGGGAGGCCTGCGACGTCGGGGAGCCAGGCCGGAGGCCCCCGCGGATTGCGGCCTACTCCCAGCCCAGAAGCCGGGGACTAAATCTCCAAGCCCACCCGGGCCGCTCCTCCAGGGCTACAGCAAACGGCCACGAGCGCACCAGGCGCCCCCTCTGCAGCCTACCCTCCACAGGCGACCTCCCTGGGGCCCCCCTGAACCTGTGAGCTACCCCTCCACCCCATACACCCCCTGCACCTGCGGGGAGAGAGCCACGCAGAGGACCCCCTTGCAGAGATCTCTCACAGCCGAGGTCTCTGACCGTAGAGACACAGTGCCCTGGGCTGTGGCCCTGGAATTGGGCTGATCTGGTTCCGGACCCCCCAGGTTTGGGCCACCCAGCATCCACTCTCAGCACCCACCATCACCACACCATAGGGGATCACCATCTGAGCCGTGGAGCCCCCCTGTGTGTATCTCCCCAATTGAAAAGGAGGGTAACACCCCGGACTCCTTCCCGCAGTGAGGCACCTGCCGACTGGGCACCTCAAGAGACCTGCTCTCCCCCAGTGGCTGAGATCTGGGTGGACCCTGCGGACGGCAGCCATCTAGGTGCCCCCTGCACCTCCTCGGTACAGTACATATCTTATAATCTGCAAAAGTGGGCTACACCTGCTGTCCCCCCCCCCCCGCTGATCCCACCAGTTTCCTGCCAACCCTACACCCCTGCACCTCCCAGGGACTCTTTACTGCTTTTGGATCCGCCTCCTACGTCTAAATAGCTCTGCTCACCATCATCATGTGATCTGCTGTGCCTCTGTCCCTGACCCGGGCGCCCAGCTCCTCTTACATATGTTACGCTAACATATATCTGCTAACCCCGCTGCCTTGTTACACCTAACTACTCAATTACAGAGACTACCCATATACCCCCCCCCCAAGCTCTAATATGCCCCCAGCCTTCGCAAATTTGCCTTTTCCAGCAATAAAGACCTAGCTGACTCTGCATCAGCACCACAGGACCGATCTGACTCCGAGGACTCTGATCACTCCCCGCTTACGCGCAAAGACCTAAGGTCCCTCTTCCGAGAAGTCCAAGAGACTCGCCGCTCCATCCAGGCCGTCCAGACAGAAGTCCAGAAGGTGGTCAACTCTCTCAAGGCTGAGGTGGACGAGCTTGGAGACAGGACGGACCACCTCGAAACTAAATTGGACGATGTGGTTTTCGTCCAGCAGACGACAGGAGTTGAACTCCAGAGCCTAAAACAGGATGTGCTCCTCCTGTTGGAACAACAGGAGGACCAGGAGAACAGGGCGAGAAGAAATAACATGCGAATCAGAGGCATCCCTGAGGAGGTCGACTCAACCACAGTAGATGACTATCTGAAAAAGCTCTTTTCCCAGCTGTCCCCCTCTACCCCCGAAGACCACCTACTCCTAGACAGAGCCCACAGAGCTCTTCGTCCCCGCTCGCAGGATTCCTCCCAACCTCGAGATGTCATACTTCGCTGCCACTACTACACGGCCAAGGAGGACATTATCCGCGAAGCCAGGAAACTCCCTACAATAAATTTCCAGGGTCATTCCCTCCAAATATTCCAAGATATTGCCCCCTCTACTCTCCTCAAGCGACGAGAGTTTAAACCCGTGACCTCCTTACTGAGCGCCAATAACATCCGCTACCGTTGGGGCTTCCCTTTTCGCATTCAAATCTGGCATCAGAACCGTTTCCTGCAAGCTAAAACCCTGCAAGAGGCTCAACGTCTTCTCACCACCATGGGCCTCACCCCGCCAACTCCCTCACAGTCTACCCCTCCTGACCCCAAGGAAGCTGGTCATGCTGAATCTATCCCTTCTCCTCGCCGCCCCCTGCAACGCGAATGGACCAAAGCTCCGCCCTCTGGAAAATCTGCGCCCACGGATCCCCCCTGATGGTGTTCCGACATCACCTCGACGAGGTTCCTCTACTACTGGGGCTGGTTTCCCCTCCACATGGTGACTGTATTGACTTGTCTCCTTTATTATCCCATCCCTGCAGGTTACAAGTAGTTCACCAACTCCCTCTGTAATTGGGTGTATTTTTTTTTTATTTTTTATTTACTATTTTTCTTAGCTAAATAGTTAGGTATTCTACTCGTTTGTGGGCCCTTGCGGCTCCCCCCGCGTGGGTTCAATTAGGTTGCTGTTTATAGGGGTAGTTTACTCCCCTCATCTTATTAAGTATTATTATTTTGTGTAGCGACTGGGCGCCCGGGCCGGGGGTTCCTGCTCAGGCTTTCTGTATAGCCAATGGCTGTGTGTAAGCCTGACCATGTCCCCCCACTCGGGCTATGGGCCCAATTTCGGCCACTGCCACACCGTGGCTTCCTTTCTTCCCCCGGCCGATATGTTAGACCCGATGTAATTTTCTTCTCTGGTCTCCAACTCCCCATTTCCCTGTTCCCCCTTTTTTGTTGTTTTTTCTCCCTCCTAACACAGGTACCTTTTGTCTCCTCTATTTCCAGGATCAGATATCCTTCTCTACCCCATCCTTGCATGTTCTTGATTCAGGAGACCCTCGTGTGGGGACCAGGGGCGGCTCGATTGGAATCCCTCCATGGCTTTTAAGATCTACTCCCACAATGTCAAAGGTTTGAACAGTCCTATAAAGCGCACTAAATTATACATTACCCTTAAACAATCCAGAAGTGATCTGGTTTTCCTCCAGGAAACCCATTTCAAAGCTTCTTCCCACCCTGAACTAAAATCTAGGGAGTTCCCCCTCACCTTCCATGCCTGTGCCTCTAAACAAAAGAAACGTGGAGTCTCTATCCTATTAGCATCCCACCTAACTTTTGATCTAATTGACTCCCATACAGATAGAGAAGGTCGCTGGCTCATTCTGATCGGTAAATTGAATAACCTCTTGTGTACACTTGTAAATGTCTATGCTCCCAACCAAAACCAGCGATCTTTCTTTCTGAAATTGGACTCTTATCTCTCCCGGGTTCGACAAGGCGAGGTCATCATGGCTTGGGATTTCAATGAAGTGTTAGACAACTCTGTAGATAGATCCAGGCCGTCAACGCGCCCTCAGCCCACCTGCCAATCCCCTGCCTCTCTAGCCTTACATTCCCTTCTCAAACACCACCTCCTCTACGACTACCTCAGGTTATTCGACCCCACCATCAGAGATTACACATTCTTCTCCTCAGTTCACAAGGTGTACTCCAGAATAGATATGATCTTGCTCAGCCGAGACCTCTCCTCCAAATTACTTAAGGCCAGGGTTCTCCCCTTGATTTGGTCCGACCACTCCCCGATCTCCGCGGACCTCTCTAATCTCTCCACCCGCCCCCCTCCCTCCAGCTGGAGAATTAACAATTCTCTTCTACATAACCCTGACTACATATTACGTCTCAAAACTCACCTGACTGACTACTTCCAAATCAACGTTTCCCCTGATATCTCTCCCCTCACCCTCTGGGAAGCTCATAAGGCCGTTATGAGGGGCCACTTAATCGCTATGGCTTCCCACTATAGAAAGAACTCAGAATCCCGATTTATCTCCCTTTCCAGTAAGCTCCAGGTCCTCGAGAGACAACACAAAACCTCCCCTTCACAGGAGAACCTAGATCTCCTTGTCAAAGCTAGATCTGACGTGGCGTTGCTCCTCTCTGAGCGTACGGTACTTGTGAGTTATCCGGGCTGCCGATTTCTAAATCGGGTCGGATCGGGCACATCGCATCGCATCGCATGCGACTATCGGATGCGATGCGATGCGATGACCCGATTTTTCCATAGGAATCAATGTTAAAATGGACTGAGTCCATTTTAACATGGAATTCAATGGGAAAAAGGGGTCCTTTTCATACCCCTACTATCCAAGTGGGCATGGAGTTGGATATAAACCTGTGGCGAGCGTAGCGAGCCACCGAGCCCGAAGCGTGGCGAGCGTAGCGAGCCCCGCGAGGGGACACAGAATACCGTCCCCTCGCGGGGCTCGCTTCGCTCGCCACGCTTCGGGCTCGGTGGCGCGCTACGCTCGCCACAGGTTTATACCCAACTCCATGCCCACTTGGATAGTAGGGGTATGAAAAGGACCCCTTTTTCCCATTGAATTCCATGTTAAAATGGACTCAGTCAATTTTAACATTGATTCCTATGGAAAAATCGGGTCATCGCATCCGATGGTCGCATGCGATGCGATGCGATGCGATATCGCATCGCATCGCATCTGATTGTATGCCTTAACTTAAGGCATACAATCAAAAAATCGGCAGCCCGGATAACTCAAAAGTACCGAGCGTACTGCCAAGACACTACAACGCTTGAAGCAGACGTTCTATGAGAGAGGTGACAAAGCGGACAAAATACTGGCCTCTAGACTACGAGCCCAACGAACGTGTAATAATATACTAGCTATAAAGACGCGCTCTGGCGCCCTCTCCTTCTCCCCTGAGACGATCTGTAAGGAATTCCAAACTTTTTATGCCAATCTATATAACCTAAGATCCTCCGCGGGCCTCCCAGAACCCTCCGTTGATGACATACAACGTTTCCTCCAACGTGCCTGCCTACCTAAATTAACTCCCCAAGCAACTGCCCAACTGAACATAGATATCACAGCTGAGGAAATATCAGGTGTACTTAAAGACCAGAACTCCTCGAAAGCCCCTGGCCTGGATGGCTTCTCAGTAGCCTATTACAAAAAATTTGCTGCTACACTGATCCCTCACCTGCAAACAATGTTTAATGCGGTACTTCATGGCGCCTCCTTCTCCAAAACCATGCTTGAGGCTAGGATTGTAGTGATCCATAAGGAGGGGAAGGACCCCCAGGACTGTGCTAGCTACAGGCCAATATCGCTGCTCAACACTGATATTAAGCTATACGCCAAAATCTTAGCCTCTCGGCTCAATGGGGTGCTCCCTGGCCTGGTACACTCTGATCAGGTGGTTTTTGTACCTGGCCGCCAAGCTAGAGATAACATTAGACGAGCGATAGACTTGATCCAAATCCTAAACAAGAGACAGTCCCCTTCTCTTATTCTCTCCCTAGACGCTGAGAAGGCGTTTGACCGCATTTCTTGGCCTTTTCTATTCAATGCCCTACAAGCATTTGGTTTATCCGATGAGTTCCTTACTGGAATATCTGCCCTATACACCACCCCCATAGCTAGGGTTCTCACTAACGGACTCCTCTCGGACCCCTTCCCCCTGACCAATGGTACGAGACAGGGCTGCCCCCTCTCCCCACTGGTCTTCGCCTTAGTAATAGAGCCACTAGCGGCTATGATCAGACTCTCTGATAAGGTTCGCGGAGTAGAGGTAGGTCCCCTAGAGTTTAAAGTCTCCCTATTCGCAGACGATGTCCTCCTCTCCCTTACCCACCCCCAAACTTCACTCCCTGCCCTTACCGATATTATCCTAGAATACGGCGAACTATCAGGGTATAAAATCAATTTATCTAAATCAGAGGCTATGCTCCTCCATGTCCCCCCTGACCTCTCTTAAGCGCCTCCCACCCATTCAACTGGCAGGCCCATAAGATTAAATACCTGGGAGTATATATTACCTCCCATTACAACCTCCTCTACTCTGAAAACATCCCACGACTCTTGTCCAAGATTAAACAAGACCTTACTAGGTGGAAACCACTTATTATCTCGTGGCTGGGCAGGATCGTAGCTATTAAAATGAATGTGATACCCCAACTATTTTACATGTTCCAAACCTTACCTATAAAGATACCTGTTAAAGTTCTTAACAACGTTCACTCTGCTCTCTTGAAATTTGTTTGGAGTAATAAGACCCCCAGAATTGCCTTTTCTGCTCTTAAAATGCCTAGATCTGAGGGGGGTAGGGGCTACCCCGATGTTAAGCATTATTACCTGGCTTGTCACCTAAGCCAGGTGGTGGCCACTTATGCACCCCCACGAACTATCTCGTGGGTTGACTTGGAGGCTGCTTATCTAGGGGTTCGCTCTCTGGCCGCCATATGGGGTATGTCCAGGCCTCATAGGTCCCTACTGGCTGCCCCCCTCCCATCTCTTAGATTCTGTGCGGCGATCTGGGATTCTTCTTATTCTCCCTACAAACTCTCCTCTGCTTGCTCCCCCATTACCCCCCTATGGAGTAATCCCACTTTTCCCCCAGGTAACTCCCCCCACCTGTTCAAAGCATGGAGCTTAGCCGGCCTCCGGGTAGTTTATGACCTTACGGTACAGGGCATGTGGGCCTCTATAGATGATATCAAACAGTCATTCCCCTCCCTAACTCCTCCCTTCTTCGAGTATTTCCAGCTCAGGCACTTCCTCCTGTCTCTCCCTCAGGCTGACGCGCTCCGGACCCCCACCCCGTTTGAGTCTTTATGTCTGAATTGCCCCCTACGCAGGGGCTTGATCTCTGCTGTCTACTCAATGACACTCACTGCCACAGCTGTATCTCCTAGCCGCCATGAAAAAGACTGGGAGATAGACCTGGGGCCACCACCTGACGACTCTTGCTGGGATGAAGTCCGAGAGGGTATAGCCAAAAGCTCTATCTCCACCCGACTCAAAGAAACATCTTACAAGCTATACTATAGATGGTACTATACCCCAGTGAGGCTCTCCAAAATCTTCCCCTCCTCTACCCCCATGTGCTGGCGAAACTGTGGCCATAGAGGGACGCTACTCCATATCTGGTGGACGTGTCCTTCTATCTCCTCTTTTTGGACTAAGATAGCTACGCTCTTGAAGGCTATCTCAGGTATCCCACTCCCCCTAGACCCATGGTCGTTTCTGCTCGCTCGTCCTTTCCCAGATTTAGACTCCACCATGAATAAACTACTATCCCATATTCTAACCGCGGCCAAGTCCCTTGTTGCTAAAAACTGGAAGTCCCCTACCCCCCCTACAGAATCCGCCCTAATTAATTATGTCTGGTCCATTGCTGCAATGGAAAAGATCACCTACTACCTCCACGACTGCCCACTCAAATACGATATTGTCTGGGGCCCTTGGCTCCTACATATGGCTTCTGGAACTCTCCCCCCTATAGCCTCTGCCCTCCCCTAGTGCGCTTCTGTGACTGGAGTAGATGCCTTTGTCGTATCGTGCCGCCCCGACGCCCCCGCGGGGCTCTACCTCTTTCTATATAGTAAGCTTTTCCCTTCGCTGTTGTTTCCTCAAAAGCTACAACTTGTATTCACCTGAAATGTGTCTTATATTCAAGAAAATGATGTATATCTGTACCCGTCCCTGACCCTCTTCCCCCCTTTTCTTCTTTTTTTTATTTTTTATTTTTTTCTCTCTCTTTTTCCTTTCTCTCTCACCCCTGTCTCCCCCTTCTCCTCCCATTCCCTGTTCGTGCCCCCCCCTCTCGTTTCGTACTTATTTGTTCTTGTTCCAATGTAAGAAAAAGAGAATGATTGTTTCCTTTTGTCCAATGTGATTTTGCATTGTAATGATTCTCTCAGAAAATAAAGAGTTTAAAAAAAAAAGTGATTTCCACGTTTTATTAAAACGATAATACACCATGAAGCGCCCCCTCTATTTGTTTTATATATATATATATATATATATATATATATATATATATATATATATATATATATATACACTCGGTGTTGCGGCCTGGCACTCTCCCAAATCGGTACTGCCCCGGTGCCCTCCGGAAAATATTTAGGGTGATCAGGTGCTTGAAAACAAACTGCGGCACTCCAGGGTCTTGTATACAGTATCAAAGTGGCATTTATTACTTTAAATGCAAAAGATCCGACGTTTCGAGGATCAAGTCCCCGTTTTCAAGGTGTGGTGAAAACACCTTGAAAACGGGGACTTGATCCTCAAAACGTCGGATCTTTTGCATTTAAAGTAATAAATGCCACTTTTATACTGTATACAAGACCCTGGAGTGCCGCAGTTTGTTTTCAAGCACCTGATCACCCTATATATATATATATATATATATATATATATATATATATATATATATATAAATAAATTAGAGCGCTCCATAGTGCAGTATATCAAAGACATTTATTTTGTAAAAAAGCAGTTTTAGACTTGCATAAAAACAGGCGGTTATAACGTACCGCAACTGGCGGTTCATCAACCGCTGGACAACAGCATATACAGTGGTCTTACACACTGAGCAGTAGGAGCGGTTACACTCGTAGACGCTTGCTTGCATCAGGTAGGGACAAGGACTCCAACGCCAGGCCACGCACCAACGCGTTTCGTAGTCACGTACTTCGTCAGAGGGCTGGCCTGGCGTTGGTCAGATACCTCTTTTATAGCGCGAAATTCCTGCACAGCTGTTATTTTCTTTTCTTTTATCACAAAAATCTTTTTCACCATTGTTGTACCTTGCAAAGAAAAGAACATGATTGGCGTAAAAGCGGACACAGAGACACGCAACGATATGATGAACAAGTGATTCGATAAATCAAAAAGCATCTGATAAGAAACTCACTGATTGACAATGTTTGTTCATGCATATGGGAATCCCAAACTATGGTGTGCTATCAGCGATGTCACTGAGGGCCTTATTCTGGTTGGTGCGGCCGGGCCGTACGCGTACGTTCCGGGGTTTTTTATGATCTGCGCATGCGTACATTCGCTAATGCGCAGGCGCGAACACTCCACAACGCTTACGGACGGGTCTCTACGTGCGAAAAAACCTGTACGCGAGTGTACGGGCATTGGGGGCGGCATAGGGGCGTGTTGAGGGGAGCGGCCGAAATAATGATGGAAAATGGGCGTAAACTTGGGCGTACACGGGGGTGTGCACCAAAAATGAGCGGTGCTACTACCGCACGATCGACTAAAGCACCGTTCATTTCGGACACAAAACAGGCGGCCGCCAACCGCCATCTCAGACCACCCCTACAGATACCGCATGCCAGCGTGCGCCTGGGTTTGCTAATTTACGCTGATTACTACTCAAACACATACACCTGAATGTAATAACCAATGCTGCAGTCTATTAAGTCAAAACCATGATTTCACTACCTGCAAGCCACACATAGCACTCAAACACATTGGAAGCTTATCTTTCTATACTTCTCTACATTTAAAGGTTTGTTTAATTTAAGCTAAGAATCTTTTTAAGACCTGCTTATATATGCTAAGGTAGGTATTTGTTAAACAGTTATACACATTCACTACGTGCTTTCATAGACTTTACACAGTAGCACACTCAATCTACACAAGTCGAAATGTGTCAACGTGTTCACTCTAATACAAACAGAGGTTTTGTATTTATGATACAATAACATAAACCACATCTAACACCTACAAAGGATGTTTCAGCAATGTTTTAAGCCCATGCCCACTATTTTGCACATTAATTAATTCAATCAATTAATTAATTTTCATACTGTAATTATAGTTGAAAGGCAAGATTTGCAGGTCCATATATGTGAAGGGTATGCCAGCGTACACGGACGTACGCTCACTCTCACGAGCGGTGACATAAGCTGAGTTTTCTATTGAAAACAATAGGGACCCGTCCGTGCAAGCTGGCGTACGCTCAGATAGCCGCAAGAAGTCGGTGGGAAGACGGACGAGAGACGTCCGTAAACGGTGGCGGACGCTCTGTTGTACGCCAGTTGTCGGAGTGTAAGGGCTGGGCCGTCCGTGTACGTTGGCGTACGCTCAATTGTACGCCACTCCCCTTTGACGTTGTTTCTGGCCGTACGTATGCGGCTGAGTTGTGGGTGGACTTAACCCCAACGGCCGCGTACGGATAGCGTACGTTAATATGGAACGTACGCACGTTTGGCCGCTACGATCAGAATAACCTCCTGAATGTGGTGATGATATGTGTATATGATCGTGCGTGCCACTGTGTCTTAATATAACAGAATGTCTTAATATAACAGAATGTGTTTCTCTCTCTCTTCTCCTTCAAATGTTTTGAATGTAATTTTGATTATATAATTTTTTTAAATATTTTGATGTAAAAACATTTTTTATATACTTGTGATATCTCGACATGATATATTTGTTGATGCAGAGGTATTGATGTAGAACCATCGATGTGAAAGATACTTTGCCTATTATATAATTTTTTTTTATAGTTTCTTTCAAGTAATTAATTGTAATGTGTGTATATAAATGTATTTAAATTGTATAGTGTGTATATGTATGTCTGCATACCTGCGGTAAAATACTGTTAAGGTGAGAACTTTTAGTTCTGAGATAGTACTAGCCCGCAATCTGCAGTGTTTGTATGCTGACAGAATACTATGGAGATGGTTGAAATGATTAATGCATCACAGCTGTGCAGGAATTTCGGGCTATAAAAGAGGTATCTGACCAACGCCAGGCCAGCCCTCTGACGAAGTACGTGACTACGAAACGCGTTGGGGCGTGGCCTGGCGTTGGAGTCCTTGTCCCTACCTGATGCAAGCAAGTGTCTATGAGTGTAACCGCTCCTACTGCTCAGTGTGTAAGACCACTGTATATGCTGTTGTCCAGCGGTTGTTGAACCGCCTGTTGCGGTACGTTATAACCGCCTGTTTTTATGCAAGGCTAAAACTGCTTTTTTACAAAATAAATGTCTTTGATATACTGCACTATGGAGCGCTCTAATTTATTTTTCTAGAAATCCTACACCTGTGAATTCAGGTGATTTGGAGCTGCCGGGCTAATTGAAAAGACCCAGAGTGCTTACTGAAATTGACTGAGATGGATTATCTCCCGTTGTGTGTGCACAAGTCACACTATTTCCATTGGTCTTTAAGGTTTTGTTTTTGCGCACTTATATTTTCTTTTTGTGTATTTGGATTGTGAATTCGTTTATAAGTAGCTGCATATAAAACCTGCTAGAAATGTCAAGACTTTGTGATATAAGAGCTAAAAGAGCACAGCAATGTGTAAATGTGTTTAACGAGCAGAATGAGATCGTTATGGAGACAACAGAAACGACAGAAGACTGTGATGTTTTTTTAGAGCTAGAAAAACTTCTGGTTAAAGAGATACGAGCATGGTGGGAAATTGAAAGTATTGATAATTATATTAAAAATAAAATGATCCCCGTGGTTTAAGATTACTAAAAGAACCCACTTTTGGACAGGACAATAAAAACTTTTTAGAAGAATGGCATAGTATTTTAGATGATTGTTCGCTAAAATTGATGAAATTAATAGTTAAAGAAAAAAGAATTAGTTTGAAGGATTTAGAGAGTAAAATCACATTAGCTGAAACTAAGGTGGAACAACATAAAAATGTGCAAGATGTGAAAGATTTTAAAATTTATATAGAGGAAAAAATCCCAAAATTAGAGAAAGAAATAGTACAAACTAAAGTAAAAAAATTTAAACGTGATAAAGAAGATTATCAGAAAAATATGGTAAGAGACTGGCCAAAATATAGGACTAATTTCCTTGCCCGTTCATATAATACCAATATGGGCTCATCAAATAGGAATTATAGAGAACAGACACAAATGTACAAAACAAGATCCCGCTTTGATTCGAGAGACAGGGCAGGTAACACAGGGAAAGATCAGTGGGAACAGGTCTCAAAGAAAAAATCTTGGAGACCTAACTCATTTCAAAGAAGGGAGGATGGTTCCCCAAATTTACAAAATAGGTTTGACTCCCTAAGACCGTCAACGAATCAGAGTGAGAACTATTTTTTAGGGGCACGACCGAAAATAAGCAGGTCACAAATAGAAGAGCCAGTAGGACAGCCCTCCCCCCAAAGATGGGGAAAAAGAAACAGAGACGACGGGGTAAAAGAGGGGGAAAAAATCCCCTTTTTCAAAAGGAGAACCCTGAACCAGTATACTCAGTTGCGAAAGGAATTTTCAACCTGTCGTCAGTTACACTTACTGTCGACCAAACTTCCCTGTTACAGAAAGGTTTATCTTTTTCCCCAGCAACAGGTCTAAATAAATTTGCCCTGTACATGGACTTAAACATATATGTAAGGAAAATGACGCTTAAGCGCCATTTCATGAAAAATGAAATTAAAAGTGGAGCAGTCCTAAAAAATTGGGAACAGGTAGATACTACTAACGAGAAAAATGTATCAGGTTTAAAAAAACCAAGCACCTATTACCCACTTGAATCCAAGGGAGCGAATTTAGAAATGTTTGCACAGTTAACTAAAAAAGAATTTGATAAACGGGATGAAAATGTACCTCTCCCACAAAAAACCTGAACACCAAAGAAATGCGGGCATTAAAAGAACTAACAGAAGACTCTAGATTGGTAATAAAACAGGCCGACAAAGGGGGTGGTTTGGTTATTCTAAACAGAGCAGACTATGTAAAAGAGATGCATAGACTGCTAGGTGATACGGTATCTTATAAAAAATTAGTGAAAGACCCTACTGAAGCATTTCTAATTGAGCTACAAGATCTACTAAATGAAGGCTTTAAAAATGGTATTATTTGTAAATCTGAATTGGATTACTTGTGCAATGAATATCATAGGTTAGCTATAATATATCAGCTGCCTAAGATACATAAAAACCAAACCACCCCCCCAGGCCGCCCGATTGTGTCGGGAATCGATTTCCTGACAGCGAGGGTGTCAGAATATATCGACTGTAACATCAAAAACTATGTACCCATGTTGGAGTCTTATGTAAAAGACTCAACCGCAGTGTTACAATTGGTGGAGAGTCTACAGTGGGAAACTAATTTTAAGTGGGGCACAATTGACATCAATTCTTTATACACGTCTATTCCACACCAAAAAGGAGTGGATTCTATAACATCAGTGTTACAGAATGACCCCACCATGGAGCCTAATAGAATCAAGTTTATCACAGATTGTTTACATTTTGTATTATCCCATAATTATTTTTCTTTTCTTGGTGATGTTTATATTCAGACCCACGGGACGGCAATGGGCACGATTTGTGCCCCGGGGTATGCAAACTTATTTTTGCGTGAATGGGAGAAACGGTATATATATGCTAATAACCCCTTTAAAGACTATGTAGCGCTATACAGGCGCTATATAGACGATATTTTAGTAATATGGAAAGGCACGGAAGAACAGTTCAACGAGTTTGTTAAATTTATACATAATGTAGAGTATAATCTAAGTTTTACTTCAAAATTTGATCCTATATCAATAGAATTTCTGGATCTAACATTGACGAGCAAACAGGATCCACAGATGAGGGGAGTGGATACTTGCACCTTTTTCAAACCCGTTGATAGCAATAATTATTTAGATTTTTCAAGTTGCCATTACAAGAATTGGAAAACTAATTTGCCCTTCTCCCAGTTACTAAGACTGCGACGTAACTGTAGTTCCTTACAAAAATTCAATGAACAAGCTGAGATCTACGTTGGTAGATTTCTAGAGAAAGGTTACCCCCTGGACCTTATAAATAAAGCAGTCGAAAAAGCAAAAGCATTGGATCGCAATGAACTTATAAGGTATAAAACCACTGAACAAGCTAAACAAGAAAAAATCCCCTTTTGCCCATTTGTGACTCAGTATAATGTACAGAATGGTTTGATAAGGAAAATATTAAATAAAAACTGGCATATTATGAAGGCCGACCCCATTCTGGGTGAAAAACTCACAAGTGTGCCAGAAGTTGTATTTAGAAGAGCTACCACTCTGAAAAATCGACTCTCCCCCAGCCTCTTGCCGAGTGTTAATATAGATAGTCAAAATAGGTTCTTGACTACTAGACCGAATGGTTTTTATACATGCGGTAACTGTAAAATCTGCTGTTATGGGAAAAAAGGCACTAAGAACGTAATAAGTGGAGATGGTAAAACAAAGGAAATTAAAAGTTTCATTAATTGTAATAGTACATATGTGGTCTATTTGTTAAGTTGTGAATGCGGAAAGTCCTATGTAGGGAAAACAAAAAGGAACCTTAAGATAAGGATCCTTGAACACTATAGAAATATTAAAAACCGAGTGGAGAATCATAGTGTCCCAAGGCACTTTAAAGAATGCCAAGGGAGTGACCCTTGGGCTTAAACAAGTCAATTTGGATATTAGAGGGGGTAACAGGGACTCTTTTCTGTTAAAACGGGAGTCGTATAGGATTTATACCATGAAAACACTGTATCCCGATGGTATGAACGAGGGAGTGGAAATCACACCGTTTTTACAGTAGGGTCTTTATCTTTATCCTAAAAAATCTTTTTTTCACCCCATCATTAAAATTAGCCCTGCCAGCATCAGTTTGTTGTCCTACATAGGATTTCCTGCATACTTCCATGGACCAAAAGGGTTCCATGAAATGTGTAATTGTTGCGAAAAATGTATTATTAGCAAAGTGCTATATATTCTTGTTAAATTCATTCTAAATTCACGAAGTCCTAACTATTTTTATAATGACATCCTGAGGAATGTATTATACATCTCTATATATATATGTATTAAATGAAACAACACATTGGTTATATCATTCACTTATTCTGCCGTATTGAATGTAAATAATAGGCTAGTGAAATTTAATGTTTCGTTTAAACTAATAACATGTTATTTTCTTTTCTTTTATCACAAAAATCTTTTTCACCATTGTTGTACCTTGCAAAGAAAAGAACATGATTGGCGTAAAAGCGGACACAGAGACACACAATGATATGATGAACAAGTGATTCGATAAATCAAAAAGCATCTGATAAGAAACTCACTGATTGACAATGTTTGTTCATGCATATGGGAATCCCAAACTATGGGGTGCTATCAGCGATGTCACTGAATGCGGTGATGATATGCACTCCTCCCCAAACCACGCTCCCACTGCACCCACCCACACCACCCCCCAAAACGCACCTACTGCGCACACAGTACGCCCACACCCACATAACACATATCCGACCATCAGCCACCTGCCGCACCCCCTACAAATGCCACTCACCCAACCACAACACCACCACACCTGCACACCCTACTGGACCCGCTGCGCCCACCCTCTCCCTCCCCAGCTACAGCACCCCCACACCTGTAAATCCAGCACACCGGCCACTCCCACATCACCATCCCCACCCATGTTACTAATGCACCCACCCCTGCAACCAGACTTCCTCAACCCACAGTCCTCCCGCATCCAGCCAAACCAACACCGCTAACACCCATCACCCCCCAACCCCACTACCCATGCACCCATACCTCCCCTACAACACCATCATTGATCTCACACCCACAGCACCCCCACAACTGCCCCTCACTCAACCGGTCTACCCCCACACCATCCACACGGACCACACCCGCCCCTGCAACACCACCACCTGCAGTATCCCCACACCCACCACTCTCCCACCAACAACACCCACAATCAACCTCCCCTACCCACGGCACCCTCGCACCTGACCCTCAAACACCAACGCCACCCGCCACACACCACCGCATCCGCCACGCTACCTCCCACAGCATAACCACATCCAACTGTAAAAACATGACACCACTCCCGCACAAACCATATTTAACGCCATAAAGGCCTTCACAGGTTAAGGCGGCGGAGCCCCTTATGCCGGTGTGAAGAGCGCCGGTAGGGCGTGATGAATCACTTAGTAATAAATACCAGCGCACATGTGCAGAAACTTAATCTCACCTCCACAACTATTCCTTCCTTCCATCACTGACCCACAAGCACCAACACCGGGAACATCACTAAACCCAGACCTGACACTGTGTACCTATGTCCCTGTTGTCCCACTCCATTTACCTGCTGTCCCTTTCTCTTTGTCACTGCATTCCCTCTCTCTGTCCTTGATCTCTTTCTCCCTGTCCCTCTGTCCTTGCTGATACTCTCCCTGTCTCTATGTGCTTGCTGTCACTGTCTGTCCCTACTGTCACTCTGTCCCTATATCCCTGCTGTTACTCTCCATGTCTTTGCTGTTATTCTCCTTGTCCCACTGTCCCTACTTTCACTTTTTCTGTCCCTATGTCCCTACTTTAACTCTCTCTATCCCTGAATTTTGGCCCATACTGTGTGGCATAATGTTAATTTTGGCTCATGTGGTATGGTATAATGTGAATTTTGGCTCAGTTTATGGGAATTTTGCATCATTCCGTTGCATAATGTGAATTTTGGCTCATTCCATGTGGTATAAACTGAACTTTGGCTCATTCCATTTGGCATAATGTGAATTTGGCTCATACGGTGTGGTTAAGGAGCACTAGTACTAGTATAAGGGATCCTACTACCACTGCCTTGTTGCAAAATTCTGGTGTAAAGAGTAGCTGAGGTGTGATCACAAAAAAGACCTATAAGCGGTGTTGTGACATCATAGGTCACACAGCTACACTCTTCCCATCAGCAAACAATGAAGATGTAACCAGAGATAGTCACTGAGGCTGATGCTGTGTGCCAGTACCATTGGAAGACCGAGCTTAAACTAAATAAATAGTGACTAGTCTGCAGGATAAGCAGTACCTAAGAGGCTCAGAGTCTCTGTCCACCTACAGATAGAGACCCTGCGCCCCACCAATATATATGCATATAAACCCTCCCCTGGCAAAGAGCATGTAATCCTCTCAGGCAATGACCATGTAACTCCCCCTGGCAACTAGCATCTAATCCCTGGTGACAATTAGCATGTAATCCCCTGTGGCAAAGAGCATGTAACCCCTAGCAAGCAGCATGTAACCCAATGGCAACAAGCATGTAACCCATGCCAATGAGCATGTAACCCCTGGAAATGAGCATGTAACTCCTGGCAACAAGCCTCTAACTACTGGCAGTGGACAATGAGTATGTAGATAAGCAGCACTTATAGAAAAGGCATTTATGGTGTGTGTGGAATCGGTACATCTGTCAGAATGAACTTAGGTCTACAGTCATTAGGTCGACCCCACTAGGTCGACTGGCAGGAAGGTCGACATGACTTATGGTCGACATGGGCCAAGGTCGACATGACTTAAGGTCGAATTTGCATAAAGGTCGACATGAGGAAGGTCGACTGGTCATAAGGTCGACATGGGTTTTTCACTGTTTTTTAATCCGAATGTCGACACAGTCGACATGGACACAGTTGGCAATGAAAATCGGACCCACGCATCGCTCGCTTCGCTCGCAATGTTTCGGGCACGGTGGCTCGCTTTGCTCGCCACAGCTTTAATAACCTCCTCCACGCCCTAGTGGATGGTAGGGCATGAAATACCGCCTGTCGGCACATGTCGGCTCAAAAAACTGTGAAAAACCGCATGTCGACCTTATGACCAGTCGACCTTCCTCATGTCGACCTTTATGCAAATTCGACCTTAAGTCATGTCAACCTTGGCCCATGTCGACCTTAAGTCAGGTCGACCTTCCTGCCAGTCGACCTAGTGGGGTCGACCTAATGACTGTAGACCTAAGTTCATTCTAATAGATGACCGCATCCCGTGTGTGTTATACTATGTCATAGGCATTACGGTGTGCGGTATAAAATGTAACAGGGATTATGGGACTGTATGTGGTATAATATAAAATAAGAATTACAGTGTGTGCTATAATATGTAATAGACATTACAATGTGTGGTATAATGTAAAATGAGCATTACGGTGTGTGGCATAATGTGTATAAGGCATTTTTGGGGCATGGCATAAAATGTAATGGGTATTAGGATGTGTGGCATAATGTGTAAAAAGCATTATGGTGTGTGGCATAATGTGTAAAAAGTATTACGTTGTGTGGAATAATGTGAAATGGGCGTCACAGTAAGTGACAATGTGTAATGGGCAAAATTGTGAGTGGTATAATGTGTAATAGGCATTCAAAGACTCAATATAGTATGAATGGCACTATAATGGAAACTACTGAGGAAGAGAGGGATCTAGGTGTCACTATTTCAGGGGACCTAAAAGCAGGAAGGCAATGTAACAAAGCAATGAAGAAGGCAAGTCAGATGCTTGGTTGCATAGGGAGAGGTATCAGCAGTAGAAAGAAAGAAGTAATAATGCCACTGTATATGTCATTGGTACGACCTCACCTAGAGTATTGTGTTCAGTTCTGGAGGCCATATCTCCAGAAGGATATAAATACATTAGAGACTGTACAAAGAAGAGCAACTAAAATGGTGCATGGCCTACATCACAAAACGTACCAGGAAAGACTAAAAGATCTTAATATGTATACTTTAGAGCAGAGAAGGGAAAGGGGGGACATGATAGAAACTTTCAAATATATCAAGGGCTTTAACAAGGTACAGGTGGGAGACATTCTTCACAGGAAGAGGAGCAACAGAACACGAGGACATGCACTGAAACTAGAGGGACGAAGATTCAGGGGAAATGCGAGGAAGAATTTTTTCACAGAAAGAGTAGTAGATAAGTGGAATAGCCTCCCAACAGAGGTGGTAGACGCAAATACAGTAGTACAATTTAAACATGCTTGGGATAAGCATATTGATATCCTTACAAAAAAAATAAGGATCAAATATGGTTTGAGGTAACATGTTTAAAAAAAGGGGCAGACTAGATGGGCCAAGTGGTTCTTATCTGCCGTCAAATTCTATGTTTCTATGTCTCTATGGTGTGTGGCATAATATGTAATGGGCATCACAGTGTGTAACAATGTGTAATGGCCATTACGGTGTGCGTATGCCTGGTGCAGTGTGTCCAAGGGGCTCTACCTGGCATATTGGGTCTAAGGGGCTCTACCTGGCGCAGTGTGTCTATGGAGCTCTAGCTGAGGAAATGTTCATAAGTGGCACTACTACTGTATGTGGAGTAATGTGAATAAAACTGATACTATTGTGTGGTGTATAAATTGGTACTATTATTTTGCCATGCACATTCCCCATGAAGCCACATCCTAATTTTTTGCAGTGCTCCTTCGACTCGCACTGTCTTTATTTGTAGTGTGTGGACGGGCATCAATTCCTTTTCTGGCACATGGCACCAAAATATCTAGTTATAGCACTGCTGCTACTGGGCACATTATATGTATAAGTAGTAAAACTATGTGCGTTATAAACACTTTGTTTTTAGTGTGTGCCTAGTGTGGCAAGGGGGATGCCAAACACCCTAGCACCGGCACTGTATCAATGTAAATTAAGTAATAAACCAATGTGTTATTTTTGGTAAAAACACTAAGCTTGGTTTTGGTATTATCTGCTTTGGGGCACTAGCCAAACCTTGGCTATGGCACCAAATTGGTTATGACCACTCCAGGTTATGTATAAGGACAAGTATATCTGCTGTGGGTACTTTAATTTCAGGGGGGGTAAATTTACTAATACCTCTTTCACACCAGAAAATGCAGGGACTTACCTGGGAATATGGTCCCTGGAATATGGTTACCTGGGTCGGCCCCTTTCACACCGGCCTAGTCCCTTCATTTTCTGGTGTGAGGGGGCAGCGAGGGCGGAGTCCGGGCAACGGGTGGCGGGGTCCAGACTGTGGGGATCCGGGCAGCGATGGCTGGGCACTTGTAGCGCTATTTGCTGGGCAGTGAGGTGGGCGAATTTGAAAAGATGGTGGGACACCAGTATTTTATGCAGCAGCGCTTCCCGCCCGCTGCCTTGCATACAGTGCATCAAGCGCCCAGCTGCTGCTGCCCAGATCCCCACAGTCTCGACCCTACCACCCGCTGCCCAGACCCCGCTGCCCAGACCCCCTGACCTCCACCCGGACCCCGTTGCCGGGTAAGCACCTTTCACACCGCCCTGTATACAGGGCTGGTCCCTCGAGCAACCCTGCCATCTAGCAGGGTTGAATTCCAGTAAGTTTTCCCAGGAATTTGGCCCGGGAACCTTGCACACCAGAGCTAATCATGAGTTGTTCACATTGCCAACCCGGGAATTCAGGCTAGTGTGAAAGGGTTATTAGATGGGAGAGCTATTGAAAAGGGGATGTTTCTCATTGCAACCAATTGATATTATCTTCCAAAAGGTGCTAAAGAAATAAGAAATAGAATCTGATTGGTTAATTCCGGCAACATCCTATCTTCAATAGATCACACGTCTAATCCCTGGTTTATACAGTATTTTAATTCTGTACCTATTATTTGGGATATCAATAGTGTTGATAATTCTTTCTTTTCTATATACAGCCATAAAAAAATATTTGTTATTGCCATAATGTGGTAAGAAGTAATAAAAAGCTTTGGGTCCCCCCATTGCCATAACGAGGCCAGTTGATGAGGAAGACAAATGTTCCCCTTCATAGTAGTGTACATTGCATTGTATTTGTCAGAGCTTTTTTGAAGGGCTAATGCAGATTTCAACACTCACCACATTCTCACCTATCCCATGTATTGACTGCTCTGTATACAGGATATTGAATATAACATATTATAGGCCTAATGTTTGATATAACTCCTAAATAATAATTTGAGAAATACAAAAAATAATGCTCAGAATTTATTTTATTGAGAAGTAAATCACACCATCAAAATCACAAGATCTAATTCCACTACATAAAATAATTAAGAGAAATGATGTTGATTAATATGATAGATGTGCAGGTTCACTAGAATGATTCCTTCTGTTCCTGCCATGCAACTGGGCTTCACCAATGCACAATACCTGCAACAGTTATAAAACTACAGATTAGTGGCTGCATTTTGCAATATTACAGACAGACAGGAAGACTGATGGAGTGTGTTTCTTTGTACTGATGGTGGGACCCCATTGTGGAAGATTGGAGATTGTGATAGTACCGGTATGCAAAGCACAACACATTAAGGGGGGTAATCTGTTTGCAGCCCTACCGATGGTCGTACTGTGTGCATGTGCATTTCTGCGCATGTGCATGCGCTGGGTGAGTGCACCCACTGCAAATAGTGGAATCGTTGGTTGCACTCACCCAGGACAGCGGGCAGGGGGTGGAGAGGGGTGTGGGATGACCCGCAGCAATATTGGAACGCCCACCATTTCTTGAGAGTTCCCTTGAAAATCAGTACAAAGAAACATCACCCATTTCCTCATGAACATGCACGCAGATGTAAGGATGCCTCAGAGCAACCTTACATCTGCGTGCACGTTCCACATCATTTGATAGTCGAATAATGTTGGTATTCCCTCACAGCACGCGAATGGATGTTTGTTAAACATCCATTGGCAGCCTGTGCGTGGGAACACACACTGTGCATTCAAATGGCTGGGTTTGGTGGGTTCGTAAGGATGCGAATTCCCAGCCTTGCGAATCAACCAGAATAACCCCCCAGGTGTAGCAAGATGACATCCCAGTCTCTGTTCTCCATAATGTGCAGCACCATATTGTCACTTTGTGAGTCTATCATTGCTGCAACTGATCATGTGAGGGGGCAGATATCTCATATGTAATATGTCAAGACACATTTAATTGTGTTTACAAAATGCAGGAAACTATTTCCTGCAGTAAGCTTACTTGTCTACTTACATTTATTAATGTTCTTTACTGTACGTACAAAATTTCAGGAATTTCAAATGGGAAAAAAATCTCCATAGTGGTTTTAACGTTCCATTCAAATGACTTCTGTTTTTTAAATTTTTGTAATAGGATAAATCCTCCATGTTCCTATTAGTTTTATTAATGCTCTAGGGGGGTTGTTCTGGTTCATTCGCCTGGATTCGAATTCGCATCCTTGTGTGTGAACCAGATCCCAGATTTGGCGGGGCGGGCACTCTGGGACTCAGTAAGCTGCGAGCTCTGCAGCTTATCGAGTCAAGCAGAATCAGGACCTTTATTCTCTGTGGCATAAAGTTAACCAGAGACACTTTGCTGTGTGCGACATAATATGAACAGTGGGCACTGAGCACCACTGTTTGTCATAATATAAATTTAGCCTTGCCATGAGAATACATCTGAGGTTAAAAAACATTATTGCCTACCTAATGGTAATAAGACAGAGTAGCATCTTTCCATTACTACAAGTTTTAGTTTTTCATATCTGTGGCAGATGGTATCATACACACAGAGAACACTTTTTAAAACAATATTATTGTGGTATCTTTGAGAGTTAACAACATAATAGACTCCAATGAAATAGGCATGCAATCAATTTCTGTATCCAAATCAAAATAAATTAAAATACTGCATTAATATTGAAATGTAAGGTTGATAATTAAGGCGTGATATATATAATCTGTAATGAATAAAAGTAATTTCTTTAAAGTAGTCATCTTCCCCAAGGTATCTGCATGGAAGATAAACAGTACATAGTCAATTGGCTCAACACTGGAGGATCAATGGTCAATAGGTTGACATGTTCAAAATGTTTACATGGAAATGGTTGAGATAGAAATGGTCTACACGTGACTTAAATCTTTGACCCTGTTAATGTAAGTCCAGGTCAACCAACGTTTTGATTCTGATGACCTCTTAACTCCATCAGCCTATTGACTGTCAACCACCTTGTTTCGACTTATTGACTGTCAATCTTTTAATCCCCTACCCAAAGAGCTTTCATAAAATTAAATTGGTGTCAAAATGAAAAAAGAAAATCTAGTTAAAAACCCTAAATATTGGCTAGCTTGCCATCAATGCTACATAGTGAATTTATGAAATGGTAAAAGGTGGGAAAATATTTGCACATACTGTAAGTTTCTGGTGTTGTAGTTACCTGTGTTTACAGAAATTCTAGTAAACCAACTACTGAACCGACCAAAGCAGGAAGATAGATTGTGACTAAATTCACCACTGCAGCCACAAATATCAGTAATGAGGCTAAAGGAGAGCCCTTGATCTGTTGAAATATATCTTGCAATGTAGTCTTCAACATAGAATTATTGATAAGTGTAGTTGCACCCTAAAAAAAAGAGAATAATATGTTTAAATTTAAAATAGAAAGATAGTATTTTAATCCACACTTTTGCTTATCTGTTTTTATTTTGAGTAACACACATGTTAATATATAGGATATGCAGCCTTAAACCTTGAATTTAATCTTTGACTATTTGTCAGTCATCATCACCAACTCCTAAACATTAATTGGTATAATCCAAAAAAGGGTACATTTCAAAGGTTCATGGTTAACAGTTACTGTCCTAGACTTGCACACTTATGCGCATGGTTAACACTTACTGTCCTAGACTTGCACAGTTATGCGCATGGTTAACACTTACTGTCCTAGACTTGCACACTTATGCGCATGGTTAACACTTACTGTCCTAGACTTGCACAGTTATGCGCATGGTTAACACTTACTGTATGGAAATCTACTTCAAGCACATTGTGCTAACACAGGCCAATGGCTGCAAATGCTACTAGACCCAATAAAAAAGGACTAATCTTACTCTGTTCACTATAATCACTGACCTGGATTTATTTTCTTTTGCTTGTTTTATAAACCAAATGTCTATATAATTTTAATGGTAACTTGGCATCTTATGGTGTGTACAAACAGTGAGATCTGGTTTTCGATTTGAGTTGTACTATTCGATATTTTCTACTGCTTTTAGATTTTCACTTTTTGACAATGGATTTATACTATGTAGTCTTGCCTGGCTATTCTACTTTTCAATTCAATTTACACTACATGGGAGCGTGCATCGATATTGTATCTGCATAAACTGTTGCAAAAAAAAAAACATTCCTTGTCTAATTAATTTGAACTACAGTACATAGTCAAAATCGAAGGGAAAATCTCAACTGGTGTACACATTACTAGATTCAAGTTTTCCCTTTCTCCCATGCCCCAAAGTACTCCATTGAACACAGCAGTTTCTATTTTGATCTGGAGAGAGTAATATCCCATGTTTGCAGCCTTGCTTATTTACAGTGACGTGCGGTGAGGTTTGTGGTTGGTGAGCAGGGGCGGGCTGGGCTGGGGGGCAGGGTGCCATGTGCTCCCCGGGCTGCTGAATCGTTTTGCGTGCGGGCC
Source organism: Crinia signifera (assembly GCF_055691185.1). NCBI lineage: Eukaryota > Metazoa > Chordata > Amphibia > Anura > Myobatrachidae > Crinia > Crinia signifera. Next base: position 98,847,421 of record NC_139220.1, on the reverse strand, counting down.
GCCATTGTTCTGAGGCTGCTGCTGCAGCCAGAATGACCAGTTTCCGAGTGGTCTCCATAAATATGGCCGCTGGCCTCCTGCACTGAGGACATGTCTAGTGCAGGAGGCCACTACAGAGACTCTGTATGTTCCACCTACTTCCTGCCTGTGCGTTACACTTTCTTCCCTATGCTGCAGCCTGCCTCACTGTCTGGCATCAAGGTAAGAGGCAGTGGGACTGTACAGGCTGAGCAGCCTGTAAGGTTCAGTTATTATACAGGGGGAGCAGCCTGTGGGGGTCCAGTTATTATTTTAAGGGGGAGCAGCCTGTGGGGGTCCAGTTAATATTATAAGTGGGAGCAGCCTGTGGGGGTCCCATTATTATTATACAGGGGGAGCAGCCTGTGGGGGTTCCATTATTATTATAATTAATATTATACAGGGGGAGCAGCCTGTGGGGTCATGTTATACAGGGGGAGCAGCCTTTTGTGTCCTATTATTATAAAGGGGGTGCAGCCTGTGATGTATTTTTAGTATACAGGGGGAGCAGCCTGTGGGGGTCCTGTTATTATTACACAGGGGGAGCAGCCTGTGGGGGCCCTGTTATTATTATTATACAGGGGTAGCAGCCTGTGGGGGCATGTTATACAGGGGGATCAGCATGTTGTGTCCTGTTATTATAAAGGGGGAGCAACCTGTGATGTAATTTTATTATACAGGGGGAGTAGCCTGTGGGGGTCCCGTTATTATTATACAGGGGGAGCAGCCTGTGGGGGTCCCGTTATTATACAGGGGGAGCAGCCTGTGGGGTCCTGTTATTATTATACAGCGGGAGCAGCCTGTGGGGTCCTGTTATTATACAGGGGGAGAAGCCTGTGGGGTCCTGTTATACAGGGGGAGCAGCCTGTGGTGTACTTTTATTATACAGGAGTAGCAGCCTGGTGGGGGTCCCATTGTTATACAGGAGGAGCAGCCTGTGGGGGCCCTGTTATTATTATACAGGTGGAGCAGCCTGTGGGGTCCTGTTATTATACAGGGGGATAATCCTGTGGGGTCCTGTTATTATTATAAGACAGGGGGAGCAGCCTGTTGTGTCCTATTATACAGGGGGAGCAGCCTGTGGTGTACTTTTATTATACAGGAGTAGCAGCCTGTGGTGTACTTTTATTATACAGGAGTAGCAGCCTGTGGGGGTCCCATTATTATACAGGAGGAGCAGCCTGTGGGGGTACTATTATTATACAGGGGAGCAGCCTATGTTCTCCTGTTATTATTATAAGACGGGGAGTAGCCTGTGGTGTCCTGATATTATACAGGGGAGCAGCCTGTGGTGTCCTATTATTGTTTTTTTTTATTTTATTAATACATATATTTAAACCGCAAAACCTAAATTTAACGATGCGCTGTTACTTATGGGCCAGTGCTCTGAACTTGCCCCCCCCAGGCTAAAAGTTGCCAGCCAGCCCCTGTTGGTGAGGCACTGGCTTGGTGGAGCCAGTGCCGCCAGGCTCTGTGGGGAGCATTGTGTTCGGGCTGTTTCTGCACTGACAGGCAGGTCTGGTAGCTGCCCCCTGCATAAGCAGCAGATACCTGGCAGAGTAGCTCCTGCCTGTCAGTGCAGAAGCAACCTGGACCCAGCGTTCACCACAAACCCGTCGTCGCTGGCTCCACCAAGCCTCCATGGGGTCTGCCCACATACCTTTTCACTTAAAGAAAAAACATGCAGCCAAATGTACTAACTAGCATCTTAAGGGACAGACTTGTGTGTTTGTGTTGTGACAGAGGTGTGTGTTTGTGTAAAGTGACAGAGGTGTGTGTTTGTGTAAAGGGACAGAGGTGTGTACGGTTTCTGTGTGTATATTTTTAAATGAAGTACTGTATACAGCAGGGGTTCCCAATCTTTTATGAATCACGGCACCCTAGTGTATCAGATTTTTTTTTACGCCACCCCATGGCCTCAAAAAACGTAGAGAAAAATATTACATCAATTAGATTGTGTTTTTATATGTGATCCTGAGGTTCAGTTATGTGGTACAGGGCAGGATTTGCTTCTGTTTGTACACATATTTTATGATTGGCAGCGACCAGCACTGGTTTTGTCCATAAATAATTTTAATTTGTCTGGGACCACCAACCCATGGCACCCCTGCAACTGTCCCGGGGCACCTTAGGGAGCCACGGCACACAGTTTGGGAACTACTGGTATACAGTATTGGCCCAATGTACTAGCCTCTGAGTTCAGTGGCTGTGTGGTGTGACGGCTGAACTCAGAGGTTCTTCTAAAGAGGCAGACATTTACAAGGCAAAATCATGCATTGTAAATGATTGCCCTTTTAAAAATAACCTCAGAGTTCGGCCGTCACCCCGCACAGCCACTGAACTCAGAGGCTAGTACATTGGGCCAATACTGTATACAGTACTTAATTTAAAAATATACACACAGAAACCGTACACACCTCTGTCACTTTACACAAACACACACCTGTCACTTTACACAAACACACACCTGTCACTTTACACAAATACAGATACACACCTTTGTCACAACACAAACACAAATAAACACTTACAGTATGCCACTTTAAAAAAAACACAGCCCCCACCCTCCACAAGCGCCAAACACAAATGACTGATTAGCCCAGGCACCGCTTACTTGGATACCCAGGCAGCAGACAGCATGGCAGCAGTGACGGCAGCGTCCCGTCCAGGAACAGGCACCCAGACACAGAAGAAGTGCGTTGGGCGGGAGGCAGAAGAGAGACCCCACACAGTAAAGGGGAGCAGAGCGTGTGCCGGTGCCTGATGGCCAGAACACAGCGGGAGCTTGCGGCTCGTCTCTGCCCAGCTCCGCCCCCCACACCCGGCAATACAAGTAAGCAGACGAGCTGTGCAGTGGTTGCACGGCTCGTCCACCTTGAAAAAGTTCAGAGCGCTATAAGCGGCACCTCACCTATAGAAGAGCCAGGGTTCAGGGACGTGCTTTCTGCCTTTATGAAAGCTGCCCCTGTCACTGAGACAGCACCACTGTGCCCAATCACATCTGCCTCAGTGACAGGGGCGTGCTTTCATATAGGCAGAAAGCGCTTCCCTGTCACCGAGGCACTGCTATAGGTGCCGCCTATGCATCTTTTTTAAATGAGCTTTTACAGCTCGGTTCTCAGCCCTGCCCACTGCCCGCCCCTGTGTCTGTTACTTTAATATGGACAGCGGGAGGCACCGCTCTTGGTGCCTCCTAAGCTAATTTAAAAAAAAACCACACAGTAAAAATGATTGTAATAATACAAAGCATATGCTTATGACACATAATATGTGTCATAAGTATTTTCTTTGTATTGTATTGTTATATTAAACATTAATGACAGGGTAGGCACTGCCTCCCCTGACTGCACGTCCCTGCTTATTTGTATTTGTCAGCTGCCTGTTTCCCTTTTCCTCACATGTTCTATATCATCTGTTAAATGGTTCAAGATGTTCTTAGCTAACAGTTAGCTTTTTACCTGCATTTCTGATCTGTCCATAGCAGGTTTTCCCAACCAGGGTCCTCAAGGCACACTAACAGTCCAGGTTTTAGTGATATCCAGGTTTCAGCACAGGTGACTTAATTAGTACTTCAGCTCTTTTGATTTAACCACATGTATAGTACTGGATATCACTTATACCTGCCCTGTTAATGTGCCTTGTGGACCAACGTTAGGAATGCTTGTTCTATAGGGTGTTCTAATATGTTCTACAATATGTTTTCAATAGTAGAAAGAGCAAAAAAAACGTATACATTTCTTCTACTTGAATGTATATTGGGATAGCGGCAGTCAGGGTTCTCCAGGCAACGCCACTGCTCACATACAGGTCATAGATAATATGAGGCAAGATGTAATAGGGTGTGATTTTTAGCACGTCACATTTGTGATTTTTTTGGCCGAAAATCACAAATATAATAGGGTGCGATGTTTTAGAAAAGTCGGTCTTCGCATGTGATTTATTGACTGAGTCGGCGGCTGTCACTGCTGAGTGAGCAGAGCAATAGAGAGGACAGCGCTGGACAAGGTAAGTAGGCGTTATTTCTTGGTGTAAAATGGTGATTATTAAAGTTCTACCTTTCTGGTTGTGTGTGTTTCTGTTATATCCACATTCTTTTTAAAGAAGAACTACGAGACCCAGCGGGCACATTAATTCCCCCACATGTTGGGTCTCGTAGTTCTCCTGTCAAATGTAATGTGTGTTTATCTTTTTTTTAAACATATTAGCCTGGTGTCCACCACCCTGGGATGCCAGGGTCTTCCCCCTATTTTTGGAACCAGGACCGGTCCAAGAGCCTGATGCGGATTTCTTAAATACAGGGGCCCATACACATTTTGTCCCCCATATGTTAGAAACCAGTATCGGCTTAATGAGTCCAAGGCTGGTTTGGTTAAGGATGGGGGATCCTATGCCTTTTTTTTTATTTATTATTTACATTTTTACATATTTTTTTGGACAGAACCATGCACAGATCTCACTGATCTGTGCATAGTTCTGTCAAATTCGAAAGCCTGAACCTGGTCTAATTTTTTGGTAACATTTACCAAAAATCGCAGCATATTACATTTGCAAATTCTACACTTTATAATAGGAAAACATCTGGATGCAAATTGTAATGTGCAATTTTTTTTACATGCCAAAAAGTATGTTTTTTACCGCTAAATGTGCAAATGAATTAGCAATTCGCACCCTATTAGATGTGTGATTTTTGCAAAAATGCGCGCATTGGCCGTTTTTTTACCCAAAATTCGCACATGTCCAAAATTGCACCCTATTACCTTTCGCCCATGGTGTCATTTGGGTGAATCCAATGATTTTCTGTGGCTTTCTCTTACCGGAGGCAACAGCTACTGACATTACATACAAAAATTCCAGTGACCTCTTTCTCAAAAAATAATTAATTTTTTCATATTTTTTTTATTCAATTATTATTTATTAAAGAATCATCATACAGTTTGTGAAACCTTCTCTATACTATATTAAATTCTAGTGACAAATATTGGTATAAAAAAAGTCTGAGTGTGTTTATGACCAGAGAGGGCAGCAGTCAGGGTATGGGCAGAAGACTCAGGGGTAGATGTATGAAGCAGTGATAAGGGAGGAGAAGTTATAAAGTGCCTGGTACTTTATGACCAGCCAATCAGCTCCTGACTGTTCAGTTACAGGATGGGTTTAAAAAGGACCAGTCAGGAGCTGATTGGCCAGTGATAAAGTACCAGGTACTTTAACTTCTCCTCCCTTATCACTGCTTCATACATCTACCCCTCAGTGTGTGAAGCCTCACATCACACATGGTATATGCTGCAAATGGAATCATACAGCCACCATCATCACATGATGTAGTGCTCTGCTGTAGACCTGTAGGTTGTTACACTAAAGTCTGTCTCTTTCCCCACTTACCAACTATACCACATTGTGGAAAAGCATACCTCCCAACTGTCCCGATTCCAGTGGGACAGTCCCACTTTCTGGATATGGTCCTGCTGTCCAACCAATGGGTCACAGGGAGGAGAGCATTTGATCTTTGCTGCTCTGCAAAGCAGCCAGTGATCATTGTACAGGTGTGTATGCGCGCGGCTACTATCAGTGCATGGAGGGGAGCCACTGGGCAAGGCCCTTCTCCCTCCACTGGATTCTACACCCCAGGCCCCAAATCCTTTGCAGTCGTATTAGCACCTTCTGTCTCGGCAGGTCCTGATTTGGACCCTTTAAAAGTTGAGAGGTATGGAAAAGTTTTGTACATAATAATGTGTGGCATTGAGAATGAAGCAATTGGTTATACACAGTCATACTGCATACTGCATAGCGTGAATTTAAAAAAAAAATGTAATTCCATTTTAAGAATATGTTTTTAAGTTTCTGGAGGCAAACAGTTTTCTTACCGTCAATTTGGATACAGTCACTAGCACATCGTACATAACTATCTCAGCAGCTGCAAAAATTCCTTGCTGTAAGAAAAAAAAAGTAGTCATTGTAAATTTATATTGACAATAGATAATATATCATATAATCTGGTACTTTTATTTTCCTCAAAAAAATAAGAAAGATTATTACATTTCACCTTACATTTCTACTTGAAAAATAAATGCAGATACTGTATGTATTATGTAACTACTGGAGAAATCAGAATACACACATAAATGAAATTGAGTTATGTCAGAAGTGCACAATGCTGCAGGTGCTAAGTATGTGGCTCTGCTTCTGGCATTGTTCTGTTTTCCTTCATATTTTGTCACATGTGAGAGCCAATAAAACCCATCTAGATTCATCATACCTGTCCGGTTCAAATCTATCACCAAACAAACTAATTTTAGCTTCAAATTATTTAGTAAAGCTTCCTAGAAATAGCGCAACATTTTCAAGAATTTCTCTTGGCAGATGCTTCTCTCACTAAACAGCCTTTTTATATGTAATATAAACCCTGGTAACTGCACTTATAGACTATACAATTGTCACATACTATAACCAATGCCGAATTAAGGTCTGTGGGGGCCCTGGACAACAAAATTGTGGGGGCCCCCACAGACACCCCCCCCAGATGACAACCCCACAGCCCCATATGACACAGCGCGCCCCCCCCAGATGACACAGTGCCCCCCCCCAGATGAAACAGGTACCTGGTCAGACGGGCAGGGGGTCCTTGTAGCTATCCAGACAGTCAGTGCCGGGCCGGGGTCCCTGCCACGAATGGGAAGTCAGTTTCCGGGCACCTGCAGCAGATGGGAACTAGTAGCGGTATTGGCTACTAGTTTCCATCCACCGCATGGACCCCCGCCGCTGACTTCCCATTCGCGGCAGGGACCCCGCCCGGCACTGACTGCCGGGACAGCTGCAAGGACCCCCTGCCCGCCTGCCCTGCGCTGCACTACCCAAGCATGAGGCGATAGGAGCCCTACACTGGCAGCAGTGCTGGTGTTGAGGCCCCTAAATGTGTTGGGGCCCCGGGGTGACCGCCCCTGTCGCCCCATGCTTAATCCGTCACTGACAGTAACACTGTGATTGTGAGGTTATTTTCCTGTCTAATACCCCTCTCACACTGCACCTCCGACCCGGGATATTGCTGACTTAACGACTCGGGTTGAGATGCAGTTTGGAAGAACCAAACCGTATAACCCCGGGTCAAATTGCCGGTTTGCTCAACCCGGGTTATATGGTTATAAGAATTGCTAAACACGGGTCGTTCTCTGTTTAATGTGAATGCGCCGGACCCGGGCTGGAGCCATTATAACAATCCTGGCTCCAACCCATGTTGGCAATGTGAAAGCAATAAGCTGGATACAATCTTAAAATTAACAAAAGCAAGATGACATTTTTCCCAATAACTCAAGAATACATGATTTTCAAATGATCATGACACCAGTGTAAGGGTAAGTTTTTTTTTGGTACTTGTTTCCTAGCACGGCCACCCCGATTTACATCGGGGTGGTCGTGTCGGAAAAATCGCGTCGATCGCATCGCATGCGATTTGGTCGCATGCGATGCGATCGACGCGACCGACCCGATTTTTTGATTGAATGAAATGTAAATCGGGTCCCTGGGACCCGATTTTACATTGGATTCAATGTGAAATATTCCCTAGACCCCCAAATTTTACGACGTAAACCCCACCCCACGATAGACGCCAACCTGAAGCGTGGCGAGCGCAGCGAGCCCGCGAGGGGCGGCGGTGCGCGTCCTCCGACCTTTTCATTCCCCTACTATCCACGTCGGCGTGGAGTTGAGAATAGAATAGTGTGGCGAGCGCAGCGAGCCACCGAGCCCGAAGGGTGGCGAGCGCAGCGAGCCCCGCGAGGGGACGCGTATACCTGTGAAGTTATACGCGTCCCCTCGCGGGGCTCGCTGCGCTCGCCACGCTTCGGGCTCGGTGGCTCGCTGCGCTCGCCACACTATTCTATTCTCAACTCCACGCCGACGTGGATAGTAGGGGAATGAAAAGGTCGGAGGACGCGCACCGCCGCCCCTCGCGGGCTCGCTGCGCTCGCCACGCTTCGGGTTGGCGTCTATCGTGGGGTGACGACGGGGACATCTATAATGTGAAATGGGTCATATTGGCCCATTTCACATTTTTCACATTTTTTTAAAGGTGAGATGGACTTAATCAAGTCCATCTCATCTTGTGCCATTATAATATAAAAAAATATTTTAACATTGAAGCCTATGGCAAAATCAGGGGCATCGCGTCGGTCGCGTCGGGACCAATGTTAATGGTCCTGACCGACGCGATGCCCCCGATTTTGTACCTTTGCCGGCAAAATGGACCTGATTTCAAAGGAAATCGGGTCCATTGTGTGGATCGTGTACCTTAACTTAAAGGTACACGATCCACAAGATTGTGGCCGTGCTAGGAAACAAGTACCTTTTTTTTATTGTTTATCCATTGGTCTTCATACAGTAAAAGGTTTTGGCTTTTGAAAAGTACTACAGCATATCTCCCTGATGAGATGTCAAATAATTGATTAATTTGTCCTTTTAAAGTTGTATAAAATGTAATAAAAACCCAAAGCATTTAATCCAATCCAATTAGATTATAGGCAAATTTACTTTATTGATATCTGCAGGGCCGGTGCAATGTTTTTGGCACCCTACCCAAAACTTCAGCTTACTGCTACCACTGCTACATTGACTTTCCTGACCGCACATGAAAGTGTGGAGGTGACATTTTAGAAGTTAAACACCTGCCATTTGCATTAGGTTCACACTCTGAGTCATCCTTAAATTTGTGCCTTTCAGCTAGACTGGAGCTCCTAGTCAGCTGCCTAAATCAGTGATAAATTGATTGTCTACATGTCCATTAGTTAGCGTCCATGTGCCAGCATCTGTCAGTGTCCATTTGTCAGTGACTGTGTGTCAGCGACTGTTTGTCTGTCAGCATCTGTGTATCCATATGTCAGCACCCGTCTGTCACTGTGTCAGCATCCGTGTGTCAGTTTGTCTATCGGAGTCTGTCAGTGTTTCTATGCCTGTGTGCATCTGTGTGTCAATGTCTGTGTATCTAGGTCTATCAGTGTGTCAGTCTGTCTGTGTCAGCACCCATCTGTTAGCATCTGTGTGCCAGCGTATGTCTGTGAGTGTGTGTGTGTCAGCAGCTGTCTGCATGTCTGTATTTCAGCATCACTAGCCCAGCCTGCCTCACCAACTCTGCCACATTTCAGTGCAGTACATCATAGGATGGACACTAGAGGCCTGATTCAGAGTTGATCTGAAAAGCAACATTTTTCTGAAATGGACAAAACCATGTGCACTGCAGGAGGGGCAGATGTAACATGTGCAGAAAAAGTTAGATTTGGGGGGGTTATTTAGTTTCTGTGCAGGGTAAATACTGGCTGTTTTTTTTTTTTACACTGGAATACAGAATTCAGTTCGAACACACCCCACCCAATCACTGGGCTGCAGGATTTCAGAGCCAAACGATCAGGTAAACACCACAGCATCTGCATTACCATGCCCCTGTGCACTTCTGCCAATGCGCTCGCAGATGTACACACAGGAAAAATCATTCACTATCAAAGATCCAAGAGAAAAAAGGAGGCAGCTGATGATGTCAGTGGCCATCACTCCCAATGGCCATGGAATTCCATCCCCAAACACCCACAGCATGCCAACCACCCTGTATGAAGTCTGCGATGGCTAGTCATGACAGGCTTCTTTTAAAGGAATGGCTCACGCATGTTTAATGTGGGCCATAAGCATGCCATAATCCCTTTGTACAGAGCTGTAGATTTGCTAAATATATCAAAAACAGCTACATATTATTATTATTATTATATTAGTACACAATGTAACAATGCTGCTGTAAAGCTGGAAATGTACAACCTGATCATATACGGGTTGTTAAAAGTGATCAAATATGCGATCGTTTGTGCTTTAGGGAGCACATATGCTTACGACCCTAAGCAAAGTCGACAGCACCCGCGATACCACGCATCGTACCAATATACCTCACTATGTGCACACAATTGATCTCACGACCCAGGGGTATAACTAGAAATTTGTAGGCCCCATAGCAAAAGTTTGTAAGGGCCCCCATTTAGCAACTGATGGTGATAAATGTATGTAAAACATATTACTTAGTTAGTAAAGATGGGCCCCCCTCAGCTCTGGGCCCCATAGCAGCTGCGCCCCTTGCACCTATGGTAGTTACGCCTTTGGCATGACCCCTCAAAATTGTTCGTTCGGGCCCGATATTGTTCTGATACTATAGATGGCCACCTTAAGTCTACTGTAGGGTCAGAGGCTGTCAATGGAGTTTCATTTATTTTCTAGGGAGGTTAAATGTATTTCACATTCTGGTTATACAGGAAATTCCAGGGTACTTAAAATTTGGATATGGATAATGTGAACAATATGAAATGATAGGATATGTTATGGCATTCAAATTGTGTATGTTATTTTTTAACATCGGTCTTCATTTTTTGGCTACAATTTATTTTTTTAGTTCAATTTCCACAAAAGGCATGCACATTCTTAATTATGGTTTACACAATTCAATAAAAAAAAAAAAAAGAAAAAATTACACATTTGACAAAAAAAAAGAATCATGGTAGATCTACCTTAATATATATAGTGTGTGATATCCAGTAGTAAAAGGTATAATTTAACTTAATGAACATGTGAAAATACTGAATTGTGAACTTACCAGTGTAAACAAAAGAGAATCCGTAATAGGTTTAAAGTCTGGATTTAATGCACAGATTTTGGCAGGGTTTCCTTCCTGGAAACAAAAGTTTATAATATTATACATTTTTACTATTTACCGGAAGAGCCACCTTAACAGTAAACCTTTACTTACCGTATATACTCGAGTATAAGCCGACCCGAATATAAGCCGAGGCCCCTAATTTTGCCCCAAAAATCTGGGAAAACTTATTGACTCGAGTATAAGCCGGGGGTGGGAAACACAGCGGTTACTGGTAAATTACAAAATTAAAATAGATACCAATAAAACTACATTAATTGAGGCATCAGTAGGTTTTTGAACATGCACAGTATACATACACACACATGCACAGTATACATACACACACAGACATGCACAGTATACATACACGCACAAACATGCACAGTATACATTACATACACACACACAGACATGCACAGTACACATAGTGTGTAAAAAAACAGCATAAAGGTAATTTATTACAGCACATACCCAGAGCCCCCTCACTGCCCCCCCCCCCCATACACACACACACACACCAGAATTTATTTAACATTTCATGTTGGTACCTTTATTCACAGTACCGGTACTTTAATACTTTAAGACGCAGGACGGAGCAGAGCACCAGGCAGGAAGTGTCAACCTCTGACACTCCTGCGTGTGTCCGGCCCCTGCTCTGTCCTGCTGCAGCGCGGCGCCGGCGGGAGAACGGGCGGGCAAGGTAGGGAAGCCGGCGGGTGAGCTGGGAGAGCGGGCGGATAAGGCAGGGGAGCCGGCGGCAGCAGTGCACAGCTCCGGCGCTTTGTGATATGTCTGCGCCCGGAGCTAGTGTTCTGCCGGCTCCGCCGCTGCTAAAGATGTGTATTTTCCACTTGACTCGTGTATAAGCCGAGGAGGGGGTTTTCTGCCCAAAAAATTGGGCAGAAAAACTCGGCTTATACTCGAGTATATACGGTATATAATTTTGTGTTATTTGTATAGCACAATGAATATAATATTTTATATACAGTATATAGATTATTTCATAACCATTTCTGTTTTTCAGAGGTAAAATTATATTGAGCTAGATCTCATTTAAATGTAATGAATGTAAAAGTAAGAACTTTTACTACAGAAGTGTATTGGATAATGGGGCAGATGTATCATAGCAGCGCTTATCGCGCCGCTATGATACTTCCTGCTTCGCCTCAATAGCGAGGCGAAGCAGGAAGGGACATCGACAAGATGTATTAACATCTTGTCTGCCGAAGCGGGGGAGCGTTAACTCCCCCCTTCGGCGATGCCCCTTTCTGGAGATAGCGCATCAGTTAATACTGATGCGCTATCTCCTGTCCCCCGGCCGGCCGCACTGGGCATGCCCGGGATCTCGCTGTTCACGCGAGATCCCCAGCGCAGCCCACAGCTGACAGCAGGGACAGCGCTGTCCCTGCTGTTTACATAGGGCTTCGCCAGCCTGATGCTGGCGAAGCCAAAGCCGGCTTCGTGCGGAACAGTCAGCGATGCTGACCGTTCATACATTCGGCCTGCTATCATTTTGATAGCAGCGCCGATATGGACAGGGGCGCATAGCGCCCCTGTCCATTACCGCACGCTGGCTGCTTCATACATGGGGGAGAAGCGGTATCAGCGCACATAACGTGCGCTAATACCCCTTCTCCCCCATAACGAACGTTGATACATCTGCCCCACTATGTGCATTGACTTAGAAGCTTTCCATAAAGCTTATATAAATTACAGCAGGTTAAGTGATGTAAGTGGAAACAGAGCTCAGTATTCTATTGCAAAGTATCTCTGCTCATTAGTTTATGTGCCTGTCATACAACATACAATGCCAAGTTAATCTTATAACACCTGAAAAACTATCACGCATTAACAAACCAAGGTGAAGTTGTAAATTAGGAAATTCTTCTCATATTTTCTCTTAGAAACGCTGATGTAAAGGCAAATGCAGCACCTGAAGATAACTGCTACTTCTTGATGATTGCACAAAAAAAGAGAGGTTGAAAAAGGAAATGTGAAATGCTACAAGCAACAGACCTTAGTGTATATGTATGTATGTATGTATGTGTATATATATATATATATATATATATATATATATATATATATATATATATATATATATATATATATATATATATATATATATATAAGCTTGGAAAAGCACAAGTCAGTGATGATTACAAGAGAGGTATCAAGTGTTAGGAAAGCAAAAAAAAAGGATGGCCTTTAGGAAATATAATGAAAACGAATAGAATTATACTGTCATATGGAAAAAGGCTAAGAAGGCACAAGGCAAGGAGAAAATGGCTCAGTTGGTAGGTGAAGTGGGCAAAACTTTTTTTAGGTACAAAAGTGATAAGAAAAAAGCAAAAGAATGAATAACAAGACTTAAAACCAAGACTGATGGGTACATTTATTAAGATGGAAGCTTTATTTCAGATGTGATGTTGCTATGGGTAACCAATCAGAATCTACTTTTTATTTATTAAGCACCTTCTAGAAGATTATAATTGGAATCTGATTGGTTGCCCATAGCAACATCCCATCTTAAACAGAACTCAGTACAGTTAGAGGGTATGATTGACAGTACCGCAGCAAAAACAATAAACAGGCCCCTAGTTCCTTCAAGGCATTTAGGCTTCAGATAAGTAAGCTTTACGGACAATACCAGGGCCTGATTGAAGGTTCCAGGTGCCCTAGGCTAATATCCATGTAGCGCCCTTCATAATGCTGCTAAAAAGACATGTACAGTATGAGTGCTTAAGGACTCACCAGTCATACTGCCCATGTGCATGTAACAAGGTTTTTACAGCTGGCATCTATATAATAAGTTGAAGAGTGTGTGTGTGTGTGTTTGCTTGTCTGTTGCATTACGGACACACCGTGGCACTCAGCACCACCAAATTCAGCAACAAGGTACCTCTGGACCCAGTGGTGTGCACCTCTTTTTTGTGAAATTTCACTTAGAAATTTAAAAAACACCAAGGTTTAATTTTGCCTTTATTGATGATCTGGAAAAAAAAAAATAACGATCTGGGAAACTGATGACTAAGGAACAACTCCACACCTGATTTAATTGCTGTCCTTGAGTATGAATGACACATTCTAACATTATGGCGGAGGCTTTAAACAATTAGGAATAGTTGAGGATATACATATACCGCACATCACACACACACGTACACACACACACATAGCATGCAACATATATACATAGTGCACCTCACACACTTACACATTGGACAGATACACACAACAAAACACACACACACATAACACACCACATGCAGTACAACACAAACCCACATACACTACAACCAGTGGTGGTTCTTACCCTTTTGGAGGAGGGGTGCTGCCACAATGCGGGCCCCTCCTCCGTTGACGTCGCCACGCTCCCTGCACCTGCCGATCCCCTGAAAGGGGCCAGCGCATGCGCAGTTCATACATACTGCGCATGCGCTGGCCCAAGCCTCCTTGGGCTGCCTTTGCAGGGTCCAGCGCATGCGCAGTATCGTCTGCGGTACTGCGCATGCGCAGAACCCGTTTTGGTGGCTGCCCCACATTTGCGCACATAGAGGCATCCCGGAGGGAGGGAACACCTCCCAATAGGACTGCCTTGGGTGACTGGCAGATCCGACTTCCAATAGGAAGTCACTGCCAGTCACATTGAAGCCAGAGCAGTCTCACAGACTGCATCTGGCTTCAGTTAGGCAGAGACAGTGGCGGATTTTACCTGGGGGGGTGCAGCCCTGCAGCCCATAGGTTAAAACCGCCACTGACTACAACACACACACACAAAAACAGTACAACACACAGAACACACACACTTAAACATTGCCAGAATACGCACAGCACACAACACACACATATATGTAGTGCAACTCACACACTTACACATTGGACAGATACACACAACACACCACTCACAGTACAACACACACCCACATTCACTACAACACACACCCCAAAAACAGTACAACACACAGAACACACACACTTAAACATTGCACAGATACACACAGCACACTACACACACATACACATACTGTATATATATGTAGCACACCTCACACACTTACGCATTGTACAGATTCCCAACACATACACCCACATACACTACAACACACACAAAAACAGTACAACACACACAGAACACATAAAAAAATAATTGCATCATAGCATACCCTCCAACATTTTTTAACAGTCTATACCAGCAAATAAAAACTGTATCAAATATACAGTTTTTTCTTTTTTCCCCATATCCGTCTCTCTCCAGTCCTCCAGGCTGTCACTGCGCTCCCTGGCCGGTTGCACTGAGAAATCTCTGTCCTGGCCAATGCACCCATTACAAAGAGGGTACACTGCACTCACCCTGTTAGTTGGATGTTAGGCGCTGCTCTGCCTTAAGGGTGTCCCAGACCCTTTTGGTTCACAGATAATGTTTGGTTGATGGGCATGAGCACTGCCTGTATTTGTTTGAATGTTATGAGTGTAAGAAGCTGAAGAATAAGAAGAGATAAATATTTGTCACAATAAACTGTACAATTTACTCAATTAATCATGAAAAAAATATAGGTGTACATAGAAATACAATCAAGAAATGACAGGAAAATTAAAAAAATAAGTTCTGATTCAAAATGATTCATTATTGTTTATTATTATGATTAATATTGTTTGGATGGCGGTGGGTTGCAAAACAAATCTATAGGTGAGGGGGTATGGATATTGTGGGCTTAATTGGTGACAAAATTTCCAATCAATTGGGGACCCCCTGTAGGTGTGCCAAACACCAGTTAAGCCCATAATATCCACACACCCCATCTATAGATTTGTTTCGCAAATCCACCCCATCCAAAAAATTATCAATTTGAATCAGAACTTATTTTTAGTCCTACTTTCATTTCTTGATTGTATTTCTATGTACACCTAGATTTTTTTTCACGATTTATTGATTAAATTGTAAACTTTACCTAGGCAAATCTTCATCTCAGTCTTATTTTTCAACTTCTTACACTCCTAACATTCAAACAAATACAGGTAGCGCTCATGACCATCGACCAAACATTATCAATGTACCTGTTGATGCTTGCAATGGCTGGATCGGTGGATTGGTCCGGTGGGTGTAGGGAAGAATTTGGCCCATTGCACCCATTCCCAGTGATCTGGGTAGACTGCGTCATGTCATGACATCACAAGGCTGAGCCCGCAGACCTGCTCCCGCTCTCAGGTGCTGCCCACTGTTTGGTAGAGACGCCAGATGTCAGAGAATGCTGTGAAACTCTGTGGTGGGAGCGATTAATTTTTCATTAATTATGGCGCGGTAAGTAACACCCACCCTGGTCTCCATGCACTCAGCACCTGTAATTACATTCCCTAGAAACTGTACCATTGCTGTCATTGAGTATCATTGCAAACACATTTTAGCATTATTTTTAACAAATTAAAATCTTAGGTCTTTGGCACAGCATAAAATTAAATTTTAAAGCAATTTTGGAAATAAAAAAACGCAAGTTTTTCCCGGGCAACGCCCGGGCGGGTCAGCTAGTATATAATATAATGCTTGTGCCGTGTGAAGGAGACTTTGGCTTTAGGCTGCCCAGTGGGCGCTGTAGCACAATGTACACAAAGAAAGGGTTCCATCAGTAAGTTACATTGGCACAGCCATCTGGCAGTCACCTTAACCACTTTACCCGCACAGTACATCAGGAGGGGTGATAGCTAACAAACATGGCATAAATAAGGCCTTAATTTTATCCCTCAGCTGTCATCTGCAAGCTCCCCCCCCCCCCCCCCCCTCACCACCAGTCCTGGCGCCATAGGCTGCATCCATTTCAGCCTTTTGGTTATTCAGGTACCGGATAATACAGTCCTGGTCCTTTGTATGATTGCAATATTTATGGAATTTCATTGTCACTGCATGGCACTGAAGACACCTTATCATGCCCTATACTGTAAATGTTAATAGTAATATTAATAAATTAAAGACTTACCACAATTGCTGCTTTAATTTCAGCAGTAGTATCCTAAACAAATCAGAAAACAACAGAAATAAAACACATAAATAAAAAATCATAAACTATATTTTAAGAAATAAAATATTTCTGTGACAGGATAGATTACATCAGGGCTGGGCAATAGCGGCCCTCCAGATGTTGATGAACTACACATCTCAGCATGCCTTGCATCAGTTTTAGCATGGCCACATAGCAAAACTGATGCAAAGCATCCTGGGATGTGTAGTTCATCAACAGCTGGAGGGCCACTATTGCCCAGCCCTGTATTACATGGTATGCAACAGTAACATAGTTAGGAGAGGTCTCTCTTTTATTATCTAGTTACATAAGATATATTACAAGTATTTGGTCTTTTTTACACTACTGTATTATGCCATCTCTGTATTCTCCCAGAAACAGAGAATTCCAGCATATACCCTCATTGTTGACTATGCATGAACATAACTAGACCTTTTGTGCGCCCTATGGAAACATCCTGAAGGCAACAAACCCCCCCTCCCTAATAGAGATGAGCGAAGGATGGCATGCACTGGCAGGATAGACACCAAATGGTCAGTTATCTGTATACAATAAAATATATGTCTACATGGGGGGGCGTTCACCATCCTAATTGTTGGGATGATGGCATTCAAAATAACAATGCCAGCATACTGACTATTGCCAGGAGACCTTCACCAGAATCCTGACAACAATGAAGATACTGGCACCGGAATCCTGACTGCCAGTATACTGATCCTAAGTATTCCGGGGCATGTTAGGATTAGGCATTAGGGTTGGATTTAAGGTTAGGCTACGAGAAGAGTGTGGTTAAGGTTAGCCTGTGGCTAAGCAAAGATTTGGCTGTGGGGAGGGAGAGTTAGTCACTTAAAAGGGGAGGTTAAGATGCAGGTCAGGAGGAATAGGATTAGGCAATGGGGTACAGGGTTATGGTTAGGCACTAGTGGGAAGATTAGGATCAAGCTGTGGGGGGGGGGGGGTGGAGGGGAAGTATACTTAAGTGATCCCTTTCAGGTTTCAATCCATCAAAATACTGGCGCCGGTATTCTGACCACCACCAATCCCCACTGCCAGTTATCCGTATGTATCACAACACAGGGAGCACACAGCAGCAGAACCCCAAGCAGCCAGTACACAGCATGCTAATACATGGCATGCCAATGGCCCCTCCTTTCAGCACACTGCAGGTCTCCACCACCCTGTCTCTTGTACTGACCTGAACCAGCAACATCAAGCCTGCATAAACTGAGCAGAGCATCAATGGAGGCACCACCTTACCTGCAGCAGACAGAATGGCCAGAGGCAGAGGCCACACCTCATTCCCTCCCCTAGAGATCTGGCAGTGGTGAACGGCACCCCTTTCAGATGCAGACAGCAGCCCCTCAGTACAAGGCAGACCGATTTGGCTTGTGGGGGCATGTCACTACTCACCCAACTTGCCGCTCTGTCACTGCTCCAACCTGTGGTCTCTACCTTCCACCCATATCCTGGTGGAGTGTCAGAGACTCATGAGATAATGTCATCCCTTCACTAGACCAGTAGTTGGCACAGAGGCAAGGAGTACTGTTACTCCCGTTGAACCCACTCCTACCCTATCTGAATGACCAGCCACCATTTGCCTGCCCCCTGGGTTTTAATTAAAGTAAAAAAAAGTCTCAACTGATGCAGGAGGTTCATTGCTTTGCCAGCGCCTTAGCTGATGTGCCCCATAGTAATAGCATTCCCTGCACCCTCCATAGTTATGCAACTGCTCTAACGGATTAATATAGACTTCAATTGAAAATAAATTTCATGAAAGGGGAACAGAAATCTTTTAATTAAAATATTACTCCTGAAATGATTTATTGGAAAAAACTGTAAAATTACTTTTTTTGCATTGGTTTATATCAGAGCAAGACTCAGCTAAGAGAAAGCAGTGACATATAAGGCAAGGTTGTCTACCCTCCCGGAATGGCTGGGAGGCTCCTGAAAATCAGGTCCCCCTTTCAGCCCGGAAAGGTGGACAATCCTTCCGGATACCGGCGTCACCGCCCCAAATCTCCCTGGCCGCAGTGGTAAAATTACCACGAATCACAGCTTTTCGGAGAAGGGGGCAGGGCTAAAGATACAAGTACATCTGAAGATGAATGGGACATTATGGCCCTTATTCAGATCTGATCGCAGTACAAATTTGTTCTTAAAATTGACAAAACCATGTGCACTGCGGGTGGGGCAGATTTAACATGTGCAGGGAGAGTTAGATTTGGGTGGGGTGTGTTTAAAATTAAATCTTAATTGCAGTGTAAAATAATGCAGCCAGTATTTACCCTGCACAGAAAGAAAATAACTCACACAAATCTAACTCTCACCTGCAGTGCACATGGTTCTGTCCATTTTGAGAACAAATTTGTACTGCGATTAGATCTGAATAAGGGCCTATATTTCTAATAGATGCGCTTGTGCTTATACTGCATCTGTGAAAATTATTTTACAGTATACTATAAGTCAATTTACTAACTTCTGTATGTGAAAATTCTGAAATAATTGCACAATGCATGTGTAAAAATATTTAGTCGATGTGAATGAACAGCCATTCTGTGATTTTACAGCACAATCTAGAAAGCTGGCACTAAGTAATGCTAACAGAAATGATGAATTTTATTTTACATACCATATACAAAGTCCTACACAAAAATATTTAAATATGCCTTATCAAACCTGAAAAATTACAAAATGCACTACATTTGGCTTCAATATTATATAAAACTTCAGAGACGGTTTTCTTGTGTGAGTAAATACAATCATTTTAATATAATAAATAGGCTTACCAGTAAGCTTACAACAGTATTTAAGGTAGTTTTAGTTGCAGCGGCAACGGTAGCCTGGAATAAAAAAATAAAAAAAATTAGAGAATGACAATGTACATTAATACATTTGCTGTTTTGAGGTAAATGTTCAACAGCATGAAAAACTATTTTTAATCAAATGGAATATAAATTGCTATAATTGTGCCTCCAGCTAATGATAATTGAGGAAATATGGTCTACTATATAAATATGATATTTATTTTACAATATTATGCAACTTTTACTAAATAAGTTTCCAAGGAAATATTGTTTATTGAAAGTTGTATAAATATATGTTACTCTCATTATAGTATGCATACAGGGTGCTGTGTGTGCAGTGCACATGGGCACCCGGGAGCCTATATTACACACCTTGCACCTATTTTTTTCAAATACTCACTTCTCCGGAGTCCCACTTAGGCGGCAGCACCTCTTCACAAATCATCAACAAAATGGTGTGTGGGCCACTTTATTCGGTGCATGTACAGCAGAGCCGGCCCTAGCCTAAATTACGTCCTAGGCAAGATTTTGACTGTTGCCCCCTAGCACCGCCACTAGTTCCGTCTCTGACCCTGCTCCCCTTTCCCAGCACCATCAACCCTCATCATAGCAGTCATCATTTTGGTGTCCCTACCCGCAATATTTTAAATAGAACCAGCGCACCCATTCGGTGCCTTTTTTGCTGAAAATTCATCTTATTTGCAATGTTATGACCAGCACACACAAGGAGCTTCTGATGATTAAATTGATATGCAGCATGCCTATATTCTGTGTGCGACTGTGGTTGTACCTGCATATGGAATGCTATGTTACAGTGATTTCCATGAATACACTATTTCATATGCAGATACAGCCTCACTCACACACAGAATATAGGCATGCTGCATATCATTTTAATCAGCAGAAGCTGCTGATGCCCCTAGGCATTCCAAATGCCCTAGGCAATTGCCTAGTTGGCCTATGCCTAAGGCCGGCTCTGATGTACAGTAAGGAACAATCTAGGAAAATGGCCACCATTTCTGCACATGCCTAATACAATGTTTGCCAGCTAGTACTAAGGCTATCTTGCTTCCGGCTACAGAACAGGCGGTCCAGATGTTGGCACATTTCCCTCCTCCTCTGTGAATACATCCCTGGTTACACGCAACAGTCACATCTCATGCAACAATGCAAGGTTGCGCTTTCCCTGACATGAATTTTTGTGACACTGTGTAGTCCTGCAAGAAGTACAATTTTGCTTTATATACTGTAGTTAAAAAAAAATGTTTTTATTTTATATACAGTATAATAGAATTAGGGCACTCACCAATCAGCAGTCAAAACACTCTTTTTATTGCTTCATGTTTAAAGCACAATAAGGCGATTTTACGGACAAAAAATGCCCTTAAATCATGGCATCCAAGTCCCAAACCAAAGTGCAATGTCGGCTTATTGTGCTTTAAACATGAAGCAATAAAAAGAGAAGTATTTTGACTGCAGATTGGTGAGTGCCCTAATTCTCTTATACTGTGGATTTGGACTATATTTTACATATATGCCTGATGGGAGCACCACAAATGAGGATTACCTACCCGTGAGTGAATTGGATATATAACTGAGCACATATTTATTGTTAGGAGCCATTATAAATGGCTAATTTCTGTCTTGTCTGTTCTGTCTTGTGTTCAGTCTGTGTTTGGTATTTTACTCTCTGGTGGTCTCCGGTGGTGGGTATGTGCCATTGTGGCTCAATCTTCTGTGAACTTTATTATGCACAAGCCTGAACTCGTTATCCCTGCTGGGAGTTGGGCTGATTTGTTCACAGGTGTCTTAATCTCCTGAGCCCTTTATAATGCATTCTGCCCAGCACTACCCTGCCAGTTATAGTTCCTAATTGTTACTGCAGTACTGTTTGTCTAGGTTCCTTCTTCAGAGTGTTCCCAGTCACAGACCTTGTATCCAGCGTTGTACATAGCCTGTAAGTGTGTTACTGGTTCCCAGCCGTGTCCTGCTCTGTCCTGAGGTCCTGTGCTCCTGTTGCAGTGACTCCTTGCCTGAGTCTGACGTGCTTTTCCTTCAGATAAGTCAGGGGTCCCCCTGCAGTGTTTTTCTATTGTTAACATACTGCTACCATCACTGCATTGTTGCAGTTGCTCGTGCAGGTGGTCAGGTTTGTCCTGTAAGGGTTCACTCCCTCCCTGTGTGGGTAGTCAGGGTTTTTTGTATTTACAACCTCAGTGTATTGTTGCACCCGTGGGGTTATTTTTCCCACACATTGGTAGGCTGGGTGTGTACGCTATCTCACCCCACCTTGCCATGTATCCCACTTCCTGTGGGCCACCTTGTCCCACTCAAGACCAGGTGGCATCGGACTGGGGCTGGACCTAATTCAGACCCACAAACATGGATGTTATTGGTGAAGCCTTAGCCCACAGGAGGCCAGCAGAACCGTGGAATCACGGCAACCGGGTCCACACACCCAGTCCTACCTTACACACACACACACACACACACACACACATATATATCAAATTTAGTACTGGGGAATATGGAGAATGTACCTCTCACTCCCCCTTCTCCCTCACCCCTGCAGCTCGCACCCCACTTTCTCCTTTCTGTGCTCACCCTTAAAGCACTACCCAAAAGTGTGGATTCTGGGAGCGATGCTGTGGTTTTATCAGAAACCCCCTGTTAACGAGCATGTTACCCCCAGGTAATGAGCAAGAAACAGTTCTTATCTTTCTGTTTCCTAATGAGGGTTACTATCCTCCTTCTTCCAATAAAAAGACCAATAATACCCATTAAAATCAATGAGCCTTTCTGTCAATGACCTATTATTATTATTATTATTATTATTATTATTATTATTATTATTATTATTATTATTATAATTTTATTTATAAGGCGCCACAAGTGTTTCGCAGCGCCGTACAAAGGAACAATACAGGGAAACAAAACTTGGCATAACATTGAATAAATAACAAAAATACAGTACAAATAAAGAGCGCCACAGATCAATACACATTACAGCTTGGATATAAGTAGTGAGGACTCAATCAACATACAACTAGAGGCTTGAGGCCAATGATGGAGAGGAGTATGCAGATGAAGATGGTCACTGAGTGTTGGAGTAAAGGAGAGCTGTGAGTGAAATGTGAAGAGAAGTGGGCTTTGACAACAGGAGGGAAGAGGGCCCTACTCGGAGGAGCTTACAATCTAGTAATGACCTAGTCCTTTGTTTAAAATGTTTCGGTTCTGGGAGAAAACCCAAGCAAAGGTTACTGGCGAGGACAGGCCAATCCCAACCCTGACTCTGTTAATCGCTCCAGAGATTATAGGCACCTGCAGAGCTAAGACTTCATCTAAAATTGCCACGTTTGAAGGGGCTGAAATGAGGGGATCTACAAGGCCGGGACCAAGACTCTGAACTCCGGCAGGACTGGAAATAATGGCTTTCTGACACAGGCAGGATTTCAGGCACACGGCAGGTATGCTTACAGGACTCCTCAGACACAGGCTTGAATAGGACCAAGACTCCATTATGTCACTGCCTCCTTCATCTTGGGACCTCCTAACTGCCAAAACAACACCATTTTCACCCCCTTCCATTGCCCCCTCCTTCTTCACAAAAAAGTCATAATTACAAATTTGACTTAGGTCGACAGTCATTAGGTCAACACTGTTGGGTCAACAGGCAACAAGGTCGACAGGGTCAAAACCAGCAGTCTTTCTTTCTGAAATTGGACTCTTATATCTCCCGGGTCCACCAAGGCGAGGTCATAATGGCTGGGGAATTCAATGAAGTGTTGGATAGCTCTGTAGATAGATCTCGATCATCGGCGCGCCCTGTGCCCAGCTCCCAGTCCTCAAACATCACCTCCTTTATGATTTCCTTCACTTATATGATCTTTCTGTTAGAGACTACACATTTTTTCTCTTCAGTCCACAAGGTATACTCCAAAATAGATATGATCCTGCTCAGCCGTGACCTCTGTACCAAATTAATTTAGGATAGCGTCCTCCCTATGATTTGGTCTGATCAATATCCAATTTTTTCTGACCTTTCTAATCTTTCCTCCCACCCTCCCCCTCCAGCTGAAGAATTAATGATTCCCTCCTTCATAATCCTGACTTAAATCCTACCTGACTGTCTACTTCCAAATGAATACCTCCCCTGATATATCTCCCCTTACTGTGGGAGGCTCATAAAGCCGTTATGAGAGGCCACTTAATTGCTATGGCATCCCACTATAGAAAGTGAACTGAATCCCATTTTATTACTTTGACAAGCAACCTCCAGGTCCTTGAAAGACAGCACAAAACTTCCCCTTCGCAGGAGAACCTAGACCTCCTCGTCAAAGCTAGATCTGACGTAGCTTTACTCCTCTCTGAGCATACAGCCAAGGCTCTACAATGACTGAAGCAGACATTCTACGAGAAAGGTGACAAAGTGGTAGCTTCTAGACTACGAGCCCAGCTAGCCCAAAATAATATACTACCTACTGTATAAAAACGCGATATGGAGCCCTTTCCTTCTCCCCTGAGACAATTTGTAGGGAATTTCGAGGCTTTTACTCGAATGTTTACAACCTAAAATCCTGAACGGGTTGCCCAGAACCCTCTGTTGATGACACAACATTTCCTTCAACGTGCCTGTTTGCCTAAACTAACTGCCCAGGCATCTGCCCAATTGAACCTATATATTAAATATGAGGAAATCTGTGCTGTACTTAAAGACCAGAAAACCTCTAAAGCTCCTGGCCCAGATGGTTTCTCAGTAGCCTACTACAAAAAAATTGCCACTATGCTGATCCCACATCTGAGATCTTTGTTTAATGCTGTACTTCATGGTGCCTTCTTTTCTAAAACCATGCTTGAGGCTAGAATTGTAGTGATTCATAAGGAGGGGAAGGACCCCCAAGACTGTGCTAGCTATAGGCCAATCTCACTCCTCAACTCTGATATTAAATTATATGCCAAAATTTTGGCCTCACGACTAAATGGGGTACTTCCTGGCCTGGTACACTATGACCAGCTAGGGTTTATCCCTGGTCATCAAGCTAGGGATAATACTAGGCGAGCGATTGATCTAATCCAAATCCTAAACAGAAGACAGTTTCCTTCTTTTATTCTTTCTCCAAACGCTGAGAAGGCATCTGAAAGCATCTCCTTGCCTTTCTATTTAGCACTTTGCAAGCTTTTGGTATATCTGATGAATTCCTTGCTGGAATGTCAGCCTTATACTCCACCCCTATAGCTAAGGTTTTCACCAATGGGCTCCTCTCAGATTCCTTCCCTCTGACCAACGGTACGAGACAAGGCTGCCCCCTCCCTCCATTAGTGTTTGTTTTAGTGATAGAGCCACTAGCAGCTATGATCAGACTTTCTGATAAAGTCCTTGGTGTGAAGGTTGGCTCTCTAGAGTTTAAAGTCTCCCTATTTGCTGACTATGTCCTCTTGTCCCTTACCCACCCTCATACTTCACTCCAAGTCCTTACCGATATTATCTTAGAATATGGAGAGCTATCAGGTTATAAAGTGAATTTGCTCATCCATGTGCCTCCTGACTTAGGGTCTATCCTAAGCTCTGCCCACTCATTTAATTGGCAGGCTCGTCAGATTATATACCTAGGAGTATTTATTACCTCCCATTACAACCTTTTGTACTCTAAAAATATTCCTCGAATCCTGTCCAAGCTTAAACAGAACCTTGCTAGGTGGAAACCGCTTATTATTTTGTGGCTGGGCAGGATCGTGGCTATTAAAATGAATGTGATACCCCAACTACTGTATATGTTCCAAACTTTAACTACAGTATAAACATCCCAGTTAAAGTTCATAATGATGTCCATTCTGCTCTCCTGAGATTTGTTTGGAGTGACAAGACCCCCAGAAATGCCTTTTCTGCTCTTAAAATGCCTAGATCTAAGGGTGGTATGGGCTATCCTCTGGTAAAGCTTTATTACCTGGCCAGTCACTTAAGCCAGGTGG
This sequence comes from Crinia signifera, assembly GCF_055691185.1. Lineage (NCBI taxonomy): Eukaryota > Metazoa > Chordata > Amphibia > Anura > Myobatrachidae > Crinia > Crinia signifera. Next base: position 98,821,958 of record NC_139220.1, on the reverse strand, counting down.
TTGCTATCTTTGCTCCTCCACAATCTATCTCTTGGTTAGACTTGGAGGCTGCTTATTTGGGGGTTCGTTCTTTGGCCTCGTTATGGGGTCTGTCCAAGCCTCATAGATCTGTGCTGGCTACCCCCCTGCCATCTCTTAAATTCTATGTGGCGATCTGGGATTCTTCTTATTCTACCTACAAAGTCTCCTCTGCTTGCTCTCCTCTTACTCCTCTGTGGAGTAATCCTGCTTCCCCCCCCAGGTAACTCCCCCCCATCTATTCAAAACATGGAGCCTAGCTGGCCTCCGGGTAGTTTATGACCTTACTGCACAGGGGTCATGGGCTTCTGTAGATGATATCAAACACTCATTTCCCTCCCTGTCTCCTCCATTTTTCAAGTATTTCCAGCTCTGGCATTTCCTTCTGTGTCTGACACGCTCCTTACCCTCACCCCATTTGAGTCTCAAGGTGACATTCTATGGGATCGCAGATTTTGCCGCAAAATCGCACTTTTATAAAGTGCGATTTTAACTCGCGCCGGAACTCGCATCCAGATGTTTTCCCATTGAAAAGTATAAAATGTGCATATTTAATGAGATGCAAATTTGGAAAATGTGTCTTAAATTCGCCAGACCAGGTTCTGATACGCGAGTTGTCCTGAACCCTGCACAGATCATTGAGATCTGTGCATGGTTCTGTGGTAAAAAATGTGTGGTTTTTTTTTCTTGAAAAAAATTGCGTGGGGGTCCCCCCTCCTGAGCATAACCAGCCCCGGGCTCATTGAGCCGGACCTGGTTCCAAAAATACGGGGGACAAAAAGTGTAGGGGTCCCCCGTATTTCTGGAACCAGCCAGGACTCTTGTACCGGTCCTGGTTCCAAAATTACGGGGGACAAAAAATATGGGGGTCCCCCGTATTTTGAAACCAGCACCGGGCTCCAACAGCCCGCAGTGTCATGCCACAGCCGGGGGACACTTTTTACATAAGTCTCCCGGCCGTACCATGAGCACCGTGGCTGGCCAGCCAAGGACGGGGTACCTGGAGGAGTGGGGACCCCCCCAATAAAGGTGTCCCCCCCCCAAGGCTTCACCCGTCCAGGGCTGAAGCCCGGGGCTATCACCGGCGTCCCTGGCCAGTGGATGCCGGCCTGATGGTGGAAAATCTTTCAATCCTAACATTGCTTTATACAGGAGAACTACAAGTCCCAGCAGACCTCCCCCACAGGCTGGGACTTGGAGAACAACAAGTCCCAGCATGCGGGGCATTAATGGGCCCGCTGGGACTTGTAGTCCACCTGTAAAAAGAATGTTAAAATAAACACACACAGAAAAGTAAAACTTTATTACATACACACACACACATCTCACTTTTACAACCACATACTCACCGATCCAGGATCCAGCGCTGGTCTCCCTTCTGCTGCAGAACCGGTCAGCCCGCACTATCAGCGGGCTGAACCGTCTTTCTCTGATGGAGCTAACAGCTTCTGTTGCGCTGTCCCAGCGCAACAGAGGCTGAGAGCGTCTTCGGCTTATGCGTCTCCATGGAGAGACGCAACGCCCAATCACTCTCTCAGCCTGTGTCAACGCGACAGAAGCTGTTAGCTGCATCAGAGACAGCCGGTTGTCCCCACTGTCAGTGCGGGGGTAGCCGGCTCTGCAGCAGAAGGGAGACCAGCGCTGGATCCTGGATCGGTGAGTATGTGTTTGTAAAAGTGAGATGTGTGTGTGTGTGTGTGTGTGTGTATGTAATAAAGTTTTACTTTTCTGTGTGTGTGTTTTCTTTTGACATTCTTTTTACAGGTGGACTACAAGTCCCAGCGGGCCCATTAATGCCCCGCATGCTGGGACTTGTGGTTCTCCAAGTCCCAGCCTGCGGGGGAGGTCTGCTGGGACTTGTAGTTCTCCTGTATAAAGCAATGTTAGGATTGAAAGATTTTACACCATCAGGCCGGCGTCCACTGGCCAGGGACGCCGGTGACAGCCCCGGGCTTCAGCCCTGGACGGATGAAGCCTTGGGGGGGAAACCCCTTTATTGGGGGGGTCCCCACTCCTCCAGGTACCCCTTCCAAGGCTGACCAGCCACGGTGCTCATGGTACGGCCGGGGGACCTTATGTAAAAAGTGTCCCCCGGCTGTGGCATGACACTGCGGGCTCTTGGAGCCCGGTGCTGGTTTCAAAATACGGGGGACCCCCAGATTTTTTGTCCCCCGTATTTTTGGAACCAGGACCGGTCCAAGAGTCCGGGGCTGGTTTCAGAAATACGGGGGACCCCTACACTTTTTGTCCCCCGTATTTTTGAAACCAGGTCCGGCTCAATGAGCCCGGGTTGGTTATGCTCAGGAGGGGGGCCCCCGACCCCATTTTTTTTTTAATACAAACCCAAAATCACACATAAGCTCAAATTCGCACATTTTCATGCCTAAAAATCGCACATTTTCATGCCGAAAATTCGCCCATTATCGCACTCAATCGCACTTTTCTTGCCGGAACACGCACCTCATTAAATATGCGAATCCAAGGCAAAAATGCAATTTGAAAAAAGTGCAATAATGGGCGAAAAACTGACGTGGGAAAAACTCTCATCCCATAGAACGTCACCCTCTATGTCTGAATTGTCTTCTACGCAAGGGCCTGATCTCGTTGGTCTATTCAATGTTAATTGAAGTAACTGCTGTTTCTCTTAGCTGCCATGAAAGGGATTGGAAGATGGACCTGGGGCTGCCTCCTAATGACTCTTGTTGGGATGAGGTGCGAGAAGGCATAGCTAAAAGCTCTATCTCTACCCAACTTAAAGAAACATCTTAAAAACTATACTATAGATGGTACTATACCCCCATGAGGCTTTCCATAATGTTTCCCTCTTCTACGCCTGTGTGCTGGCGTAATTGTGGCCAGAGAGGAACGCTCTTCCATATTTGGTGTACGTGTCCTTCTATTTCCTCTTTTTGGACTAGGATAGCCCTGCTCCTGAAATCTATTTCAGGTATCCCATTCTCCCTAGACCCATGGTCGTTCCTTCTTGCTCGCCCTTTTCCTGACTTAGACTCTTCCATGAATAAGTTACTATCCCATATCCTAGCCGCGGGCAAATCCCTAATTGCTAAAAACTGGAAATCCCCTACCCCCCCCCCCCCCATCCCACAGAATTGGCCCTAACTAACTATGTCTGGTCCATAGCTGCAATGGAAAAGATCATCTATTACCTCCATGATCGTCCCTATAAATTTGATATTGTCTGGGGTCCTTGGCTTCGACATATGGCTCCCGTATCAACTCATTTTGTTACCTGTGCCTGCTCTTAGAGTGTTTCTATGGATGGAATGGTTATTTGTACTCCTTAGGGGCTTCACCTCTTTATCACAGTGAGTTTACCTTTGTTGTTTTTGTATTATCTATATCCTATTATATATGCAAGGAATCATAATGTATTTGTACCTGTTCCTGTCCCTCTTCTCCCTCGTCTCTCCCCTTTCCCCCTCCCTTCCTCTCTTCCCTCTCATTTCCTCTCATTTCCTATCTGCATCACCCTTCTGGTTTCTTTTTTTTTTTACTTGTTCTAGTTTTAATATGGAAAAAAAGAGAATGGTATCTTTGTTGTACCTAATGTGACTATACTATGTATCGATTCTCTTAGAAAATAAAGAGTTAAAAAAAATAATATATGTAATATATATATATATATATATATATAATTACAAATGTCTGTATTTCCCTCCTATTATATAGACAAAAGGTATACAATTACCAAAAGAGTGATTAGCTGATCAGCTGCACAGTTCATTCTTGTTGGCATCTCATCTGGTGGGCAATTCTGCAAATAAAATAAAGAGCATATGTTCTTTTGTTGCATGCCATATTTGTTATTGACTTATATTTTATACAGTGAATCATGTTATAACTGCATTTTATTTAAAACTTCCAAAGGTTCCTGCTGAAATGAATTGCCTTTATTTAAAATGTAATAGTTTATTTGTCATGTGACTATGGTTGACATTGTAATCCTGGACACTGTGGTGTAATAATAAATCAGTAGCAATCAAACAAATCATTTAAACATGTAAATATATTGAAACCTGACAAGTGGGAAACCTATAGCGCTGCCAAAATTTTTGCAGCTAAAAACCTGTTATACCCCTTTCAGACCGCAATGCCGGGTCAGACCTGGGATTGTCCAAACCGGCACCAACATGGGTGCGGTGCATTCATTCTAAACCTGGGTCGCCCATTATACAGGGGACGTCCAAGTTTAACCCTGCCAGTTTGCTCGGGCCGGGTTATGGACAATAACCCAGATTGAGGATACGTTGTGCAAGGGGTATTAGTGATACTGTCAAGTACCCCGAGCCGCAAGGCGGAGGGAAGTCTACTGAGGGTCTCTCCAAACCTTCGGGTGCGGAGGACCCACCGTCCTAACCCTTCCGGGGGTTGAGGAATGAGGGTCTCTCTAAGCTTCGGCGAAGAGGACCCACCGTTCCCTATTTTCCCCTCTTCGGCCTTATGGTTGAGAGGGGTTAGGGGAAAAACGGGGCCCTGTCTCCTTCGGGAGACGGACCCATTCGATCGCACGGCCTCCTTTGCACGTGTTTAGGCACAGCACTGGTGGTGGGGAGCACACCTCGTGCTCCTGAGTTTTTTCAAACTCATTAGTGATACTGTCAAACCCCTTTAACTCGGACTGATTTTTAGGAATAATCACTTCTTTACCTGAGCTGATTGCTGCTAGAGCCTCTAGATTGAGATTAGTACAGATTATTAGCCACTGCCTTTTGAGTCATGTCCGTGTCAAAACACGTAATTGACTCCTTCATTAGCCAAATATTATTAGAGATCGACGCCTCTTCTGTGCCCTTCATGGTGCTCAACAGTGGATTTACAGCGTACATCTCCATAATTATCAGTAGCTTTGCTCACCAGTAGGTTAACAGAAGTACAAGCAAACAGGTGTCAGTGGGAGCTTCGAATACAGTGCACTGGGCACGGACTACCCCAGAGGGCCCTGAGGACTCTTGGGTTTCCTGACTTCATGGCGTTTACCTGTCTGTACATTGCTACAAGATAGGAATACTGGTGTCTCCCACCCTACCCATAAGTACTGTGGACAATATAGAGTGGAGACATGGACTTGAAAATCCTCACCACATACAAGTGTGCACACCGATCTCCAGCCAGCCACATTGCCAGATTAAGGCTCCATGTGGCTCGGGGTACTTATGACAAGGGGAGCTCCTAACAATGACTATGGGCTAGATTTAATAGTGTCAGGATTTATTTTTAAGGGGCAATCATTTACAAGGCATGGTTTTGATTGGTAAATGATTGCCCCTTTAAAAAAACGGTACTTGTTTCCTGGCACGGCTCCAGAGATTTTTATCTCAAGCATCGGGACCTAAAAAATTGCGTCGATCGCATCACTTGCAACCAAATCGCATGCGATCGACGCGATCAACGCGATTTTTACATTGGAATCAATGAAAATGGTCCCTGAGACCCGATTTTACATTGTGCCCAATGTTAAAAGCCCCCGAAATCCCAAATTTAATTGCATACCCCCCCTCATGGGTGAAATGCCACCCATTGTTAACACCACCCCACGATGAACGCCAACCTGAAGCGTGGCGAGCGCAGCGAGCCCACGAGGGGCGTCGGTCCGCGTCCTCCGACCTTTTCATACCCCCACTATCCACGTCGGCGTGGAGTTGACCTTATAAAGTGTGGTGAGCGCATAACTTGTGTGGGACGCGCATATCTTCACAGGTATATGTGTCCGCTCGCCACGCTACGGGCTCGGTGGCTCGCTGCGCTCGCCACACTTTATTAAAAATCAACTCCACGCCGACGTGGATAGTGGGGGTATGAAAAGGTCAGAGGACGCGTACCGCCGCCCCTCGCGGGCTCGCTGCGCTCGCCACGCTTCGGGTTGGCATCAATAGTGGGGTGGCGTTAACAATGGGGGGACATTTCACATATTTAAAACCCATGAGGGTGCATATACAATCAAACATTTGGCCCATTTCCCATTGTTCCCTATGTAAAATCGCGTTGATCGCGTCGATCGCATTGCATGCCATTATAATGGCATGCGATCCACGCGATTTTACCATTGTAAGCTAATTTAACATTGAGCCCTATGTAAAATCGCGTTGATCGCGTCGGTCGCATCGCATGCCATTATAATGGCATGCTATGGACGCGATCAACACGATTTTCTTATTGCCGGCAATAAAGCCAGTTAATTGACAGAAAATCGCATCCATCGAGTCGATCACATACCTAAAGTTACCTTAACTTAAGGTATGCCATCTACCACGACGGACGCCGTGCGAGGAAACAAGTACCAAAAAACCCCCAGAGTTCGGTTGGCATCCCTCACGGGCGCCGAACTCAAACGCTATTACATCCGGCCCATAGACATTTTTTACAGGCACCCTTGTTTTAAATACATACACCTCATACATATACAGGCAGAGCCAGAATAACAATATGGTGGATGGAGCTGCAGCTCCAGCTTCCACATGAAAATAGGCCCATTACCATGACAGCATGGTCGACCTAAAGATGGTCCAGTCATTAGGTTGACACCACTAAGTCGACATGGGTTTAGGTCGACATGTGACAAGGTCAACGGGTCATTAGGTAGCCAGAAGCATTAGGTCAACATGGTCTAGGTCGACAGTCAAAAGGTCAACATGGGGTTTTTCACTTTTTTTGACCCGAATGTCGACACCGTCGACATGGACCCACAATTGAGTGTACATCATCCCCTTTCATGGCTCGCTGTGCTCGCCATGCTTCGGGCATGGTGCCTTGCTGCGCTTGGCACACTATTTTATTCTCCTGCCATGCCCTAGTGGATGATACAGGCATGAAATACTGCCTGTCGGCACATGTCGGCTCAAAAAACAGTAAAAAAAAACATGTCGACATTTTGACTGTTGACCTAGCCCATGTCGACCTAATGCTTGTTGCTACCTAATGACCTGTCATCCTTGTCCCATATCAACCTAGACCCATGTCGACCTTGCAGTGTGTCGACCTAGTTGTGGCCACATGGTTGGCCATAAATCATATGTATCAAAATTGCATTCCTATTTTACACATTTACACAATTTTAGTACTTTTATATACTTAGGGAGACACTGGGGGTATAGCAGGGTTACCCACCATTCCGGGAGGGTCCCCCTTCCAGCCCCCCGGAAAGGGTGGCAATCCTCCCACGTATCCCTCCATCTCCCGCGATCTGTCCCTCGGCGGGGGGGGGGGGGTGTCCGTATGTAAAATACCACGATCGCGGCATTTTAGCCGAGCAGTGCAATGCCTGAAATACCGGCATTGCACAGCGGGGGGGGCGGGGCTAAAATGGCAGGACAGCATGCATGTGGCCCCGCCCCTGAACCGCCTCTTTTTGACTCCCGGAGATGGCCCCTGCCTAACAGAGCTAGCTGCCCTCTCCCGGAGAGGGCAGCTCAAAAGTCGGCAAGTGTGGGGTATAGTGTATGGGTTTTACATGCCTACATGTCATTGGCCTCACCTACTCCATTTCTTATTATAGGCCCTTGAACATTTTCAGTTCCAGGCCCATTAGGCCCTGAATCTGTCCCTGAACACACATACACACACACATAGCCTGTATGCATAAATACACACATAGCATACATATACACACACAGGATACTTAAAATTCTGAAATTATATATGATGACCCAGCACTCCTTTACAAAGGTATTACTTGCTGAGATACCTTCTAGAAATCCATGATTCAGGTACAAGTACAAGGTGTACACTCACAAGGCCAGATATAAAGTTTGAGAACAAATCCTTTATTCCTACATCACGTTTCGGGGACACAACCCTGTGATCATGGACAGCACAAGTAACAGTTCTTTCTCTCACATAAGCCATGGGAGCTTTAGGATCAGAAAAACTTGTGTATACAGGGGCTAATTAAGCCTTACCCTTTTCTATACAGTAACATTGTACAGACAGCGGCCTTTTACATTTTAAAACACTTTTTATTCTTTCTTGTTTCACTGTCTATAATGTTAATGTATTTCACCAAGATGTTATTTAGGTCTTAATACATATTAATAAATGTTACATTTTGATTAATATGTGATTCTCAGTGCACCCAAAGAAATACTTATTTTTCTTGTTGGGTGTTCTAGGTCTTTACAATAGTAGCGAGTAGCACCTCCTATCAAGAATACCTAAGGAGGGCAAGCTTTTTTCTTTATACATGTATGTATGATAGGGAGAAGAGAATCGTAGAGGAGATATTCCTAGGCTGGTGCCAGATCTTTCTTTGTGTGTCTGTAAGATGTTAATACATCTTGTCAATGTGTCTTGGCAGGAAGTATTATAGCCGAGGGATAAGCGCCACTATAATACAGTACATATGTCTCTATGATTTTTAGGTGTATACAGGCCTGACTAAAGGTCTGGTGCCCCAGCCTTATAAGCATAAAGCTCCCATTAAAATGTTCCTAAACACACATGTATGGGCGGTTAGGGATTCTGGTACTTGTTTCCTAGCAGGGCGCCCACGATATTACATTGTATGGCATCTCATCGCATCACATCGCATGTGGGTATATGGCATGCGATGCGATTAAAAATTGTATAAGCCCCTATACGATTTTAAATTGTATAAGCACCCTAATGGGTGATTATAATGTGAAATACACCCCCACGCCACCCCCAATATCAACGCCAACCCGAAGCGTGGCGAGCGCACCGAGCCCGTGAATGGCGGCGGTACGCGTCCTCCGACCTTTCATACCCCCATTTTCCACGTCGGTGTGGAGTTGATTTTATATAGTGTGGCGAGCACAGCGCGCCACCGAGCCCGAAGCGTGGCGAGCGGACGCGTATTACTTCACATGTATTCCGCGTCCGATCGCCACGCTTCGGGCTCGGTGGCTCGCTGCACTAAAATCAACTCCACGCCGACGTGGATAGTGGGGGTATGAAAAGGTCGGAGGACGCGTACCGCTGTGCTCGCCACGCTTCGGGTTGGCGTTGATAGTGGGGATGCTTTTAACATTGTAAGCAACCATTGCGGTGCTTATACAACTATTAATCTTATAGGGGGGCCATTTAACATTGAAAGCACCCATTAGGGTGCTTATACAATTTAAAATCGTATACCATCGCATTGTATGGCATTGTATGCCATATATAATGGTATACAATTTTAACATTGTATGACATCGGGGGCCATCGCGTCGCATCGCATTGCATATCATTGTATGACTTATGGTATGCGATGGGCGCCATGTTAGGAAACAAGTACTGGGATTCTTCATTCATGCTGTACATGTGCATGCAACGAGGGTTACAAATGACATGTAGGATCTAATGCTTTTGGCGTGTGAAGGAGACTTTGGGTCAGATGGATGAAGCAGTGATAAGGGAAGAGAAGTGAACCAGAGGAAAAGTGGCCCATGAAGTAACATCTTTGCTTATTATAAAATTATACAGAGCAACTGACTGGTTGCCATGGGCCACTTCTCCTATGGCTCACTTCTTTCCCCTTATCACTGCTTCATACATCTACCAATTTGGCTTTCGGCTGACCAGCTGTAGCACAATGTACATCTAATGGGCAGTAAGTTACATTGGCACAGCAATCTGTAAGCTGCCTTGAGCATATATGTTGCATATTTTGTTCCTTTTATGCAGCAGTCTTAAAAAGGTTTTACTATTGTGCTATTATGTAGTCGTTGTGAGTACATGATGAATAACATTTGTGATAAATACATTTTCAAAATAATTATATTTAAAAATAATAAATAATATCTAATAAGCAAATTACCAACTACTGTCATGGTTCTTTTACTTCATCTGTAGTGATATTTACCTTCATTTTATCCAGAGCTTGTCCATACTGGGACAGAAACGCTGCAATTATTTTGGCATTATCAGACTGAAACAAAATAAAATTATATTAATATATAGGGTATAGTGAAAACATCCAAATCAAGAAATGGTTAATAAATATCTGTAGTAACTCTTGAAAAAACTATGGCCACTCTTATGATCAATTTCCATAGTATGTAACCTGTTATAAATGTATAATCAGCAAATTTCAGAAATAAATCATTTTGTGACATACAATGAAGATGTAACACAAGTAATAATATTGAAATACCATTAATGTTTATTACAATGGGTTTATTTGGACATGATCAAATTCTTAGGCCCTTATTCTGATCGGTGCGGCCCGATCAGAATATGCGGCCAGGACCGTGCAGGCGAATCCCCGCCTTCCATACGGATCGCTACCTCCGTCCGTACGCAGATATGTGGCGGTCCGCATGAAAGTGGACGGGGATACGCCTCCTCCATCTTGGGAGCAGCCCCTGCATTCGATGGTCGCCGAACATCGAATGCAGGGCCGCACGCTCCACCAGCTCCCGCCACCCTAGACCACACGGACACTTGTCCGTATGAAATCATGTATGGGGGCGGGCAGCTGACATCCGGCGATGTCAGATGCCGGCCCCCTACACAAGCGTCACGGCTTCATTACCATGCATACGCCCCGCGTTTGCATGGGAACGCCCATGAAACGCGGGGCGTATGCATAGGGTAATGAGGCTAAGTAGCCCTTCACGCCCCTCTCCGCCCCCTGTGCGGCGTGTAAAGAATACGTGCGGCGAAACCGCTTGCACATGCGCAGAGTGACCTCTGCACATGCGCAGTCCAAAACTATCGGCGGTACGACCGCATGCGGAGAAATCCGCACCGATCAGAATAAGGGCCTTAGTCCGGGCTATTCATAAATACGGCTCGTAGTGCTCCGACGGGAGGCCTTCCAGCAATAACATCATTCAGTGAGATGCGAATGCATTTGCAGCCTAAAATATTTTTCGCAAACCATTTGCAGGCTTGTACAGGGTGAGATTTTACTCTGGCAGGGTGGTCTGATTGCAGGGCAATTTAGCAGCCCAGCGATCAGGTCTGAATAACCCTCAATAAGTTATTATTCGTCAAATGTAACACAGCATACTTACATTTTGTATAATGAATATTATAAGTTATAAAGTGAAATTGATCAGGTGAACATTAAAGCCATTCCAGTGACATAACAAAGCTTTGGTATTACAACCTCTCATCCAGCAATCACAGTAAAATGTCTGTAATCTATTATGTTACAACTGTAACACTGAGGGCTCAAAGAACAATTGCCTTAGTTAGCCCTTACACCAATGCAATACCTTTACTTATTTTTAGAGATAATCAGGGCAACCTCAAACTTTTGAACAAATTTTGCTGCAGAATATAGTGTGAGGTACTTCTAATACACATCCCAATACAAAACAGCAGTGACTGACATACACATCTTTCTGCTCTGAGGCTGTCACACCTAAATTGGGATATTTGGAGGTACAGTCAGTGGCGTAACTATGGTGTGGCAACCCCAGCTGTGGCTTTGGAGAGCCAGCGGTCTTGGGGGCGCACTGAAAAATACCTGCTGTCCTGTATGAATACACAGTTTGCTGTCACTCAGTAGTAGTGGGTGGCGGTGGCTGTGTACTGTCGCTGCGTACCGTAGGTGACAGCACAGGATGTTCTCCCTGTTACACCGCATGTGCGCATGTCACTTCTGGGGAGCAGCAGCACTACACATGGCGGCGCACAGTGGCCCAGGTAGCCAGTCTGCACCATTGTCATGTTTTACTATAGAAGGGGAGGGGCGCCACAATTTTTTTGGGCAGGGGGAGCTAAATTTATAGTTACTCCACTGGGTACAGTAATCACTTCGAACTGATCAATATACAGATATAGGGTAGGACCCTCAAAGGAAAGGCCGTAACTTGGGGTGTGTGAGTAGTGCCTTCCACATAGCACAGAGGTATGGGGGGTGGAAGGTGATAGGACCAACATATCACCAATAACTTAAAATCCGCCTTCCTCTCATCACTTGCAGTATCCCTCGGCAGCACGAGTGCTGCAATTCACAGTTATTTGGGAGAGTGGCTTAATGCATCTTGATCTTAATGCATCTTAATGCATCCTGCTTGAGTCAGGTAATACTTGCACACCCTCCTCTCCTTCTCTCTCTCTCTCTCTCTCTCTCTCTCTCTCTCTATCTCCCTCTCTCATTTTCTACCTGGATTAACGTGTGTAATGGGACCAGCTGCATTTTGGCCACACAGGAAAGATTCTCAGCAGGCTGGTGGACCCTTCCTAGAGTAGTGGCCCCTTTCCCCTCCTGTTTCCAACACAGACAACCTTTGCTGGGTCACAAAGCAGATTATCCAATGCTGCAAATACTCATCTAAAGTGAGAATCCATCTATATCCATTTAGGGGAGACTGCTATCTGGGGGTGTAATACTTTGTTTTTTGAGCCCCACTGGCGGAGGGGTGGCGATATTTGTGATATTGGAGGATTATGGTTAGGAGTTTTTTGTCTGCTTGAAGGAGGTTTTGGGGCCTGTGTTCAGTCTTAGTAGGGGGATTACCTCAGTGGTATTATTTGAAATGTGGAGGTTTGCCACAGCAACTTAAAGGTCTGGGGCACTAGACTGCCAAGCATATTGATGCCAACAACTTCCACACAGGTTTAGTGATGAATTAGTTCTGCCTATTTTAGTGTTGGTTTTGCTTCATTTGCTTTGGTGCCGTCCACATGAGGCCACTTCTAGAAAATTTTCCAGGGACACATTTTTGTTCCCAAACATCCCCTGAATGGGAAGCTACCTGAGTAATGGAGCTCTGCCTGGCAGAACATGTAACAGGTGCTCTGCCTGATGTAATGTGTGAAATAGTTTCTTTACCGAGAGTATTATACAGATGTAGCTGCTGTCATCTTTGCAGGAGCTGGCGGTGGATTCGCCACGCACCAGCCGCCAGCAGCCACGTGCCTCCCCCTACAACAGGGCTCCCCCCCCAGGTCCCTGTTGCCTTGTTGCCGGTCCCCACTGCGTTCCCCCACCTCCCCGCTATGTCTAACAGGGGCTAACATGTTTGTAACAGGGGCTTTACCTAGAAAGATATGTATAAGGCAGTGGTTCCCAAACTGTGTGCCGTGGCTCCCTGGGGTGCCTCGGGACACATGCAGGGGTGCCGCGGCTTGGTGGTCCAGGACCAACTCAAATTATTAATGGTTAATTATTTATGAGCAAAACCAGTGCTGGTGGCTGCCAATCATAGAATGTGTACAAACAGAAGCAAATCCTGCCCTTTACCACATAACTGCCACTAAGAATCGCATATAAACCCAATCAAATAAAAAAAAAATTGACCTAGGGGTGCCGTGAAAAAAATTCTGATTCTCTAGGGTGCCGTGAATCAAAAAAGATTGGGAACCCCTGGTATAAGGGGCTCTACCGGACGCAGTGTGTATAAGTGGCACTACTGTGTGATGTAATGTGAATAATGTACACTACAGTGTGGTATAATGTGAACAACGGACACTACTGTGTGAGGTAAAGTGAATTGGTATTATTATTGTGGCCATGTCTCTTCCCCTAAAGAAACATCTCCGAATTATAGACATGGGGAAGGTGTGTGTGTGTGTGTATGGGGGGGGGGGGGGCACTAATTCCCTTTCTGGCACAGGGTACCAAAATGTCTAGTTCTGGCACTGCTCAAAGGGATGTAACAACCACCAGGTGCAAAGTCTTTGTACAGTACCTAGTGCATATTTTTCTTCCTGAGTGCCACCACATTGTCACATAATTATTGTTTTGCTGTTTAGATTTGATTTGTTTTGTTAGGAGCCTGATAAAACAATGCCAAGTTGAAATGACATATACTGAACATAAATGTTTGAGCTTGAACTGCAATCTATGTGCAGTGTGTATGAAGACTTACTGTTAGTAGCTTATAATATTAAAGAAAAATACAGTATGTAAAAGCAGTGGCAAATGCAGGATTTTTAGAGGGGGATTTCCAACTATGATCCTAAATCTCCCACTCTGCTGCACACTGGAGTAAGTATGGAAGTCTAGAGGAGTGCTAACAGCCCTGCAAATTGGTCTTTTTATACAATGGATACTGTATGGAATACAGTAATAATATTTAACAGTACAGATGGTCTATAGTATAGGCTGTTTCGAACATTTAAACATAACTGGATGTCAGCTGCCCGCCCACTTTTACCCGAGCGTACACGTATATGTAAGGTTGCTCAGAGCAACCTTACATATGCGTGCACCTTACACATATTTCGATGGTCGGCGAACATCGAAAGATGTGGGAGGGTCCCAGTGGCATGCGAATGGATGTCTATGTGAAACATCCATTTGCATCTTGTGCGAAGGAAAGGGCCGTGCAAATAGTGGGCCGGCGTACCACCATTCACAAGGCGGGATCTGGTTGACTCGCAAGGATGCAAATTTGCATGCAAGCGAATCAACCAGAATAACCGCCATAGTCACGGTAGTAATGAACTAAGATTAAATACAGACTAGGAAATCTCTGAGCTGATATTCCTTGATCCTAATTCCACTTTTAATTAGTAAATGATCAAATTCACATAGACTTGAACCCTGGTGTGCATTACCAGCTCTGATCTTTAATGGTTTAGAAAACTTCCGTGATAATGGTTTCTGTTTGGGAGACCTATGAAACCTTGCTAATCAAAAAATCTGATTCTAGCTATTATTTACCAAGTACATTCTATAAAATTAAGCTAATTGGTTGCTTTGAGCAACTTGTCCAACTGTTCTCTTTAGAAGGTTTGGTTCATCTTCACCTATACCATTTCTCCCCAATAAAATATTACTAGAATATTTGTATATAACGGATTCTATAGTTTGTTCTAGAAAGTTAATTTGGAAATATTGTTTACGAACAATTGTGGCAACAAGATTCTACATGGAACTAAACAGGAAAATTAGATGTTTCTTAAACTTACAGACACAGGTGAGAATTTTTCAGATGATTCTGAGCCACCATCTGTAAAAAAAGGTAAAAATATGAGATTTTTAACACCATAAGAGTATTTAGATAATGCTGTAGTTTTGAGTATTACTTATATTATTTTTATTCCTGTATGTAAGTTTCTGTATATGTAGGATATGTAGGACTTTAAGGAAAATGACAGGATCCGATGCTTATCTACAGTGTGTGTGTGTGTGTGTATATATATATATATATATATGTAGGTACGGTGCGGCACTCTCGGCGTAATTAAGACACTCTTAAGAGTGTGGTAAGAGTGTCTTAATTACGCCGAGAGTGCCGCACCGTACCTACCTACATACTCCACTTTCTGAGGGCACCGCATACAGGAAACAATGGAGGCACTCGAAGGCTTGTGGTAAAAACTTTCTTTTATAAATTCATAATATAGGTGAAAAAGTAACCGACGTTTCGGGGGTAAACCCCGTTTTCAAGGTGCAGAATTCAACAACTTAACAAGTGATAAGTCCCTTACCTTTATCAGGACCAAGATTTTGCGTAAGCGTACGCTTGACAGCACACCTAGTGTGTTAAACCTAACTTCCCTTCCCCCCATATGATTGTATTTTGATATGTTTAGGCCGTGGTGACACAGGGTATCCGTAGCACGCGGTTCCCTGTAGTACAGTGACTCTAGCGCAAGAGCCGTGTACACTCCTGTCTGATCTGACACGCAAGAGCGAGATAGTGCACGGCGGCACACCTCAGACACAGCTCTGCGGTCAGCACACAGGCTGTGGAACTAGCGGCTCCAGCCAGCGCTAGCGCTGAAACGGGATCACACACGTGTTCAGGCGCTTATCGTAACTGCATAGTGAGCCCCAGGAATATATACATTGTATCTGATAATTGTTACATCCTGGATGAGCATACACACTGTAAAACTGTCAATACCAGACATAACTTTTCCACTCTTAAATTTCAACCGCCGTGCTTTATAAAATTATAAAATTATTTAGGGACAGAGTGAAGTGGGGTCCCACTAGGTGAGGATATATTATATCCTTTTTAAATCACTCAATGTTGTCCTATGTGTTTTTTGTGTTTTTTTATATCTTCGCAACTATTTTAATGAAACCAATAAAAGTAATGTTTTATTATTAAATTCTCTTTTGGTGCACCAACCAAAGACACCCTTTCTCTGTCCTCCCCAGTACATCTTTGCATAAGGTTTTTCATCTCTAACTCCGATTTGTTTGCATACAGTATTCCATCTTTAAGTAAAGCTCTGCATACAGTACTCCATCTTTAGCACACCTCTGCATATAGTACTCCATCACTATGCACACCTCTGCATACAGTATCCCATTATAAAACACACCTCTGCATACAGTAATCCATCACTAAGCACACCTCTGCATATAGTACACCATTATAAACACACTTCTGCGTACAGTATCCCATCACTAAGCACACCTCTGCATACAGAATACTGGGGCAGATGTATTAAGCTTTAACAAGAGATAAATCCAAGGGTGATAAGGAGAGATAAACGTCCAGCCAATCACCTGCTAACTGCCATGTTACAGGCTGTGTTTGAAAAAAGTCAGTAAGGAGCTGATTGGCTGGACGTTTATCTCTCTTTATCACCCTTGGATTTATCTCGTTAAGGCTTAATACATCTGCCCCATTATCACAAAACACATCTCTGTATCCAGTCCTCCATCACTAAGCACACCACTACATTCAGCATCCCATCTCTAAGCACAGCTATGCATATAGCATTCCATCACTAAGCACACTTCTGCATATGGTATCCTATCACTAAGAACATCTCTGAATACAGTATTCTATCACTAAGCACACATTTGTACAGTATACCATCACTAATACACATCTGCATACTGTATTCCATCACTAAGCACACTTCTGCATTCAGTATCCCATCACTAAGCACACTTCTGCATACTAAGCACACTTCTGCATACAGTATCCCATCACTAAGAACACCTCTGCACAGTGGTGTAACTACAGATGGTGCAGGGGGTGCAGCTGCTATGGGGCCCGGGACTTTGGGGGGCCCCAGAGCAGCAGCATCCTCGGCACCCTCTGTGAAGCATGGGCAGAGGCTGTGCCAGTGTCCCTCTTCAGCGCCAGAGACCCGGCAGGAGGTTGGCGCACAGGACAGCAGCGGCTCCCTCAGCCGCTTGCAGACAGGAGACGCGCAGGGGAGCCAGGATGCCTGAGACCAGGGCCATAACTAGGGGGGGGGGGGGGCTAGGGGGTCACGCGCACCGGGCGCTGTAGGCAGGGGGGCACTAGTGTGAGCAGCGGCAGCAGCAGCGGATATGGCAACGGCCACTTCAAAGATGGCCGCCGCCATGAAGAAGATAGACACTAGAGGTGGGCTTGACCTCTAGTGTCTGTGATGAACGCAGTGCGCCCAGCGATACGCGCTGGGGCTGGACCTGCCCTGCCTGTCTCCTCAATGGCACCATGGGGGAAACTACATCTCCCTCCCCCTGCAGCAGCGCCGTGGAGGAACTGCAGATCTCTTCCTCCAAATCCTCTTGCGCGCTGCTCAGCCAGAGCCTCTCGGGTGCACAGTCTGGATTCCTCCTGCCGCAGGCACCCCCTTCGCCCTGTCCCTGGATCCACTGGCTACCTGGACACCCTGCAGCTCCCCCCCACAAATTGGTGAGTGCCCAGGGATTGACCCCCCTGTACCCCCTTCCCCCATGTGTGACACCTTGTCCCCTGTTACCCCCTTCCTCTGTGTCTGTGACCCTATCTGCCCCAATTTCCCTGGTCTGATCCCCTCTTCCCCTTATGTGTGTGTGTGACACCTTTTACCCAAATAAAAATGTGTAATGGGCATTACGGTTTGTGTTATAATGTGCTCTGGGCATTACGGTGTGTGCTGGAATGTGTACTGGGCATAACAGTGTGTGCTGTAATGTGTACTGGGCATTACGGTGTGTGCTACAGTATAATGTGAATTGATACTACTATGTGACCAACCCCCCCCCCCCCCCAAAAAAAAAAACATGCCCTGTCCCTGTTTTCGGGTTTTTATAGTTTCTAGTATATATGTATCTTGATGCGAGTGGACCAATTGAGGGATAATTTATAAATATATATTTCATTTCAGAATAAAGTATATATATATATATATATATATAAACCAAATGCCAAATGTGTGCCTGCTTCTAAAAAAAAAAATATATATATATATATATATATATATATATAAATATTTTTGGTGCTTGTTTCCTAGAACGGCCACACCGATGTAGATCGGGTCGGTCGCATCGAGTCGATCGCATGCGACCAAATCGCATGCGATGCGACCGACGCGAGATGGCCCCGATTTTACATTGATTGAAATGTGAATAGGGTCCCTGGGACCCTATTTTACATTGGATTCAATGTAAAATTCTCCCCAGACCCCAATTTTAACCCCCTCAATGGCACCCCACGATTGACGCCAACCCGAAGCACGGCGAGCGTAGCGAGCCCGCGAGGGGCGGCGGTACGCATCCTCCGACCTTTTCATACCCCTACTATCCACGTCGGAGTGGAGTTGAGAATATAAAGTGTGGCGAGCGCAGCGAGCCACTGAGCCCGAAGCGTGGCGAGCGGACGCGTATACCTTCACAGGCATACGCGTCCCCTCGTGGGGCTCGCTGCGCTCGCCACGCTTCGGGCTCGGTGGCTCGCTGCACTCGCCACACTTTATATTCTCAACTCCACGCCGACGTGGATAGTAGGGGTATGAAAAGGTCGGAGGACGCGTACCGCCGCCGCTCGCCACGCTTTGGGTTGGCGTCAATAGTGGGGTGACGTTCACAATGGGGGGGGGGGCATATACAA
This sequence comes from Crinia signifera, assembly GCF_055691185.1. Classification (NCBI taxonomy): domain Eukaryota; kingdom Metazoa; phylum Chordata; class Amphibia; order Anura; family Myobatrachidae; genus Crinia; species Crinia signifera. Next base: position 98,803,251 of record NC_139220.1, on the reverse strand, counting down.
TGAGAAATGGCCCATATTGGCCCATTTCCCATTTTTTACCGCATTACAATGTTAAAAATATTTTAACATTGAACCCTATGGCAAAATCGGGTACATTGCGTCGGTCGCGTTGCGTGCCATGTTAATGCACCCGACTGACGCGATGGACCCGATTTTGCCTTTGCGGGCAAAATGGACCTGATTTCAAAGGAAATCGGGTCCATCGGGGGTAATCGTGTACCTTAAGTTAAGGTACACGATTACCCCCGATTGTGGCCGTTCTAGGAAACAAGTACCATATTTTTTTTTCTTTGGGGGGGGGGGGGCACTAAATGTAAGTCTTGCCCCGGGCACCAGAAACCCTAGTTTCGGCCCTGCTGAGACGCTGGGAGCCCTTGCACAAAGAAGACCCGGCACAAATACCAGGAGAGCAGAGGCTGCCTGAGCCCCTGATGGACAGGAGACCCTATGCTGGAGCCGGTTGCAGGAGCCCCTGCACACAGAAGACCCGATGCACAGGAGAGCAGGGGCTGCTTGAGCTGTAAGCAGACAGGAGACTTAGTGCTGGGGAGTGGCGGCTGCCTGAGCTGCTTGCAGGAGCCCCTGCACACAGGAGAGTGACAGTTGGCTGCATGTCTTGCAAGGGACTCAGGGGTAGATTTATTAAGCTCGGTGAAGTGATAAAGGGTCTGTTTTTTATCACCGGCCAATCAGCTTCTACCTGTCATTTTTCAAACCAAGCCTGTAATTTCACAGGTAGGAGCTGAATGGCCGGTGATAAAAAACAGACCGTTTATCACTTCACCAAGCTTAATAAATCTGCCCCTCAGTGCACTGAAGAGCAGGGGCTAACGATATACAAGAGAAGTGCCACTGCAGGATCCAGTGAATGGTGAGACCCGACACTGATAGCTGGTGATCGGGGGAATAATATCCCCATCACAACCTTTTCAAGCCCCTACTGTCCATCCTCTCTGCCTCCCCCTTAAAACCCCTGCCTCGCGTCCCCTCCCTCCTTCCTCCCTTATAACTCTCTCAACTCTCTTTCCTTTTTCTACCCCCCTCCCCCACCCTGTCTCTTTCCTTTTTTTGCTCTTTCTGCATCCCATTTTTTCTACCTGAAACCTTCTCTCAGTCCCTGTCTCTCTCTCTCGGACATCCTTTCTCACTCCCTGGGCCAAATGTAATAGCTTCAGTGTTAAGCAGCTGTGTGGGATGTGGGCCAAACTTAAAATGTCACAAGGGACGTTTTTGCCTTGTTAGTGATTGACCCTTTAAAAAAATGTCTGAGTTCAGCCGGCATTCCCCATGGCTGCTGGACTCTGAGGCTATTACATTTTGCCCCTGTCTCTCCCCCTTTTCTCTCCATGACACCCTCTCACTCCCTGTCACTTTCTCTCTCATTCCATCTCTTCCTGACACCCTCTCTCTTCTGACAATGGTGGGGGTAGGGGGGCCCCATACAAAAATTTTGCTATGGGGCCCACAAAGTTTTAGTTATGCCCCTGCCTCTGCATCCCAAACAGTATCCCATTGCTAAACACTCTGCATACAGTATCCAATCACTAAGCACACCTCTGCATACAGTACTTCATCCCTAAGCACACATCTGCATACAGTATCCCATCGCTAAACACACCTCTGCATACAGTATCCCATCACTAAGCACACCTCTGCATACTGTACTCCAGCACTAAACACACCCCTGCATACTGTATCCCATCACTAAGCAGACCTCTGCATACAGTACTTCATCACTAAGCACATATCTGCATACAGTATCCCATCACTAAGCACACCTCTGCATACAGTATCCCATCACTAAGCACACCTCTGCATATAGTATTTCATCTTACAACTTATATTTAACAAAAACCTCTTGAAATGTTGAGAAACTTCTTGACATTCTTTAAATTATATACAGAACTTTCATTATTTGTATTAAAGCATACCTTTAACAACACATTACATTTAATAATTTATCCCAGTTATATACTGTACTTATGGTAATAAGAGATATATGCAGTTTGTTATTCACAGCATAGTAACATTGTAACACAGATCTGCCCACAGATCAATAAGCCACCATTACTGCAGTAACCCCCATGCGCTGTCTGTATGTCGATGTGCAGCACAATTATATCTTTTTCTCTCTACATTTTATTTGGAAAGAATTTGAAAGAAACCATTTTCCACACAAAGAAAAGCATTTCTGGAGGAAAAAAAATGGGTTGTACAGTATAATGTATTAGTTAGTGATGAAGAAGCAAACATACCTGTGTCACCAGCAATGGTGAGGCCCAGCATAGCGATGAAGAACACGGCAATCTTCATGGTGAGAATATGGCTTGTCAAGCGCTTAACAGCAATAACAAGTGTTGGTTCTCTGTAGAGAGAGTGTCCTCCTTATATACCTGAAAATAATGCTGGAGGGAGATCTTGTAATTTTCCTTGTTTGTTGATTGGCACGGAGTAACACATTGACATCATCATACCATCACTTAATTACAAGGGTGTGCTTCTTATTGTCAATATTTATCAGTGTGAACTGAAAGATACATTTTTTTTAATTTGTTATATATAATTATTTAGTTAACTAGTTAGGTAATGATTCAGGGATGTTTTATCCCATCGTTGCACATACAGGAATTTTAATCAAAATCTAACAATAATTATTTCTGAAAAATCATCTGCTGCCCATCCAGTGCCCTGCGTGATGTGCGGTGATGTACCTACATCCCATCTGGGATCTGAACCATTCCCACTGACCACTTACACTTCAGTCTTTCATAGCAACAATTTCTCTACAATAGCATCGAGTTCACATGTGTAGAGAAAAAGCCTCTACAAACAAGAAAGAGCCAAAGGGCAAGGGAGATGTGAGAAGACAGGATTAGAGAAGTTTTCTTAGGCTGTTATTTTGCCAATATATTATTCTTATGGGCACAGGGCTATACTGGTAGACATGAGACTACTTGCAGAGTGGAGGGCTTTGTACAAGGTTGATGCTACAGATGGAGCACCTCTCTTATTTGGCCAGGGATCGCCAGCATGTCTCCGCTGGTGACCGCCGGCGCAGAGGTGCTCCATCTGACTGGGACGCGTGTGCGTCTCACATGCTTGCGCGTCCCAGTTTCAGGACGGTGCCGCTGCGGGTCTCTGCCCTCTCCACTTCAGGGAGATGGGCAGGGATAGGGGAGACAGCGGGGCAGCGAGGGGCACCAGGGGAGGCGGCGGGGGAGGTGGCTGGCGACGGAGCCAGCTCCGTAGCCATGGGGCGTGCCCGAGCATCTTGTGCGGGCGCGCCCCTGGTGAGAGCCGGCCGCTGGCCATAGAATCACCAGCCCCTGCAAGGAAGAGGGCTGTTCTTTCTGTAGGTTGTTCGACACCCCCTGCAAATGATAAATTTACGCCTTCCCATATTACAAAGTGACAGCGCATGCTGGAAGAAATGGGTGTGGTCTCTCACAGAAGGGGCATTGCCACATAATAGTACCCCTATTTCATATTACGCCACACAGACAATCTAATTCTCATTACACTTCAAGTAGTGCCCTTGATTCATTTTACACCACATAGAAGTGGCCCTTATTCACATTCTGCTACACAGTAGTGCCCCTTACACATAACATTTATTTATTTAGGTACTTGTTTCCTATCTGGGCGCCCAGGTTTTCTACGTACGGCACCGTAATGAAATCGGATCGCATCGCATCGGATTCGGTACTCGATGATGTACGATGGTATACGATGCGATCCGATTTCCCATAGGAAACAATGTGAAATGGCTCAATTTAGCCAAATTATCATAGGAACAATAGTAAATGGGCCAAAAACACCCCTGAACATTGAAATGTCCCCCCAAAAGTAGTTGACACCACCCCGCCATCAACGTGAACCCGAAGCGTGGCGAGCGCAGCGAGCCCGCGAGGGGCGGCGGTACGCGTCCTCCGATCTTTTCATGCCCTACTATCCACTAGGGCGTGGAGTGAGAATAGAATAGTGTGGCGAGCGCAGCGAGCCACCGAGCCCGAAGCGTGGCGAGCGGACGCGGATACCTTCACAGTTATACGCGTCCCCTCGCGGGCTTCCCAGGTGTCCATGGCGACGCGGACACCTGGGAAACCCGCGAAGGGACGCGTTTACCTGTGAAGGTATCCGCGTCCCCTCGCGGGGCTCGCTGCGCTCGCCGCGCTTCGGGCTCGGTGGCTCGCTGCGCTCGCCACACTATTCTATTCTCACTCCACGCCCTAGTGGATAGTAGGGCATGAAAAGGTCGGAGGACGCGTACCGGCGCCCCTCGCGGGCTCGCTGCGCTCGCCACGCTTCGGGTTCACGTTGATGGCGGGGTGGCGTCAACTACTTTTGGGGGGACATTCCACTGCTCTGTGGGTTTTTTTGGGGTTTCTGGCCCATTTACCATTCTTCCCTATGCTGATTTGGGTAAATTGATCCATTTAACATTGTTTCCTATGGGAAATCAAATCGGATCGCATTGCATCGCATCGCATCGTTCAATATCGTGTATGTGTATTTGTGGTATCCGATGCGATGCGATCTGATTTTTATACAGAGAATAGCATGGTGCGCAATTAACTTAGCGGGCGCCCAGATAGGAAACAAGTACCTTTATTTATTTATTTACAGATTCTTATATAGCGCAGCAGATTCCTTTGCGCTTTACAATGGTAGACAGTGATAAAACAAACTGGGTAACAACAGACAGACTTGGAGGTAGGAGAGCCATGCTGCAAGCTTACAGGGGGAAACTGCCACATCATTCGATGGTTGCCAACTATCAAATGATGTGGTGAGTGTACACATATCTAAAGTGACTCTCAGGTCTCTTAGATATGCATGCATACTCGAAAGGAAGTGGGCAGGCAGTTGACATCCGGTGATGCATACAGATAGTGGTAGATGCTCAATTAGTTCAGTAATATTACCCAGGTGCATGAGGGAGGGGTTAATACTGGGTAAGTAAAACAAGACATTTTTTCCCTCAGCACACTGAGTAATATTAGTAATCAATCTTGAACACTACATGATAATAGAATTCAGAGATATTGGTGACATATACCTGCGCAGGTGTATGCTATGCCCCCAAGCCGCGTCAAGGCTTCTCTGTATACTGGGGGTCCCTAGCGCTATATCTAGGTGCAGGGTGCAGCACCCAAAAACTATCATAAGCTAGGAGGCCCAGTGCAGCACGCCAGTGAGATACTAAGTGTTAATAATTAGTGATAAGACGCCAAAGCTATATATAAGGAGAGAGATAAATGAAATGTAATTAAAATAGGAGAGAGATAGTGTTAGTGAGAGAAAAATGTTAATAGAATGTAAGGGCATGACGCACTAAAGCCATCCGGTGATGTCAGCTGGTCGCCCCCCTGCACCCACGTCACGCGATGATTACCATGGGAATGCCCATGAAACATTGGGCATTCCCATGGGTGCTACTACCTGCCACCGCCCCTTGACCCCCACCCGCAGTGTTGGGTACGTGCACCCGGTAAACACCCTGTTTGCTGTGGCCGCATGCACCCTGTGTCTGCGCAGATGCACCACATCGGTCCCACATGCAAATGCACAGGGAAAACGAATAAATCAGAATAATCCCCATAATTCCCATATGAGCAGCCAGTTACGCACATAAGGACTACAGGAGTTGCATCACTTTTGCACATAATGCCTATAGGAGTAGTGCTGTTATTACACGTAGGGGCTAATTCATACCCGGTCGGTCGGATCCAAATTTGACCCTGTTTTCCAGAGGCAGGAGATGCGGCACATCCCAACCCCCTTTGCAGCACTGATCAGTGGGGTCTCTGGATCAACAGATTCTCTGGACCTTCCTGCTGTGTGTGCATGTACTTTGCTAACTAAGCTACACCACACATCTTGCCTGGATGCCCTTCTAGGGGATTGTACACCCCAAAATGGACACATTTGGAAACCAAAACTTTATACCAGGTGAGAGAGTGTGGGGTTTATTTCAACGTTTTGAGATGTAGAAGCCCCTTCTTAAGGACACACAAACATGAACAGTGATAACACATAAGTAAACATACAAACAGCAATGCCAAGACCAGAAGTGGAGGCACAAATTCAGGACGGACACAGTGGTGGTGGCGGGGAGGAACTGTTTCTATTGCTGTGTACACACGGGGGCGATAGGGGCTGAAATCACTAGGAATATGGTCGCTGAGCGACCATATTGCCAGTGATTGGAGTGTGCACCAGCGATAAATCGCCGGGTGCGCGCTCCCGTTTTCAGCCCCTGAATGGTCGCTGGTCGGAGGAACATGTTCCTCCGACCAGCGACATCCCCTGCCTCTTCACCCAGCAGTGTTTAAATTTTCATCTGCGACCATCTCTGGTCGCAGATGAAAACGGGACACGGGACAATATGATTGCTGAGCAATATATTGCCAGCGATCATATTGCTCCGTGTGTACGCACCTTAAGTATATTTCTATTTGTTATCACTGTTCATGTTTGTATGTCCTGACATTTAAATAAACAAATAAACAACACACTGTTTCACTTGGTATATGGTCTTGGAGTGCTGCCTCGTTTAGCCTATATTGAATTATAAGTAGCAGCAGAACATGCTGAGACTTCTAGTGTTATAATGCAGTAGCAGAGTGATTTGACATATGGCAGACAGTGGCCTGTGTACAATAGCTCTGATCAGGCCTCGCAAACAGAAATTGGACCCTGAAAGTCCATGCCAGGCAATGCTGGCAACTACCTTCACTATATGAACCCCTTTTCTGGTGCCCCAAGGGAAATAAATCTTATACAGCTGTCTACTCACCACTGCCTCACTTAGCACCAGCTGCCCCTGTTGCTTTAGTTTGAATCTACACACTTTTGCATCACTGCCCCAAAAGATGGTGGAACTGGGCAGTCACAAGCCAATCCTAGAGGAGGTCACAATGTCTCCCCTGCAGCAGCCAATCACAGCGTGTCCATTGATAAAGATAACAGTATGTAGAGGAAATGTCCTCAAAGTTAAGCAGCCAATCGTACATGGATATGTGTATGTGGGGTATAGACCGGCACTCCGTTGCTAGTTTAATCAGTAGACGCCCGGTGCCCACCAATTACCTGGCCGTCTGTGTGAAATATACACCGATAGGTTTGTCTAACAGATGATTGAACGACAGTATAACTGTTAGTTTTCAAATTCGCACATTTTCCGAAAATAGCATATTTAATAGGAGGTGAATTGCACTAAAAATCTCACTTTTTCCCACTAAAACCACACATTCTGACCTGTCGATTTTTTGACCAAAAATCGCTAAAAAAATATACCAGGTTCTTTTAAAAAAAACAAAAACATTCTTTTTACAGGTGGACTACAAGTCCAAGGGGCCCATTAATGCCCAGCATGCTGTAACTTGTGGTTCGCCAAATACCAGCATGCGGGGAGGCCTGCTGGGACTTGTGGTTCACCTGTAAAAAGCAATGTTTTTATTTATTTTACAGCTTCAGCCCTGGACAGGTGAAGTCTGGGAGGGGCCTTTATTTGGGGGTCCCCACTCCAGGGATGACCAACCATGGTGCGCATGGTACGGCTGGGGGACTTTTTCGTAAAAAACGCACATTACCATGTCTCCCAAATTGCACATGTCCTCAAATTTGCAGATATTGATGACTAAAAATTGCACATTTTCATGACTAAAAATTGCACCATATCACTTTTTTTGCTGGAAATTTGCATTAAAAAGCCAAATTCTTCCCAAAAAATGGATTTTGATAAATGCCATAAGATGCGATTTCGGAACCTTACTACCACTCACATCCCATTAAATCTCACCCCATATGTTGGTGGTACAAACACAAACTACCTTGCACTTCAATTACTGAGGTAAATTTGTGTAAAAGATTCTTATGGATTTGCATGCATACAGACATTAAGAAGTGGTGACAAGATTACACCCATTGTGCTGTGAAGATATTCTGCAACTTAAATGGAAAGCACCAGGGGCGTTACTAGAGCTTTGAGGGCCCCATAGCAAAATCTCGAAAAGAGCCCCCCCCATGAAAAAAAAAACATCGGCCTCCAAATAAAAATAAAAAAAACATACTCTGCACTACATGCTCACCCCTTTACCACCATAAAGTTTTTATCTGCAGAACAGGACAGATAAATGCAGGGCAATATGGAGGAGATAGATAGATGAAAGGTGGTAGGGAGTGGTAGATAGACAGTAGGTGGTAGGGAGTTGACAGTGAGATGTAGGGCAGTAGGAAGGTGATAGTGAGACCCTAGGCAGTGGGGAGGGGATAATGACACACTAGGCGGTAGGGAGGGGATAGTAAGATGCTAGGTGGTCGGGAGGGGATAGTGAGACGCTAGGTGGTGGGCAGGGGATAGTGAGACGCTAGGTGGTTGGGAGGGGATAGTGAGATGCTAGGTGGTGGGGAGAGAATAGAGAGATACAAGCCGGTGGTAAAGGGAATAGAGAGATACTAGGTTGTAGAGATGGGATAGAGAGATGCTAGGTTTTGGAGATGGGATAGAGAGACACTAGGTGGTGGGGAGAAAGACACTAGGGGATAGGTTGGGGCCGGGATAGCAACACCAGTAACCAACACCAATAATCACCAATTGCATACAGTATATAGAAATGACAAATTATTTGAAATTATATATACAATTGGGGTAATTACATTTACATAGCCATAAACATTACCTCAGAGGGCCTGCAGCTGCTCCTCTGAAATCTCCTGGTCAGGTTGCCACTATACAGGCTCTCGACTCTCATGCTGGCAGACCAGGAGTGAATTACCTCTTCAGCCTGCCATTTGTGGTCACTGCGTGTCCTGGCTGGGCAATGATCATGTCCTCCACGTACCATTTAAGGAGAAGTGGCCCTGACTGAAGAAGAATATTCTGCAGCTCCACTGGTCATACGGACACGCCAACCCCCTCGCGCCCCATCAGCTGTAACACGCACCAGCTCCAGTCAGTGCCGGACATCAGCGCCGCGGTCACAGGTCACCTGCACCACTCTCCTCTCCTAGCCCACCCCGCCGGGTGCTGCCCGATATCAGCGGTCATTCGGACCCACCCCACTTTCTCTGCTACCTGGCATCAGTGCACACACGGTCCCCAGTAGCGCACGCAGGGGGGGTTTCTGAGTACCCAGAAACCCCCCCAGGAGTCCAAGGAACCTAGGCTGAAAGCTGAGGGTCCCCTCTTTCCATGGGTACAAGAATTTAAAAAATCGGCCCTTGGGAACCGGAGATATTTGACTTCAAAGCAGTGGTCCCCATCCAAGCCTGTTAATTGCTCTTCCCAGTCTGATATTTCAGGTTCTGTCTCACTTGGAGTTTTTCTGAAGGTATATTCCAAAAGCTGGGACTCTCTCCCTTTGATGGACACTAGTAGCTTGTCTCTACTGTTCCCAAAATCAGAGATATCAGCCTTCCAGCAGCTGGTTACTGCTCCAGCTCCACACACCTGGTATGTAGTTTTATATACTCGTTGGCAGATTGCTCTGCCTCCTGAATTCTGATCCCCTAGTCCCAAATAACATTTGGTAGGTGGGATTCTCTAGTTTTTAATTCCATTAAAATCTAAGAAATCTATTTCTGGGAACTGGAGATATCTGCAGTCAAGCAAGTTATGAATAATAAGACCACTCCACTATACACCCCATCTCTGCATATTAAACATCCTCTACCACCCTGGAAGTTATGTATATGGGCCCTTTCATTCAGCCCAATGCCCCCTTTTCCCACCCCATCTCCCACCATCTGTGCAGTAAAGGGGTAATTAGTGGAAATTACTGATCCAGGCCCTACATGCTGAGCAGTTGATATAATACCCCCTACCACCTGGGGCAAAGCTTCCCCCACCCCTACCGCTGGAGGATCGGTAAGTGCCCCAATACATTGCTATGCCCAGGGGTCTACACTGCTGTTGATGCCCCTGTATGTACATATATGTGTATATATATATATATATATATATATATATTTTTTTTTTTTTTTTTTTAATTATTATTATTTATATACATTTGGTCTATCTATAATACTTTAACTGACCCGGCATATACTGGGTCACCTAAGTGTCCATCTCCGTGCTTTGCTCCGCCCCTCTGGAAACCCCCTTCTGAAAATCCTGCGTTTGCCACTGGTCCCCCTGCCGGGCCGGTGCCTGGTGCGCTGTCATCAACCAGAACCCTACCACCGGCTGCTGCCTGCATCAGCGGTCACCCAGCCCCACAGGGTCAGAGATCGCTAGCCCCGAACCACACTGCCACAAGATAATTATATATATATATAAAACATCTTCATGGTGCAGGGGGTAGCATGCTGGGCCCATGGGCCCCCCAGCCACCGGGCCCCATAGCGATTGCACCCCCTGCACCCTCTATTGTTATGCCACTGGAAAGCACCACTTAATACATGAATCGTGTATTGGATTAATCAATACATTTAAAGTTGCAGCTAACATTACTTCCGATGGGGGCTGTGGATGGCCGCACGCATGCGAGCTCCCATCCTCTGAAGCCTCTATCCCCATCCCCGGCCTCTGGAGAAGGGGATTCTCGCAGACGGGAGGAGGAGGAGGAAGGAGGAGACAGAGGGTGCTGTAGATGAGATGGAGGGCGCCGAAGCGGAGATAGTGGATGCCGGGGTGGAGACTGAGGGTGCCAGATCAACGAGTGTATCAGTCGGCACCAGAGCTGTGGCCCCCAGCATGGCAACACAGAGCGGATAGGGCACCGGAGTGCCTAGTGTCCCAGGGGCCGCAACAGCAGAAATCCTGGCCGCGACTGCTACAGACCCCAGAACCTCGGTCCTCACAGCAGAGGGACTCCTGGCCTGTGGGCCCTGGCCAAAAACAACCTCCGGTGATGGAAGAGCCCAGCTGCCCCCAGCACCAGGGTGAACCCAACGGCACCCCCTCTCCCCCAAGAGAAGCCCCAAGGAGGAGGCATGGCTTCAGTACTTTGGGGCAACAGCAGTGGGCCTCGACCCATAGAGGGCCCAACTCTGGCCCTAGGCCTCACTGACTCTCCACCCCCTCCCGGCCTCACTGACTCTCCCTCCCCCACATGCTGGCTTTCCCTTCAGACGTGGCTCCAACCAGGGCCCCACAGCAGAAAGGCCTCAGGATTCATATGTGCTGGCTGACTGGTAGGTGCTGTAAGGGAAGAATGTCTGTTGAGTCCCTGTGAGCAGCATGATCAAGATGGCGCTGCAAATGGCTGCCTACGAACTATGCCTTTTTTTGCTGTTGATCATTATTGGAAAATGTCATGAGTGCTCCCATTAGAACTGAATACATTATTCCCCCCAAAGGGATAGGAGTCACCGGACATGTTGAGAATTACAGGAGAGTGCCAGGCATTTCTACGAATATAAATAAATATATATATATATATATATATATATATATATATATATATATATATATATATATATATTAGGGCGGATTGAAAAAACTGAAATTGAGAAATTCAAAATCGGCTAGTGTGGGAAAGTTGTGACTTGACCTGAATAAGAAACGTGCAAATGCATTTTGATCTGAGTCAACATCTTCTGTTCTGGCAAGAGGCCTAAAGTTTCACTTTTTAGGTGAAAATGAAGAAACCTATGAAGATGCTCCAATCTAGTTATAATTATGTCAGGATGTCTTAGAGTGGTTCATTAATATACTTTAGTAAAAAACAGTACGAGCTTGTCCTAGTGCAAAGTGACTGACTGGCGGGAGAAAAAATCCCTAATAATTGACCCATTTTCATGGTCACAATTGTGAATATTGTGTGTTTTCTCCTGAACGTGTTTATAATAGAAGAAGCACAAATACTCTAAATGGAATTTCATTGACACTGCGTGAAATATAACACTGCATAATAGCCCTTAATCAGACCTGATCGCAGTACAAATTTGTTCTCAAAATGGGCAAAACAAATGCTGCATTGCAGGTGGGGCAGATGTAACGTGCTGAGAGAGTTAAATTTGGGTGGGGTGTGTTGAAACTGAAATCTAAATTGCAGTGTAAAAATAATGCAGCAGGTATTTACCCTGCACAGAAACAAAATAACTCAACACAAATCTAAAGGTGGCCATACATCTACAGATCGATTGTCAGATCTGGCTGGTTGGAACAAATACCTGGTAATATCTGAATGACAGTTTTTGGCAGTTTTCCAGCATTTCAAAGCAAAGTGCTCTCATCCATTACCAGTATTTTGTTCCAAACAGACAGATCGGACAATAAATCTGTAGATGTATGGCCACATTAACTCCCTCTGCACATGCTACATCTGCCCCACCTGCAGCTGCATTACAGCATCTAATTATGCCAAAGATAAGCCAATATATTAACAGTTAAATACATTAAAGTGCATTATGCTGTAATAAGTATTGCTGATCAATCCTGCCTAGCAGGGCTGTCTGTTTGTATGGGCTTAATGGGCACTTGCCCAGGGGCCCCAGGCGTATAAGGGCTCTATATTGATAGCTGAGGATCCCCTTTTTCCAGGGATGCCAGAATTTTGAAAATCGGCCCTAAGGAACTGCAGATATCCAACTTCAAAGCAGCAGTCCACATCCGACCTGTTAATTACAACTTCCAGTCATATTTCTCAGGTTCACTCTGACACTAGCGGCTTGTCTCTATCATGCCCAGAACCAGAGATATCAGCCTTCAAGCAGCCGGTCCCTGCTCCAGCTCCAATCGTCTGGTGTAGTTTTATATTTTTGTCAATGGATTGCTCTGGCTCCTGATCTCTGATACCCAAGTTCCCAGCACCTCCTGAAAGTTGGGACTTAGGTTTTTATACTAGGCTAAGAAATCTATTTCCAGATAATGGCGATATCTGCAGTCAAACAAGCTGCCCTTCCACCGGAAAATGACGAATATTAAGCCCACTCCATTATCCAACCGTCTCCTGTGTATAAAACACCCCCTACCTCCCTGGACGTCATTTACAAGGGACCCTTCTTCAGCTCAGTGCCCCCTTCCACACGTTAGTGTTCTCCCTCCCACCACCTGTGCAGTAAAGGAGTAATTAGCAGAAGTTACTGCTCCAGGTCCTACATGTTGAATGGAAGATAGAGCACCCCTGCCACCCGTGGGACATCAAAGCTGCTGCTGATAGCACCCCCCACCCCTAGGAGAGGAGAATGGGTAAGGGCCCCAGTGCATTGCTTTGCCCAGGTGCCCACACTGCTGTTAAGACGTCCCTGCTGCCTAGAAATGAACACAGTGATTGGCATATATGTACTGCTGGACACCACTCATTGAATGATTAACCTGTTATTTTTTGAATCAATGTTCTTGTTTTTTTTCCCCTAAACATTAGATGTATTTGTTTATTTATTTATTTACAGTGTCTTATATAGCGCACCAGATTCCTTTACGCTTTACAATAGTAGACAGTGATAAAACAAACTGGGTAATGACAGACAGACTTGGGGGTTAGAGGGCCCTGCTGCAAGCTTACAATTTATTACATCATAATACACTTCAACGTATTTAACAGTTAATATATTGGCTTATCTTTGGCATAATTATATGCTGTAATGCAGCCCAATCATGTTCCCAGTATAGGGGATGCAACACTGTATTTCTGTCAATAAACAGAAGTGATATGTAAAATGATACATTAGACAGTTTACACTTACTTGTAATACTTATTGTAACAGTTACTGTTTTTCAATAACAGACTGCAACAGTTATTTCTTATTTATATACACAGGATTGTCTATCTTTGTATATGCACTGCAAAGAGAGCAGCATAAATCCAATTTCATATATTTCAGTGACACTGTGTGAAATATAACACTGCATAATGGCCCTTAATCAGACCTGATCGCAGTACAAATTTGTTCTCAAAATGGGCAAAAAAATGCTGGACTGCAGGTGGGGCAGATGTAACATGTGCAGAGAGATTTAAGGTGGCCATACATCTACAGATTTATTGTCCGATCTGTCTGTTTGGAACAAAATCCTGGTAAAAGATGAGAGCAAATGACAGTTGACCATTTGCTTTGAAATGCTGAAAAACTGTCATTCAGATATTACCAGCTGTTTGTTCCAACCGGCCCAATCTGACAATCGATCTGTAGATGTATGGCCACCTTTAGATTTGTGTGAGTTATTTTGTTTCTGTGCAAGGTAAATACAGGCTGCATTATTTTTACACTGTAATTTAGATTTCAGTTTCAACACACCCCACCCAAATTTAACTCTCTCAGCACGTTACATCTGCCCCACCTGCAATGCAGCATTTGTTTTGCCCATTTTGAGAACAAATTTGTACTGGAATCAGATCTGATTAAGGGCTATTATGCAGTGTTATATTTCACACAGTGTCACTGAAATTCCATTTAGAGTATTTGTGCTTCTTCTATTATAAACACGTTCAGGAGAAAACACACAATATTCACAATTGTGACCATGAAAATGGGTCAATTATTAGGGATTTTTTCTCCCACCAAAGTCATTCACTTTGCACTAGGACAAGCTCGTACTCTCTTTTACTATGCTAAAGTATATTAATGAACCACTCTAAGACATCCTGACATAATTTTAACTAGATCGGAGCATCTTCATAGTTTTCGTCATTTTCACCAAAAAAAGTGAAACTTCAGGCCTCTTGCCAGAACAGAAGATGTTGACTCAGATCAAAATGCTTTTGCACGTTTCTTATTTAAGTCAAGTCACAACTTTTCCACACTAGCCGATTTTGAATTTCTCAATTTCAGTTTTTTCACTCCGCCCTAATATATATATATATATATATATATATATATATATATATATATACATATATTCAAGAGATATAACCGGCACTCCACGGTACAGTAGCCAATGACCCTTGGTGCCTTCCAATGGGAGTATTTAGATAGGTATACATTGTGTGCAGCATTCAAAAGTTTTTTTTTAAAGAGCATAAGAAAGTTGACACTGCAATCAACTTGTGTGCTAACAGTTTCGGAAAAGTTTATTCCTTCAGTATAGTACAGTGAACAGAGACCAAGCACTTACCTAAGTAAGTGTTAGGCGCTGAGCACCCACCCTATACAATGGTACTGTGTCGACACGGCTCAGACGTGCTAGGATACCTGACCCACAATGAGACTGGAATAGGTCCTAGCTGGTAATCATTACCGGTCGATTGGCGCAACACCGAGACCAAGGGGCATGAGAGGTCAGGACCCGATGAGGCCAACAGGAGTGGACAGGGAACTGACCAGAGTGGATAGGTCAGTGGGGAAAGGGAGAGTCTGTCTCAGCCGCTGACTCTGTTGCCGCCCTATAGGTCCACCGGAGGGTGCAGGAGCCCTAGATCTTCTCGCACGGCAGCCACGTTTGAAGCACGGGTTAAGCCTGTGCAACTCCGGTGCCCTCCAAAGCGTTTTAGGTGGTGGCGACAACCAACCGGTGGAGGTAACAGGTGGACAAGAGGAGAACTAACTAATACCCCGGTAGCTGAGACAGGGGGCCCCGGGAAGGGGGAACCCTAAAAGGGAAGGTGACCAGAATAACCCTAAGATATACTGAGCTAAATGTACACAACAAAATAACAAACTGAGATACAGCAAGAATAGGCACAAGCGAGGTATGGAACGATACCACAGGATTCTGACAGGAACAGCTCCTAAGTAACCAGGAGTCGGATGATGCAGGGAAGAAACTGCCGCAGGAAACGCAGGTCAGAAGCCGGAGAGTTGCCAGAGTGAGAACGCTGCAAGGCGCCCACAAAGGATTATAGCCAGCGTCTGAATGGAGAAAGACGCCGGTATTTGAAGAGGGGAAGCGCGCGCAAGGCGCGTTCCGGGTCGCGCCGTGATGACGGCGCCTGCAGAGAGACCCGGACGGCTGCAGCGTCGCTGCTAGGCAACCCCCTGACGCCCGGACACCGGGCAGGAAGTAGCCAGCGTAGACGTTGCCTGGCAACGAGAGTCAGAGAGCCGACCGCCGTGCGCCCCGGAGGACGGGGAAGGCTGTGCACGGCGGTGACCTCTGACAGTACCCCCCCCTCGAGGAGAGGTCAACCGACCTCCAAACCTGGGTTTGTCAGGAAAGGACTGAAAAAATCTCCTTTTAAGGTAAGGAGCGTGAAGATCCTGATCCATGACCCAGGACCTCTCTTCAGGTCCAAACCCCCTCCAATGAACTAGGAAAAATAGTTTCCCTCTAGAAATTTTGGAGTCCAAAATGGAATCGACCACATACTCCTCCTGACCCCGCCGTAGGATGGGCAACGGCCTACGAATAACTGGCTGGAGGGCAGGTTTGAACAGTGAGCAGTGGAAGGTGTTGTTAATCCTGAGAGAACGAGGAAGCCACAATTTGAATGCGACCGGGTTAACCTTCTTAATGATTTTATAAGGGCCAATGAAGCGTGGACCCAATTTGCGTGAGAACTGCCGGAGCTTGATGTTTTTGGTAGAAAGCCAGACCCAGTCTCCCACCTTGAACAAGCATGGTCTCCTGTGGCGGTCAGAGAAGTGTTTGGCTGACATAGCAGCAGAGAGGAGCGCTCCCCGAACCATGCGCCAAATCTTTCTCTTAGAAGCCAACCACCTAGAATTACCCACTTTGGCATAAGTGGGAATGAAAGAGTTTGCTCTAGGGTGGAAACCGTAATTGCAGAAAAATGGAGACTTCTTGGTGGCGGCATGCCAGGCATTGTTATATGAAAACTCCGCAAATGGCAAGTTCTCAACCCAATCCCGCTGAGTCTTGGAGACGTAGCATCGCAGGAATTGTTCTAAAGATTGGTTAACCCGCTCAGTCTGACCATTTGACTGGGGGTGAAATGCAGATGAAGGACTCAGCTTAACTTGTAACGCTGAACACACCATCCTCCAGAATCTAGCAACGAACTGGACCCCTCTGTCCGAAACAATGTCAGATGGCAACCCGTGAACCCGAAAGATATGAGTGATAAATAAAGAAGCTAAAATCTTCGCCGAAGGTAAGCCCTTCAGAGGAACAAAATGTGCCATATTACTAAACCTGTCTACCACCACCCAAATGGTATTAAAACCTGAAGCTGGTGGCAAATCCGTAACAAAATCCATGGAGATGTGTGTCCAGGGTTTATCAGGGACAGGTAAGGGAATTAACTGACCCAAGGGGGAAAGTCGAGATGACTTATTCTGGGCACACGTGTTACACTTGGCGACAAAATGTTCGACATCTCTTTTCATTCCTGGCCACCATACCGCACGTGATAATAAAGAAAGAGTCTTAGAGACCCCTGGATGGCCAGCGGACTTACAAGCATGAAATTCAGAAAAAACTTGTTCGCGAAGTCCCTGAGGGACAAATAATTTACCATCCGGGGTAGTGGCTGGGGCCGAGGATTGAGCTACAAGAACGGAATCCAAGAGCCCTTGAGTAAGGCCTGCCAGAATACATGAAGGATGAATAATGGGCTCGGGGTGAGACACAGGATCTTGTAAGGCTGAAAAGCTTCTTGACAAGGCGTCCGCAAGAACATTCTTAGCTCCAGGTCTATAGGTAATAATAAAATTGAACCTGGCGAAGAATAACGCCCATCTGGCTTGCCTTGAATTCAATCTTTTGGCCGAACGTAAGTAAACCAAATTTTTGTGATCGGTAAAAATTGTGATCTGGAATTTGGCCCCCTCCAGCCAATGCCTCCACTCCTCCAGAGCACATTTGATGGCCAGTAATTCTCGGTTACCTACATCATAATTGGCTTCGGCATCCGAAAACTTCCTGGAATAAAAGGCACAAGGATGCAACAACCCATCAATCTTGTCCCTTTGAGAGAGGACAGCACCCACCCCGATCTCTGATGCGTCAACCTCAAGGACAAAAGGGCATTCTGGATTCGGGTGACGAAGGATTTGGGCAGAAGAGAAAGCCTGTTTTAGTCTTTTAAAAGCGTCCACAGCAGAAGAAGACCAAGACCCAGGATCCCCTCCTTTTTTAGTGAGAGCAACAATGGGGGCCACAAGATCCGAGAAATGAGAAATAAACCTCCTATAGTAATTGGCAAAGCCCAAAAACCTTTGTACGGCCTTTAAATTAGAAGGCTGGACCCATTCTTGAATGGCTTTGAGCTTAACAGGGTCCATAGAAAAGCCTTTGGGAGAGATTATGTAACCGAGGAATGAAATGGTATCAATCTCGAACTCGCATTTCTCGAGTTTGGCAAATAGATTGTTCTCTCTGAGCCTCTGGAGAACAGCCCTGACATGCTGACAATGCATATCCAAAGAAGAAGAGTAAATCAAAATGTCGTCAAGATAAACTACAACAAAAACACCTAAAAAGTCCCTAAGGACATCATTGATCAGATCCTGAAATACAGCCGGGGCGTTGGCTAGGCCAAACGGCATGACAAGATACTCATAATGGTCTTCCACTCATCCCCGGCTTTTATGCGGATAAGATTATAGGCTCCGCGTAAATCAATTTTAGAAAACACCACAGCTGAGCGCAGCTGATCAAAAAGAACAGAAATTAAAGGCAACGGATAAGAGTTCTTAACCGTAATGTCATTCAATTGACGAAAATCAATACACGGACGTAGGGTCCCATCTTTTTTTTTTACAAAAAAAAAACCCGCTCCAACAGGAGACTTGGAAGGCCTGATAAAACCCTTTCTCAGGCTCTCCTCCACGTACTCCTGCATTGCCCTCTCTTCAGGCAGAGACAAGGAGTACAATCTACCTTTAGGTAGTTTAGAACCAGGTAACAAATTAATAGCGCAATCATAGGAACGATGCGGAGGAAGTGAGTCCGCCTCTTTTTTAGAAAAAACATCTGCGAACTCCGCAAACTGGGCCGGTAAGCCAGAGGGAGTAGGGATGGTGAGAAGAGCTGGAAGCCTGATACAATTCCCAAAGCATTCTCTACCCCACCGTATCAATTCTCCGGACCTCCAATCAAAAACCGGATTGTGCTTTTTAAGCCACGGAAGGCCGAGCACAATCGGTGCGATAGGAGACAGAAGAACCAAAAAACATATAGTCTCCGAGTGGGAGAATCCAACCCGGAAATCCGATAACTCGACATAATGAGTGATGGCTCCTGCAGCCAGAGTACTACCATCTAAACCGCACACAGAAACCTGCGAAGCTAACGGTAGCAGGGGTAACCCCAGATCTTTGGCAATTTTATTATCCATAAAATTAGCTGCCGCGCCAGAATCCAATAATGCTTGACCCTCCCAAGAAGAACTAGACACTTGAAAACTCGCAGGAAGAAACAAAGAATCAGATGAGGAGAACAAAGAACAGCCCGAGAAGACACTCCCCATTACTTCTCGGCTTTGCCGTTTCCCGACAATACTGGGCATCTGTTTAAAATATGATCTTTAGAACCACAATACATACACAGACCCAGTGTACGTCGACGGACCTTCTCCTTGGGAGTCAGCCTGGAAAATAATCTGGTTGTCCCAAGCTGCATAGGTTCACCCAAATCGGGAGGAGACTCCTCAAAGGGCTCAGAACTGGGTAAAGCCTGAACCCCCCTTTCACCGCGTCTCTCCTTAATTCTCCGATCGATCCGAATAGCCAAAAGGATAAATTTATCAAGAGAAGGAGGAGAGGGATACTGTACTAAACAATCTTTGATACTATCCGTCAGACCTAGGCGAAACTGACTTCGTAATGCTGGGTCATTCCACCCAGAATCAGGAGCATAACGTCTGAATTTAGCACTGTACTCCTCGGCTGAGAAATTACCCTGTTTGAGGGCCCTAAGATAAGCCTCAGCCGACGCAGATTTATCAGGGTCGTCATAAAGAATACCTAACGCCTGAAAGAAGGCCTCCACAGAGCGGAGAGCCGGATCATCCGAACCCAAACTAAAGGCCCAAGATTGCGGGTCCCCTTGAAGAAGGGATATTACCAGACCCACTCTCTGCTGCTCGGTACCTGAAGAGTGGGGTTTCAACCGGAAGTATAATTTACAGCTCTCTCTGAAATTTACAAAGAGAGGCCTATGGCCGGAAAACTTTTCAGGAAAATTAACTTTGGGCTCGGGCAAATGCGTAGCAAGGTTGGAGTCAACTTTAATAGACAGGTCCTGTAACTGTTTAGTAAGGAGAGAAACCTGATTGGCTAGGGCTTGTGCCGCATTAGGATCCATATAAGCAGGGGCTGCAGAAGACTACCAAAAGATATAAGGGATCCCCGGATGCCCAGCTAACCCTGGGGAAAAAAAATGAAGCAACCACTGCAGGGCAAAAATAGGGAGCCGGGTGATACCGACCAATTTTAAAGGCTGGCTATACTGTTAGGCGCTGAGCACCCACCCTATACAATGGTACTGTGTCGACACGGCTCAGACGTGCTAGGATACCTGACCCACAATGAGACTGGAATAGGTCCTAGCTGGTAATCATTACCGGTCGATTGGCGCAACACCGAGACCAAGGGGCATGAGAGGTCAGGACCCGATGAGGCCAACAGGAGTGGACAGGGAACTGACCAGAGTGGATAGGTCAGTGGGAAAAGGGAGAGTCTGTCTCAGCCGCTGACTCTGTTGCCGCCCTATAGGTCCACCGGAGGGTGCAGGAGCCCTAGATCTTCTCGCACGGCAGCCACGTTTGAAGCACGGGTTAAGCCTGTGCAACTCCGGTGCCCTCCAAAGCGTTTTAGGTGGTGGCGACAACCAACCGGTGGAGGTAACAGGTGGACAAGAGGAGAACTAACTAATACCCCGGTAGCTGAGACAGGGGGCCCCGGGAAGGGGGAACCCTAAAAGGGAAGGTGACCAGAATAACCCTAAGATATACTGAGCTAAATGTACACAACAAAATAACAAACTGAGATACAGCAAGAATAGGCACAAGCGAGGTATGGAACGATACCACAGGATTCTGACAGGAACAGCTCCTAAGTAACCAGGAGTCGGATGATGCAGGGAAGAAACTGCCGCAGGAAACGCAGGTCAGAAGCCGGAGAGTTGCCAGAGTGAGAACGCTGCAAGACGCCCACAAAGGATTATAGCCAGCGTCTGAATGGAGAAAGACGCCGGTATTTGAAGAGGGGAAGCGCGCGCAAGGCGCGTTCCGGGTCGCGCCGTGATGACGGCGCCTGCAGAGAGACCCGGACGGCTGCAGCGTCGCTGCTAGGCAACCCCCTGACGCCCGGACACCGGGCAGGAAGTAGCCAGCGTAGACGTTGCCTGGCAACGAGAGTCAGAGAGCCGACCGCCGTGCGCCCCGGAGGACGGGGAAGGCTGTGCACGGCGGTGACCTCTGACAGTAAGCTCCCCTCCACACACAACACCACCGCAGCCTCCGGCGTCCCAACGAGAGTGACCAGGGGTGATGTCATCGGCGCCGCGCCCCACATTAGCTCGAGCGGGTTGCCATAGAGACCTGTAAACAAAATGTAAAAAAGGTGAATAATGCCGTCACAACATAACAGGGGATAGAGGATAAGTATAAGCATCAGCAACATTAAAGTTATGAAGGCGTGACTGTAGGTATGGCTCAAAAAGGTAAGAGCAAGAGAAAGGAAGAACACAGCAGACATGTAGGGTAATGCAGTTAGGAGAAAACAGTACAATGGTAAATGTTCAAGAAATCTTACAAGCGCAAAGTTGCGAGATCTGAGAGCCAAACATAGTAAATGCATGAGTACACAAATATATGCATAAATGCAAACAAATCAGAGTTGAAGAGAGTGGAGAGAGGTAGAGCAGCAGGCATATAAGACACATGAACTTAAAGGAAACAATTCAAGGATAGGTACTCATTAAGTCCCGCAGGAGCAATTGTATGGAGTCTATGTATCCAAGCTGCCTCACGCTATCACCTTTTGCCTTGAGCTCATTCCCTGCCCAGAAATGGCTAGCCCAAAATGGGCACCACCTTAGCGGGGACAGATGCTAGAGGTTATGCCGCTTCCCCATGAACCCACACCCTTCGGTGTGCACAGTCCCTATTTTTGGTGTGTGTGTGTGTGTGGGGGGGGACGACACAAATTCCTTTTCTGGCTGCTACTGGGTACATTATGTGTATAAAAGGCACTACTGCTACAGGAAATATAAACCCTTTTTCTCAGCATGCACTCTTGGCAAAGTATAGTAGGGGGCTACTGTATAGTCTACAGGTGGGCGCCGAACACCCTAGCACTGGCATGACACCTAATTCTACGCAGGTGTGCTATAGTCCTAGCAACAAATCGTGTTTGCTTTTAGATTAAATACAATATGAAAGTCAGAATTTCTAAATTATTAGTCAGAACCTAGAGAGAGTTGCACTTGGAGATAAGTTCCGGATGCTCATACAAAATATGGGAACTACAGAAAAAGATTATCTTTGATAGTGGTTGGTTTTAAAAACATAATTATCATGTTACTCTCATTTAAAACAAAACAGCAACGCCAAAGCTAGCGAACATTATCGCTAACAATATTGTTAGAACTGCTGGAACAACAATATAGCACATTCCTATAAGGATTTCACTTTCTGCCGTACCATGCAACCCAAGCCAGCTGCTATGGGCTGCAGCCGATGCAGCCCATAGAAACCAGGTTTTTGCACATGCGCAGTCTAGTAGTACTGCAGCTCCGCCCAGGGTTGCACTAGCTCACTAGCGCAATGGATTGGAATTGGAGGTTAGGCACATGCGATTTGTCACTTTTTACTTGATTTTTAGGCCCGATGCATCAGGATCAAGTGAAAAGTTCACAAATTGCACTACTGTATGACCAGCTTTACATTTTACTGCACATAACTTTTTCTACATTGCATTGGTGTTATATATCTGGTACATTATCATGCATGCACTAGCAATATTTACTAAATGTTTTGATCAAGGGGCCCAGAATATGCATTCTTGAAGGATTAGTCAAGCCTTTCTGACAGTTGGGCACATCCTCTCTGGCAGAGCCAGATTAAGGTCTAAATGGGCCTGGAGCTGAAAATTATCAAGGGCCTATCATGCGCAATAATAGGGTTTGTGGCCAGCACCTAATAATGTGGGAGGCGTGACCAGTGTTCTGGTTGGGTGGTCTGCTCATGGGTGTGTCTCTATTTGTGTATAGGCATAGGAAAAATGCAGGGAGA
The DNA here is from genome assembly GCF_055691185.1 of Crinia signifera. Classification (NCBI taxonomy): domain Eukaryota; kingdom Metazoa; phylum Chordata; class Amphibia; order Anura; family Myobatrachidae; genus Crinia; species Crinia signifera. Next base: position 98,780,227 of record NC_139220.1, on the reverse strand, counting down.
TATTTTGGCGGATGCCCTCCAAAGCTGCACCCGCAGGATGCCGATGTCCTAAGATACTTGTGGGGTCATCCATAAAAAAATACTGAAAGCCGAAACTTGGACAAAATTTCAGCACCTTTTATGTGGTCACCGAAGTTTACCACACCATATACCCCTTATACAAATCATGCAACACAATAGTAACCCCCTTATACTGTACTTGTCTCTTACACATAATGCCACATTGAATGAGCCAAAATTCACACCGACTGAGCCAAAATTCACACAATGGCACACGGATTGAGTCAAAATTCAGGGATTTTCCTGGGAATATGGTCCCAGGATCATGCAGGGACATTCCCGGGCTGGCCCATTTTACACCAGCCTAGTCCCTGCATTTTCTGGTGTGGTGGGGAGAGAACCCCCCTCCTTAAACAAGCATCTATATCCTCAGAACCAACTGAGCCTTTTACATGCTGAAAGCCGATCAAATGAGAAAACTGAGCGGCTCTCACGTGAAAGTCGCCTAGTGTGTGTCTGGGCCTTAATAAGCCATTTTTCATATATAAACATTATCTATTTTTTTTTTTACTTTTATCCATATATCTTTTGTTTTGCTATTTAACTAACTGCCATATTAAAATATATGAAATAATGAAAATATAAAAATATAGCAAAAAGTAAAATAACAGGATTTATAAGTATTAGATAAGAAATATAACAAATTCATGTAGAAACAACATTGGTTTTCACACATGTGTATTATGTTGATGACCCCTGGCACCATCAATATCATTGATGATATCGGCTGCGGTGGCCTAGGGTGAACGGTATTGAGCATACACACTGAATAATTTCGTAAATGATATCTGTGAGGTTAGCAGGCTGACCGTAAGACTGTAATTATGATATTTTATTATTTGTAGTGAAAAATGTACACTTTAGTCAGTCTGTACCCTGTAGTCTCTATGTATGTCTATATTCCCCCTATATGTGTGTGTAGTTCCAGATCATATATTATTAGGCTGTATAATCCCACCAGAAATGTAATGTCTGTATTTCCCAGGACTTTATTCATACAGGAAAAGGGTGATCATAAACTGTCCTCCCAAAAGGCAATCTCCACAGGGGGTGATCCAATTACCCTGCTATTGTGCTGCTATTTACAGGAAAGAGATAGCAGAGGAACCATCTCCACAGGGGGGTTTACAATTCTTTGTAAACCTCTGGGCTCTAGCAGACTTTGTGGAACCGGGCACCACAGGGGGTGATCAAATGCCCCTGCTATCAACAGGAAGGTTGTCCACAGGGGGTGACCACCACATAATGTAATCAGACTGTGTTTTGTATCTTGTGTTGACACTGCATCTGCATATCCTGGCCACTTCCAGACTTACTGGAACCGACCCAGCAGGGGGGCTGCAGCAGATGGCCAGCTGGATATTACCTGGGGGGGATGTGTCTGACTCTTGAATCCACCAATCAAGATCCACTGCCAGCCCACTTTTGGTTTGTGCCCCGTGGGAAATTGGAAGTTTTCAAAATGACTTGTACACCTGCCAGCTCCTCATGTTAGTCGCAATCCTGGCTAGAGGTGATACTCTGCCACTGGACCTTGTGAGCGCATCGTTTGCCTGGGGGGGGGGGGGGCATCCTACATAAGCTCTGGTGTGGAGCGTCCAGTGTTTTGTGGACTTATACAGTTTTCTGCTATCACAGCTGTGTGGATAAGTGATAGTTTGCCCTGTGGAACTGATCTGGGACTGTGACTATACAAGGACTGTCTGTTTGGGCCTGCTACCTGAATATCTTTCTACTCTGCAATTTACCTTTGCCACTGTTTATTGTCTATTTGTGCGTGCTGTGGAAAATAAACCGTTCTTCTGGTTTCATCTGCTCGGTGTCTGAGTGATTGAGGAACCTTGTATCTTCACATTTGGCGGCAGCGACAGTGGGATCATTCAGACACCAACCTTCGAGCACAGAAAGCACAGAGAACAGAGGATCAGACCATATGTAAGGAAACGGAAAATGCAATAAGGTGATGTTCAGCAAGTGAGCAGGTGTCATTCCGGTGGAAAGGGAAAATGTTTCCAAGGAAAGAAAATCGATGCCTCAAGACCCCTGCAGCAGAGGAGCTCAGGGACGGAGGTTCTTCAGTGTATCGGCAGGCTGGGAAGCCGGATCTGTTATTTATTGTCAGAAAAATGCAGTATATCTGGGAGTACTGGGAAGAAGCTCAGCAGATGATCAGCGGGTGGAGAGTATCCAGCATACAGGACAAGTTGTGTTACCTGGGGGATGCATTCCTGCACTGTAAAGGTCAGGCCACCTCGTGGAATCTGCTGGGGGAGCCAGAGTTTGTAGAATTTACAGAGGAAGTGATTGCTACAGTTACCCAGATGCTACAAAGAGGACAATATTCTGAGGCTGAAGGACAAGTCCAGAATAAATTGATGCCCCAGATAGAACCAGAGGAAGGGTCTAGAAGGGGGCTACTGCAATCTGGGCAGACAACCGAGGGGTCTGCCACGGAATTAATTGTTACCGCAAGAGAAGGGTCGTTGTCAGGGGGGCCCCTAACTGCCCTTGAAGAAATGAGTATGGAGGAGCTGATAGCAGAATGTCAGCTGCGAGGTATACCCATCCAATCCTGCACTCGCGGGGAAATCCTTCAGCAGATCCTTCACGATCAGGGAGATCCTACAAAAGCATTTACCGATTATCGGGCATGTATCCTCCATTTCGGTGCACAGCTGAGTGTGTGGGAACAATTGGAGTGTCTGGAGGAGTGCTTTATTGTGGCAGAGGAAGAGGCGATTGATCGCGGGCTCCTGGATACCCCAGCATGGCAAGATCAGTGTCGCAGGGGGCGTGCTGAAAGGCACCGTTTGCAACAGCTTCTCCCACAGCCTAGGGGAGAAGCTGCTCAGTGTTCTATACAGGGGAAGGTTATCCCCAAAATGAAGGAAGTGAGGCCTCTGAGCCAGGCACCCCGGGAGGAGCTGCACTACTGCTTCCCTTTTGCTGAGGTGGGAGATGCAGAATTATTAACCTGCTGCCAGGGGATCTATGAGGACTGCGTCCAGGAGGAGATCACCGTGGTTAGAGGAGTATCCGACAACATCCAGGCCACCAGCACACCAGTCACAGATGACGTCGTGTTTCGGGCTGCCCAGCATACTCAGCTGGGGAAGGAGGCTATCGCGGAGAAGGAGGTGTGCGCAGAAGTAGCTGCAGGTGAGCATCTGGCTTTTAAGGGGACAGAGCTGACACAGCCTGTCCTGCAGCCACCAACGGAATTGTTTGTGATGGAGGGTCCCTCCTCAGCCCTGGACATTGAGACCAAATGCTGGACTGAAATTTGCCATGCCCCTAGTTTGGGTTTGGGGGAGGAAGGACATGACGGGGTGGTGGAAGTGCCAGGGCCAGAGCCCCTATATTGGCCTGCTGTTTGGCCCCTGTTCCTTGGGCAAGAGGGGGAGGTGGAAAGTGGTCCCCGCCCCATTGTGCCCGAGGCAAAAGTATTAGTAGGTTACAATGTTGCAGAGGGGGGTACCCAGAATCCGAAGAAGAGGAATCGCTACATCCCTTGTTAGTTCCAATGTATGACTTAGACTGTAATCATGCCCTTGCTGGTTCTGCAAACCAGCCGCCTTTTACAAGATGGGTTTGGTATGATGTCACCCTGTGGGACTCCGGTGGTACATCCAAACCCCAGATTCTCGGCTCTGCATCCCGCTATTCCAGGTTGTTATTGGTTCCTGAGCAACTGGGCACAGTGACTAAAGATGTAGGGGGAGGAGTGTGAGGTTAGCAGGCTGACCGTAAGACTGTAATTATGATATTTTATTATTTGTAGTGAAAAATGTACACTTTAGTCAGTCTGTACCCTGTAGTCTCTATGTATGTCTATATTCCCCCTATATGTGTGTGTAGTTCCAGATCATATATTATTAGGCTGTATAATCCCACCAGAAATGTAATGTCTGTATTTCCCAGGACTTTATTCATACAGGAAAAGGGTTATCATAAACTGTCCTCCCAAAAGGCAATCTCCACAGGGGGTGATCCAATTACCCTGCTATTGTGCTGCTATTTACAGGAAAGAGATAGCAGAGGAACCATCTCCACAGGGGGGTTTACAATTCTTTGTAAACCTCTGGGCTCTAGCAGACTTTGTGGAACCGGGCACCACAGGGGGTGATCAAATGCCCCTGCTATCAACAGGAAGGTTGTCCACAGGGGGTGACCACCACATAATGTAATCAGACTGTGTTTTGTATCTTGTGTTGACACTGCATCTGCATATCCTGGCCACTTCCAGACTTACTGGAACCGACCCAGCAGGGGGGCTGCAGCAGATGGCCAGCTGGATATTACCTGGGGGGGATGTGTCTGACTCTTGAATCCACCAATCAAGATCCACTGCCAGCCTACTTTTGGTTTGTGCCCCGTGGGAAATTGGAAGTTTTCAAAATGACTTGTACACCTGCCAGCTCCTCATGTTATGCAAAGGAAGGAAGAGAAAGACTCTCTCTTTGTTGGGGCACTCTTTAACAATGATTACAATTCAGTAATCAGAAACTTGTAGAAATATATCATAAGATATTGTCAGTGAGTCATGAGTAGCAACACAGGTTTGAGTGGGATGATATAGATAGATATATCTTGGAGCCAGTGTCACTGGGGTAGAGTAGACTAGTTAAGAATGCTAGTAACACTTAAAGGAGTGGGTTAGATTGGTCCAACCCAGTAAATGGTGTAGGCTAAAAATTAACTTTTATTTGGTTTTGTTAAAATAAACACTAGACAAGAACGTTTTTTAGGCGCTCACACACAAACATATAACATATAAATATATATATACAAGAATTGAGTGATTCACACTAACTTGTGTGTGCCCTGTGGGCATAACATCCCCTGGTTCTGCAACACCATGTATCTCGGCTCAAGAAGATACGTATGAGTCTAAAAGTATAAGGACTCTTAGAAAAAGTCTCAAAGATGAGCCTATGAGGTTGGACTAAATTAATGTAGCCCAGCCCCCAGTCCAGGTGGTAATGTTCCCCAACACAGGTAGTGGGTTAGAGGGGGTCACCTGCGTTTTGCTAAAGCGGGATGTTATCTGTTAACACTTACTAGGATTCACTTAGTCAGAACCATGAACTATCGATTGGAGAGTGGAGGTATAATGGATAGGTCAATACATGAAATTTCACCACAGTAAATAAAATGTTTCAAGTATTGCTAGAACAGTTACTATTTCAACATTGTATCGAAGGGGTAACAATCCCTCTGCAAAGTTTAGCTGTTCTTAAGAAGAGATAGCGTGTAGGCTGACTAGTGATTCTCCTAGTTTGTTTGCCAAAAAGGGGAAAATATACATTTAATTATAGTGAGATTCCGCAAACTTAGGAATCTACTTTTAAGAGGACACTTTCCAGTGCCTGATGTTGTGGACTGTTATGTGCATTTGTTTGTACCGTACTCTCTGCTATTCTTTACAACAGTCTATAAAAGTGTCATTCATCGACAGTGATGAGCTTGCCTGTTAGGCAGTCCTATCTATTTTTAACCGTCTACAAAGGTGCCCGTCGTCAACAGTGTATTTGTCGGCAGGCCGACACTAGAGTATGTCTCATTCAATACAGACAGGCTCTAGTTCGGTTCATGGCCGGCATGTGAAGCATGAAATATAAGTTGTCACAGTCTACCTGCCACCATGTCGGCAGTTACGCATATATTTGCAATGCAGATTGGTGTTAGTACAGATAGCAATTGGCACAAAGAGATGAGTTTATCTGTGCTGTGGCAATCTTGTGTTTATTTCAATTTAGCCGACAGCTGTAGTGTCAACATAGTATGCTTAAACTGTCAGTATTTTCTAATTAAATCCAAACCAATCTCTTAGATATAAGTTGTCACAGTCTACCTGCCACCTTGTCGGCAGTTACACATATATTTGCAATACAGATTGGTGTTAGTACAGATAGCAGTTGGCACAAAGAGATGAGTTTATCTGTGCTGTGGCAATCTCGTATTATTTCAGTTTAGCCGACAACTGTAGTGTCAACATAGTATGCTTATACTGTCAGTATTTGCTAATTAAATCCAAACCAATCTCTGACTATCAACAATATGCATGCTGTTGAATCGGCAGTCTAGATAAAAGAATTTTTTCTCTCTCAATGACAGTTAATATTTTAATCATTAGCAGCTCAGGTACTGTTTGTATGTACAGGTCTCTGAGTCACAACATGCAGGAAATAATACAGATGCTCCCGCAAGGTAGGTGGATAGGGATTAGGGATATTGGGATGGGGAATGGGGGAAGGGGTTTGTGGACACAAGGAAAGAGGGGGAGGAAAATGACCAAGAGAAATGGAAAAAAGAGGGACCAGATGGAGATGAGAGTCTGACTGTATCCAAAAGGGTATGAGTGATCCCACCGACTTTATATACCCTTAACAGTGGTGGGGTAGTCTGGTTTGAGGATGAGAGTCTCCTTTCACCTCTGGCAGGCTACCCACTTCCACTTGTCAGCTGCCACCTGATAGTAGTGGGCTCTTATGGGTATTGTGGAGGAGGAGCTCTGCCCAGTATGGAGTCAGGAAGAAAGAAATTGGTGTTACCCTTTGGTGCGAAAAGCGGCTGCTGCCCACCTATTATACCTGTCACTAGGGGTGGAATACTGTATGAAACTGGGAGAGGTCACCCTTCTCCTGTCATACCTTCATACGCCCCCAAGTAAGCTGCCATCATTTGTTAGATGGGCTTTTTTTAGGTATGGTGGGTGAGCGGGCTTGTTATCACACTGTGGGGGATTTTATAACACCAATGAAGTGAGTGTAGGGAAGAAAGAAACGATTAGGAGGAGGATGGGGAGGGAAGGAGGTAGAAGGAGTGCGGGTGAGCGGGTACCTGTAAGTGCACGCTATGCGCTGGGCGGCACTGTGACAGTCCTGTCAGAAAGACTGTGGCTGTTGCGACTGTATGCGTCTCCACGATGATCGCGTGGAGAGGGCTGCAGGAGCTGGGGCTGATGCGGCTGGTACCGCTGATGCGCTGAGCGGCACTGTAACAGTCCAGTCGGGCAGGCTGTAGCTGCTGCAGCTGTAAGCGTCTTCCACGATGATCGCGTGGAGAGGGCTGCAGGAGCTGGGGCTGATGCGGCTGGTACCGCTGATGCGCTGAGCGGCACTGTGACAGTCCAGTCGGGCAGGCTGTAGCTGCTGCAGCTGTAAGCGTCTTCCACGATTAGCGCGTGGAGAGGGCTGCAGGAGCTGGGGCTGATACTGCTGGTACGGCCAAAAGTATCCGGAGCGCTGGATAGTGTTGAAGCCGGTCTGTGGCACGGCTGCGGCAAGTGCGGCAAGATTGGGAGGCGCACAGTGTCTGCGTCACTCCCACTGAAACCAACGATCGTTTCACCTCTCTGGCTTCTTCGGGGTTAAGGTGTGTGGTTTGGGCAGGTGCCTGTGCTGTCTATTTATCGCGTGAATACTGGTGCCTAATTGGTTCTCCCTGCTGTCAATCACATAGTGGTAGAGGGCTCTGGCAATGCTGTCAAAAATGTATTTGATAGCTATGAGACTTAGGAGATCTTTATTTTACAGGGTATCTGTGCACCTATGAAATGTATCTTTATTTATAACTAGCTTAACTGGAGCAATTCCTATAATGATTATTTATATGGTAAATAATTAATCACAGGGCATGGGATTTATTCGTGGGGGACTGTCAGTTATGAACCTGATATAAGATAATGTTATTGGTCCCGTCGGTACGTTGGTATGGGCATAATAGAAAATATGAGAAAAATATATTATATATATATATGAGAAAAAATATATGAGAAAATTATTATACATAAGAAAAAGTATATATGTATATATATACGAAAAATTGTATATTTAAAGAAAAAGAAAAGGAAGATGGAAAGAAAAGAGGGAACAAGTCGAAATGCGTAGAAATTAAAAATTAAAAATGGGGCTCCGTTTCCCCTTGTATAATGAGCTAAATGAATAACATGTGAGTGTGTGTCCAGGAGGTTCCAGGTTGCCATTATGCAGTCTGGATAACTCCTGATACGAGTGGGGATTGTGTGAAATATTGTGGAATAAAATAGTATAATTACAGTGCAGTGTGCCCTCAATGCAGGAGGGATTATTAACCAGGAGGGATTATTACACCTGCTGGGTGTGGTAGTGTATAGGGTGAAGTGCTACAATTTTATAAAGGCGAATTGACTCTTAGTGAATGATTGGGAGATATGTGCCCACAATTGGGTAAAAAAAGGGGTTGTGAAATTTAGGTGTATAAAAAGTAGTGGAAAACTAATAAAATTTTTAGTGAGGAAGTGATGCACACGGTGATGGGAGTGAAGGCTGGAGGGGTATCCTATAAGGTCCAAATGGTGGATAAAGTGTAACGTGCTAGATGTAGTGTATTGGACATTTATACATTGGTGATGATCCATACACTTGATTAATAATAACGACTTACTCAGTAGTGATGATCCCTACATATAGTATAAGTGATGATTTCTATGTGGGAATTTTCTGGGGCCATAGCCCTGTCCCGACATATCCATAGGGAAAGAAAAGAAAAGAAAAGGGGGGGAGGGGGGGGGGGGAAAGAAAGAAGGAAAAAAGGAAAAAGAAGAGGAAAGAGGGGGGGGGGTAAAAAAGAAGAAGAAAAGAGAAGGGGGGGGGGGGAAAGAAAAGAAGGCTTTATCAAGAGTGCCCCCGTAGATCCAACGAGTGTCGGTGGTAGGACCACAGATAGTGTATCCTCAGGGCGAATGTTCCGTTAGTGGTAAGTGAAGGGAAACACTTAGAGGAAGGACCCGAAGCAGTTGTTCTCATTCATACCGTAAGGATTGACGGTATTTAGGTCGAAAATCCATCTGCTTTCTCTATGTAGCAGTGCATTGGTCAGGTCTCCTCCTCTTATGCCCAGTTTGATTTGTTCTAGCCCAAACACTTTGAGGTCCCGAGGTGATCCTTCATGTTTGGCCAAAAAGTGTCTGGCTACTGACGTCAGTTTTTTGAATTTCAGTACATCTGATTGGGCATTCCTGATGTTGCCAGCGTGTTCCAGAATCCGCAATTTGAGTTTCCTGCTTGTCATCCCCACATATCGTAGCCCGCATGGGCATTCCAAGCAGTATATAACCCCTGTGGTTTCGCAGGAGATATAATGTTCCACTGTCAGTGTTTTGCCAAAGCGGTTGGTTATTTTATTCAGTGTCTTCATGTAAGGGCATGCTTTGCATTTTGTACATGGGAAGGTGCCCCTGATCCTGGGTTTGATTTTTGGTGTCCTCTGAAAGTGGCTTTGGACTAGTCTGTCCCTCAGGTTCCTTGCCCGTCTCCAGCTAAATTGTGGCCCTTTGTTCGTGATGTCTGCTAAGTCAGGGTCCATCTCAAGGATGTGCCAATGTTTGCGGATGATGCCTTGTAGGTCTTGCCACTGATCGCAAAAGTTTGTGATGAACCTGGTTGCTGGTTCCGTTGTAGTTGCTTTTTTTGAGGAAAACAGGAGATCATCCCTCTGACATTTCAGAGCTAAGTATTTGGCATGTTTAATTGATCTTTGGCTGTACCCTCGTATGCGGAGTCTGGAGGCTAGATCTTCACTTTGGCTGAGGTACATCTCTTTCGTGGAGCAGTTTCTCCTCAGACGGAGGAATTCCCCTTTCGGAAGATTTTTAATAGTGGGAGAGAAGTGTGCGCTTTCGGAAACCAGGAGGCTGTTTGTTGCTGTCTCTTTGCGGAACAGTTTGGTAAGTAGGAGGTTGTCCTCTGAGCGGTAGATTGTGAGATCCAAGAATGTGATCTCATTGGGGTGGATATAGTGTGTTAACTTGAGGTTCAGGTCGTTGTTATTGAGGTTTTGGATGAAGTAGACCAGACTCTCTTGATCTCCTTGCCAGATGACCATAATGTCATCTATATACCTCACCCAAGATATTATCTTCTGGGTGTGTATATCATTCTGTTCCGAAAAGACCACCTCCCGTTCCCACCACCCGAGGAACAGGTTGGCATATGTGGGTGCACATGCCGCACCCATCGCTGTTCCCCGGGTCTGCAGATAGTATTTGTCGTCGAACGTGAAGTAATTGTTCTTAAGGACAAATTCCAGGAGTGTTATGAGGAATTCCCCAAAGTCCGTCATACCCTCTGTTGTAATGAAATATTTCACTGCTGACAGCCCTAGATTGTGCTCTATACACGTGTATAGAGACTCCACGTCCAGTGTGGCCAAGAGTTGGTCGGCTTCCAGGTGTACGTCATGCACCCTTTTGAGAATGTCTCTGGTGTCCTGGACATAGGAAGGGAGTGTCAGGACATGATGTCGGAGGTGTTTGTCTAAAAATATACTGGCCTGTTCTGATAGGCCTTGTATCCCTGACACTATAGGTCTTCCGGGTGGGTTTGAAAGGTTTTTGTGCACCTTGGGAAGCATATAGAACGTGGGGGTTTTTGGATTTTCCACTGTGAGGAATGCATGCTCGCTCTTCAGGATCACTCCATCCCTAAATGCCTGGTTTATGAGTCTATTATATGAGGCTTTGTAGTTGTTTGTGGGGTCCAGAATCATTTGTTTATAACATTTCCGGTCCTGGAGTTGCCTGTTCGCCTCCCTCATGTACATATCCTTAGGCCACAAGACGATATTACCCCCTTTGTCTGAGGGTTTTATGGTGACGTCCTCCCAGGAGGATATGTCCCTAAGGGTGTGTCTGTCTTGTTCCGTAAGATTGGGGTGACGGTTCTTTCTCATGTCCAGTTGGGTCATCAGGCTATTCATGTCTCTAGACACCATATCTAGGAAGATCTTGATTTCTGCACTAAGATGTTCATTGGGCATGAAGGAGCTCTTTTTCCTCAGAATAGGGCGTCTAGCTCCTTGGTCCGGTTGGCAGTCTGAATCTTGTAGTTCCTCCAGGATTTCGATCATCTGGAGGTCTTGGGCTGTGAATTCCGGATGTTCCTGGTGCTGAGTGATAGTGGGGTGTCCTGAAGCGGATAGGGTCATATTGTCCTTATTGTGAAAATACTTCTTGAGGAGTAATTTCCTACCGAATAAGCGTAAATCCTTTTCCCAGGTGAACCGATTTAGGGGTGCGTTTGGAGAAAAGGATAATCCCTTGCCCAGGATTTTGCCCTCTACCACTATGTGATTGACAGCAGGGAGAACCAATTAGGCACCAGTATTCACGCGATAAATAGACAGCACAGGCACCTGCCCAAACCACACACCTTAACCCCGAAGAAGCCAGAGAGGTGAAACGATCGTTGGTTTCAGTGGGAGTGACGCAGACACTGTGCGCCTCCCAATCTTGCCGCACTTGCCGCAGCCGTGCCACAGACCGGCTTCAACACTATCCAGCGCTCCGGATACTTTTGGCCATACCAGCAGTATCAGCCCCAGCTCCTGCAGCCCTCTCCACGCGCTAATCGTGGAAGACGCTTACAGCTGCAGCAGCTACAGCCTGCCCGACTGGACTGTCACAGTGCCGCTCAGCGCATCAGCGGTACCAGCCGCATCAGCCCCAGCTCCTGCAGCCCTCTCCACGCGATCATCGTGGAAGACGCTTACAGCTGCAGCAGCTACAGCCTGCCCGACTGGACTGTTACAGTGCCGCTCAGCGCATCAGCGGTACCAGCCGCATCAGCCCCAGCTCCTGCAGCCCTCTCCACGCGATCATCGTGGAGACGCATACAGTCGCAACAGCCACAGTCTTTCTGACAGGACTGTCACAGTGCCGCCCAGCGCATAGCGTGCACTTACAGGTACCCGCTCACCCGCACTCCTTCTACCTCCTTCCCTCCCCGTCCTCCTCCTAATCGTTTCTTTCTTCCCTACACTCACTTCATTGGTGTTATAAAATCCCCCACAGTGTGATAACAAGCCCGCTCACCCACCATACCTAAAAAAAGCCCATCTAACAAATGATGGCAGCTTACTTGGGGGCGTATGAAGGTATGACAGGAGAAGGGTGACCTCTCCCAGTTTCATACAGTATTCCACCCCTAGTGACAGGTATAATAGGTGGGCAGCAGCCGCTTTTCGCACCAAAGGGTAACACCAATTTCTTTCTTCCTGACTCCATACTGGGCAGAGCTCCTCCTCCACAATACCCATAAGAGCCCACTACTATCAGGTGGCAGCTGACAAGTGGAAGTGGGTAGCCTGCCAGAGGTGAAAGGAGACTCTCTAATCCTCAAACCAGACTACCCCACCACTGTTAAGGGTATATAAAGTCGGTGGGATCACTCATACCCTTTTGGATACAGTCAGACTCTCATCTCCATCTGGTCCCTCTTTTTTCCATTTCTCTTGGTCATTTTCCTCCCCCTCTTTCCTTGTGTCCACAAACCCCTTCCCCCATTCCCCATCCCAATATCCCTAATCCCTATCCACCTACCTTGCGGGAGCATCTGTATTATTTCCTGCATGTTGTGACTCAGAGACCTGTACATACAAACAGTACCTGAGCTGCTAATGATTAAAATATTAACTGTCATTGAGAGAGAAAAAATTCTTTTATCTAGACTGCCGATTCAACAGCATGCATATTGTTGATAGTCAGAGATTGGTTTGGATTTAATTAGCAAATACTGACAGTATAAGCATACTATGTTGACACTACAGCTGTCGGCTAAACTGAAATAATACGAGATTGCCACAGCACAGATAAACTCATCTCTTTGTGCCAACTGCTATCTGTACTAACACCAATCTGTATTGCAAATATATGTGTAACTGCCGACAAGGTGGCAGGTAGACTGTGACAACTTATATCTAAGAGATTGGTTTGGATTTAATTAGAAAATACTGACAGTTTAAGCATACTATGTTGACACTACAGCTGTCGGCTAAATTGAAATAAACACAAGATTGCCACAGCACAGATAAACTCATCTCTTTGTGCCAATTGCTATCTGTACTAACACCAATCTGCATTGCAAATATATGCGTAACTGCCGACATGGTGGCAGGTAGACTGTGACAACTTATATTTCATGCTTTACATGCCGGCCATGAACCGAACTAGAGCCTGTCTGTATTGAATGAGACATACTCTAGTGTCGGCCTGCCGACAAATACACTGTTGACGACGGGCACCTTTGTAGACGGTTAAAAATAGATAGGACTGCCTAACAGGCAAGCTCATCACTGTCGATGAATGACACTTTTATAGACTGTTGTAAAGAATAGCAGAGAGTACGGTACAAACAAATGCACATAACAGTCCACAACATCAGGCACTGGAAAGTGTCCTCTTAAAAGTAGATTCCTAAGTTTGCGGAATCTCACTATAATTAAATGTATATTTTCCCCTTTTTGGCAAACAAACTAGGAGAATCACTAGTCAGCCTACACGCTATCTCTTCTTAAGAACAGCTAAACTTTGCAGAGGGATTGTTACCCCTTCGATACAATGTTGAAATAGTAACTGTTCTAGCAATACTTGAAACATTTTATTTACTGTGGTGAAATTTCATGTATTGACCTATCCATTATACCTCCACTCTCCAATCGATAGTTCATGGTTCTGACTAAGTGAATCCTAGTAAGTGTTAACAGATAACATCCCGCTTTAGCAAAACGCAGGTGACCCCCTCTAACCCACTACCTGTGTTGGGGAACATTACCACCTGGACTGGGGGCTGGGCTACATTAATTTAGTCCAACCTCATAGGCTCATCTTTGAGACTTTTTCTAAGAGTCCTTATACTTTTAGACTCATACGTATCTTCTTGAGCCGAGATACATGGTGTTGCAGAACCAGGGGATGTTATGCCCACAGGGCACACACAAGTTAGTGTGAATCACTCAATTCTTGTATATATATATATTTATATGTTATATGTTTGTGTGTGAGCGCCTAAAAAACGTTCTTGTCTAGTGTTTATTTTAACAAAACCAAATAAAAGTTAATTTTTAGCCTACACCATTTACTGGGTTGGACCAATCTAACCCACTCCTTTAAGTGTTACTAGCATTCTTAACTAGTCTACTCTACCCCAGTGACACTGGCTCCAAGATATATCTATCTATATCATCCCACTCAAACCTGTGTTGCTACTCATGACTCACTGACAATATCTTATGATATATTTCTACAAGTTTCTGATTACTGAATTGTAATCATTGTTAAAGAGTGCCCCAACAAAGAGAGAGTCTTTCTCTTCCTTCCTTTGCATATATAATCACTCTCTAGGGTGCACCTCCACGCTATCTACCTTAAGTGAGATCCCTCTAAACAGGCCTCCTATACCATTTTGAATTGTGGATTCATCGATACACACCCATACTTACTGTATTTACTATTCATTACCTGTGCTCTGATCCACCTTCCACTTCCCCCTTCCTTTATATTTTAAAGCTCCTCATGTTAGTCGCAATCCTGGCTAGAGGTGATACTCTGCCACTGGACCTTGTGAGCGCATCGTTTGCCTGGGGGGGGGGGCATCCTACATAAGCTCTGGTGTGGAGCGTCCAGTGTTTTGTGGACTTATACAGTTTTCTGCTATCACAGCTGTGTGGATAAGTGATAGTTTGCCCTGTGGAACTGATCTGGGACTGTGACTATACAAGGACTGTCTGTTTGGGCCTGCTACCTGAATATCTTTCTACTCTGCAATTTACCTTTGCCACTGTTTATTGTCTATTTGTGCGTGCTGTGGAAAATAAACCGTTCTTCTGGTTTCATCTGCTCGGTGTCTGAGTGATTGAGGAACCCTGTATCTTCACAATATCCTTCAGTGACATCACCGGGACCCAGCTGAACATGCAGGTACAGATCCAAAATTGACTTACATGTTCAGCCGACTGTAAAAGGCGTATTAACGATGCGCAGGAGCATGCATCATTAACGATATTGAGTATATACATTACTAATTTTTTTTTAAGATTTCGCTCAGAAGGAACCTTTTAAAAATATAAATTAGTTCACATTAACGAACATTGCGCATCCCAAATTCTTAGCATGGCACCTGTTTGTGAGAATCCTATTTCCTCTGTCTCCATAGCTGCAGTCCTTTTTCTTCTGTCCCAGGTCTCTCAGGGCAGGATGTACTAAGCTGAAAATGTGGTAAAACCCCTGTTTTACCACATTTTCATATGTACTAACACCTAACTGCCACGTCACCGCAGGGCAGGGTATTGCCGCCCTCCATCCGCCGCAGCCTCCCTACCCTCCCTCCCCGGCTTCCATGCTGCTCCTTCTCCCCCAGCTGCATGTCAAAGCCAGCCGATGATGTCCTACCGGCTGCAGGGGGAGGAGGAGATGCCGCATAGCCAAGGAGGTGACGGAGACCCCCCGACCACATTACAGGTATCGCGGGGGGCCTCCGTCACGGCGCCGCAATGCCCGCCGCATATGTTAGTACATTTGCGCTGGCTGGGGTGGCGATGTATGTTCATACATACCGCCCTCAGTCCATGTACCCTCCCATCTCATTCCATCTCCTGAATATATTTCCCTTCTCAGTCTATCTCCTGCATAAATCTCCCCTCAGTCAATCTCTTGCATATATTTCCCCTAATATTCCTAATACCTTAATAACTTAATCACTAAAAGTAAGACACAGATACAATTGCTGGTGTTTCAAATGAATGTCAAATTTATTGGTTGACTACAGATGGTGGCGGCACTAAAGAACGGTCAAGGGTAGCATAACACACACATACCAAGCAGCAACTGGCAACCCACCCATGCAGGTGGTGTAACCGATTTCCAGAAGGGTGATGGGTTAATGACATATTATTGACATATCCCTGTCAGGATACCAATGTCGACCTAATGACCCTGTCGACATAACCCACTTCGACCTTAAGTCATGTCAACCTAAATGCATGTCGACCATCATGCTGGTGACCCAATGACCGTAAGTGGGGTGCACAGCTCCTGAGTACTTCGCCACACCTTCCATATGTATGCCTCCATTTATTGCTCTCCTTTCTCTGACATTCAGGGGGAAATTTACCAAAATGGATTCGTATTTTAAAATTGTAAAAAGTCGTATTCGTAGGCAAATTGGCGTGAATTTCTGTCGTATTCGTGAAATGTTAATTTAACAAGTGAAAAAATCGTATAATCGTGAAATGTGTTTTGGCGTAAACTTGTCATATAGGGGGAAATTTACTAATATGGAAAACCTAAAAATTCGTATTCGTATTTTACCTACGACCGATTACGAATGTGTACGAATGGTATTGTTGTAGAAAAAGTCGTGTTCCGGGCTTTAATTTACTATGTAGTCGTAATTGAAAAATTCGTATTTTTCGATGTCGTAGCCATTCGTATTTTGTTTTACAAATGTTTCGTATTTTTGTAGAATCGTAAATTGAAATACAAATGTCCTAGGGAAGTTTGTTTAAAAACCAGGATATTTTACGAATTTTCGTGAAATGAAATACAAAAAATTGTATTTAATTCCACATGCATCACTATGAAAATGAAACCAGAATCGTGATTGGTGTATTTGTTTTACACTTGGGAGGTCTCTCACAGCCATATATAAGTAGTGGAGGCGCCAAAACTTCAGTTTAATGTATAGCACACACTGTTTGCATTACAACACAATAGCACAGGTTAGGTCTGCAGAAACACTGCAAACCACAATACTCATCACTCTTTACAAGCGTTTGCCACCATTTCTGCCCTTGTAATTCCCAACCTTACTTTTCCAGATTTTTGTTCCCAACACTTACATCAGACATAACATCTGTAAGTGTGTACAGAACTATATATATATATATATATATGCAGACAATAACATAATATCTGCTCATAACCTTCAATACGAATTAATGATTCTCCTCACCTAATTTGACACACCCTTGTTTGCACAGCTCATCAGTGCAGCAGCTGACATCATTTCTTCATTACTCTGAAAGTCCAGAAGGTTACTGCTTTTCATCCTGGTTTTAGCCATTTGCAATATTACAGTGTTGTAAACATTATACCCACTAACTGCAGTTTTTATTGATCATGTGACCTGCTAATTGAATGTGTATTAATGCTGTGCGTCACTGATCTTGTTTAGGAAATCACAGGTTCAATCACATACATGTATGTTTTACTGTGTGAGTGCTTCAGGTGGGCTTTAGCTGCTCAAGGGTTATTAGTGGACATACATTTATTCTGCTCTCAGCACACCAAAATTTCACAATCCACATTTTCAAACTCTTGTGCAGTGCAGGTGGGGCAGATGTAACATGGATATAAACAGTTTTATATATTTCTATGATTTTTAATTCCTGTGCATCCTAAATAATGTACTTATTTGTAAAAACACAGCACTTTACATTTCTGCTTCCACACACCCAAGCCCAGGGCTGGCGCCACCCCTAGGCAATGGTTGGAAGCAGGGCAGGAGGGAGGGCTCACTGCGCTGTGCGCAGTTAAGTCCCGATGCATGTTAATGACATTTTCCTCCACGCGTACAGCCGTTCAGTGTCTGAGGGTGAGCCAAGTGCTCAGCGCTGCCCGGCTGAGTGGCTGTACGCGGTGCGGGTGGAGGAAAATGTCAATTAACATGCATCGGGACTGAGCTCTCCCTCCCGCCCGCCCGCTCGCTCGCTGGACCGTCACCCGAGGTCCTCCTTAAGGGTGAGTGGTGTCGTCCCCCCCCAGGAGCAGCATGGCGGCCGTATTCCTCCCCCACCCCACCCCCCCGTAGAGCGGGTGAGCGCCGGGGCGCTCCGGCGCCTTGCACCGGCACTGCCCAAGTCAATTGTATCTGACTCTGCACATGTTACATCTGGCCCACCTGCACTGCACATGCTCTGACCCACGTTGTTGAAAACATTGAACTACCATCATAACAGAACAATAGCAGGGTTGCCGACTTTTTAATGCTCCTCTCCGGGAGAAGCCCGGAGAGGAGACTTTCCTTACCCGATCAGGGGGCGGGCTTGACAGTGACGTCATTAAGCCCCGCCCCCACTTTGGGAAATAGTAGAAATTACTGATGCCCTTGGAGGGGGCGGGGCTAAAATGACGCGATGGTGCAGTTTTAGCTCCGCCCCCTCCTCTGAGACCCGCGGATTGCGGCATTTACATGCCGCGATTCGGGGGGGTTCAGGGGGGTCCCCCAGATTCCGGGAGGGTTGCCCACCCTTCCGGGGGGCCGGGAGGGGGACCCGATTTTTGGGAGACTCCCGGGAATTCCGGGAGGGTCGGCAAACCTGAATAATAGGCATAGTGCAACGCTAAAGGTGCGTACACACGGGGGCGATTTAGTGCAAAATCGCGTGAAATATGGTCGCTGAGCGACCATATTGCCCGCAATGGGAGTGTGCACCGGCGATATATTGCCAGGTGCGCGCTCCCGTTTTTGCCCCTGTGGTGATCGCTGGTCGCAGGAACATGCTCCTGCGACCAGCTGATTACCACTGCCGGGCTCCCCCCGGCAGTTTCTTTTTCATCAGCGACCATCTCTGGTCGCTGATGTAAAGGAAAAACTGAGCAATATATTGCTCAGCCATATATTGCTCAGCCATATATGGCTGAGCAATATATCTCCCCCGTGTGTACACAGCACAACACAAAGTTAATTTGTACACTACAAATGTTACATGAACTCAGGCCACAGCACAGCATGTTTTCCTGCATGAGTGTGTGTTCTTCTCACACATGTGTATGGGGCTTGTTCTCCTGGGCTGGCTGGTACCAGGATGTCAGTTGCTGGCCATGTCTTTGATCAACTTAGCTGATGTATGAGTCACCATAACTGCTGGTTACAGCTGACTTTACAACAGTAACAGGTGTATTTGATCAGCTGTGTGTAGTGGTGCCTCGCTGACATCTGTCTTAGGGCCAGATGTACTAAGCTTGAAAAGTGATAAAATGGAGAGTGATAAACAACCAGCCAATCAGCTCTTGTCTAACAATTTTCAAACACAGCCTGTGACATGGAAGGTAGGAGCTGATTGGCAGGTTGTTTATCACTCTCCATTCTATCACTTTTGAAGCTTAGTGCATCTGGTCCTTAGAGAGATAGAGAGAGAGATATGGGGCAGATTTATTAAGCTTGGAGAAGAGATAAACTGGAGATAAAGCGGAGAAAAGGTAAAAGGAGATAAAGTACCAGCCAATCAGCTGTGTTTGAAAAAAGACAGTTGGGAGCTGATTGGCTGGTGCTTTATCTCTTTTTACCTTTTCTCCGCTTTATCTCCAGTTTATCTCTTCTCCAAGCTTAATAAATCTGCTCCTATAGAGGGAGACAGAGACAGATTATAATGTATTCATAATCACACAAAAAGCCAGAAAGATAAACACACATGTGTAATCAATTCCCTATGTATCGCATACAGCAGTTTATACAGTATTAGGGACTTACCCAGTAGCCAGCCCTCTGCCATTGATCCGGCTTCAAACTCATCAAAGAGGACTGACTGGCCGAGGATGTAGGAGTCATGACATGAGCCTGGGTAGCCTGCAAACACACTCATGATCTTAAGATTGGCATCACAGACCACCTGCACGTTGGTACTTGTGCTTCCATGTCGGTTATAATAGGAACGGGCAGTATCCCGAGGTGGTCTCAGCGGAATGTGTGTGCAGTCAATAGCACCAAGCACATTTGGCATGCATGCAATGCGATGGAATGCTACCCTAACATCATGCCACTCTGTCTCCTGGCTTGGGAAGCAGATTGAGGCATCTATATGTGGCTGAAGGGCTTCAAGCACCTGGGTCAGGTACCTGGACAGTGTGGGCTGAGATATGCCAATGCCTTGGCCAGTGACATGTTGAAAACTGCCAGATGCCAGAAAGTACAACACAGCCAGCAGTTTGTGCAGGCCTGAGACAGCGCATGAGTCGTCTTCTTCCTTGGCACTGCCAAGACATCAGGTCTCTCAAAGCCCACAATGAAGCACCCTGATATAGCATATAGTCTGCCATGCTAGAAGTCAGGAAGTGTTTGTAGGTAGTTATTTGGCTTTTATAAGGCACACATTTGGGATTACAATGGTCTGTGATGTATTGTTAAAATGATAACACGTGTCCCATTGAAGCAGGCGAAAGACACTTCAAAATACACCTTGCAAAGGAAGGTGTATTTTTTTTCACGAGTTTGTTTACGAATTGTAGGTGTTTACGAATCCGATTTTACGAATTCACGAATACGAATTTTTAGTAAATGGTGAAAATACGCCTAGCCAATGCAAAAATCAGGCGTATTCTATCGATGGTGTAGACTTTTCGTAAACATGCGTAATCGTATTTAAAAATACGAATACGATCTCAATATGACATGTTTACGACAATACAAATTTCACGAATCTACGAATTTTGCACTTGATAAATGAACATTTCACGAATACGACAGAAATTCACGATTATTTCCCTACGAATACGACTTTTTTCTACTTTAAAATACGAATCCATATTAGTAAATTTCCCCCATAGAGGTCGTATTCGTATATAAAAATACAACTACGCATGTGTACGAAAAGTCTACACCATCGATAGAATACGAATGATTTTTGCATTGCCTAGCCGTCTTTTCATCATGTACTAAAAATTCGTATTCGTGAAGTTGTAAAATAGGAATCGTAAACAACTACGATTCGTAAAAAAAATCGTGAAATAAAATACACCCTCCTTGACAAGGTGTATTTTGAAGTGTATTTCGCCTGCTTCAATGGAACACATGTGTTTTCATTTTAACAACACATCACAGACCTTTGTAATCACAAATGTGTGTCTTATAAAAGGCAAACATCCACCTACAAACACTTCCTGACTTCTAGCATGGCAGACTATATGCTATATCAGGGTGCTTCAGTGTGGGCTTTGAGACAGCTGATGTCTTGGCTGTGCCAAGGAAGAAGACGCCGGCGTCATGAAACTGAGCATGACCAGCAGGTCCAGCAGGTATCACAGAGGCTGCGTCGGCCTCATTTATTTAGGCCGCGTTTATGTTTAGACGCATTGCCGGATGATGTGGTTATACAGATGTTCCGGCTTAATCGTACCAACATTCTCCGTCTGTATGGCCTCATTAGACTGGAGCTAGATCCTGTGACAGGAAGCTCATGCCTGCACAAACTGCTGGCTGTGTTGTACTTTCTGGCGTCTGGCAGTTTTCTACATGTCACTGCCCAAGGCATTGGCATATCTCAGCCCACACTGTCCAGGTACCTGACCCAGGTGCTTGAAGCCCTTCAGCCACATATAGATGCCTCAATCTGCTTCCCAAGCCAGGAGACAGAGTGGCATGATGTTAGGGTAGGATTCCATCGCATTGCATGCATGCCAAATGTGCTTGGTGCTATTGACTGCACGCACATTCCGCTGAGACCACCTCGGGATACTGCCCGTTCCTATTATAACCGACATGGAAGCACAAGTACCAACGTGCAGGTGGTCTGTGATGCAAATCTTAAGATCATGAGTGTGTTTGCAGGCTACCCTGGCTCATGTCATGACTCCTATATCCTCGGCCAGTCAGTCCTCTTTGATGAGTTTGAAGCCGGATCAATGGCAGAGGGCTGGCTACTGGGTAAGTGTATAATACTGTATAAACTGTAGTCTGCGATACATAGGGAATTGATTACACGTGTGCTTATCTCTCTGGCAATTTGTGTGTGTATGCATACATTATAAACTGTCTCTGTCTCTCTCTCTCTCAGTCTCTCTCTCTAGCTCTCTCTCTCTCTCTCTCTCTCTCTCTCTCTCTATATATATATATATATATATATATATATTCGTTGCTGGCGGCACTCACAGAAATAAAGACACACACGGCGGTGTAGTAGTTATGAACTCAACGTTTCAATTGTATTTGCACAATTTTCGTCAGGAGTAGAACAAAGATAAAACACACTTACCAAACCTAAATAGACAAACGGACAGTGAGGCAGGTCCACGATCTCCCCTCCTGCTTCCGGGATTCGGCGTGGTGACGTCACAAACAGCGCCTGAGCCGGCCAGGGAACGGGGGAATGCGTGGTTGCTGTGGCAACAAAAATAAACAAAAAGGCGCAATCTTAGAAATAAATGTAAGACAAATGAAAAGCACATTGTGGCAATGCAAAAAAGACTTTGCAGAAAAGAAGCACAACCTATTACGAAGTGGGAGAACGCAGTATTACAGCACCAGATAAATGAAGATTAAGTCTCACGAATGCATAATATCAAACAAACTAATAAGTTATAAAAAGCATTTAAATGACAAATATTCATTTAAACCATATGGAGATATGGTATTAAGATCATGGATCCATCTGGCCTCCAAACACAAGAGTTTCTTGTCTCTGTCACCCCCCCTGGGCATAATGGGAACATGATCAAAGATTTTGTATCTAAGGGTAGCAAGCGAATGGCGAGCATCCCTAAAGTGCTTGGCTACCGGCTGATCAGTGTCTTTTCCCTCCAGAGCTTTTCTGATCGCCGAGCGGTGCTGGGCAGCGCTCTTTGCCCACGGGTGAGATTCTGTCTTTCTCTGATGTGGATGCGAGTGGAGTCCTATGGGGTGATACCCTGCGATCGACAGCCGGTTCCGATTCCGTTGAAGAGGTTATACAAACCCTTCTGCGGCTAAAGAAAAAGGAGCTGGATTATAACCTGCATGGCATCACTTTGTCCGACTACTTTAGGGATCGAAAAATCCCCAGAGGATTCCGCATCAAGAATATACCGACGATTGGGCGTAACAATGCGGAGTTCTGTCGCAGGTGGGTGGCCGTACTCAATAAGTGTTCTTTTGATCTGATACTATTGGTGATAGAGGAGGCCACCCGCCTGTACAAAGATCTGGGAACCCGCATTAATAATATTGAACAGGCATCCAAAAACCTGCTTACCTCAAGTCCTGCTGCCCCTTTAATTGAGGATCTGAATGCTAAATTAGCTAAATATAAAAGAGACCTCATTACCTATAAAAAGCAAAAATTGAGCACAGTGGAAAAGGACTATGAGGAGCAAACGGTATACTCTTGGGCAACTGGAAGATATCCCATCAGACGTCAGCAAATATATAAACCAAAAAAACTACAGGGTACTATAACCGACACAGACATGTCGACACAAGAAAGTTCAGCACAAAGTGACGATTCAGCAAAACGCGGTTCCAATAAACGTCTCCCTTTAGGGGTGACCACCGGTGTGAAAGGCACAGGAGATCCAGAGCCTACACAAGGCGCGGTGGCCAAAACGAGAGGAAGGCGCGTGTACAACAAAAAGAAGACCTTATCATAAACATCTCTTCTCATCAACTCACTTCTGCTGAACATTCTTTATTGAATAAAGGGTTGACATATGTGCCGACCTCAAAATTTAATGTCTTTGATTGGAGAAAAGATATGTGGATTCATCAACGGAGCATCAAACTTAAAGAATTTTTTCAAAATAAGAATGACAATAGCAATAATCAGATGGAACATCCATTCAAGCCAAAATCCACCTTCGACCCCCAAACCCACAACAACTCTATTAAGAGTTATACCCAGGTGGTTGAACATACTGTCTGTGAACAAGCTAAAAAGATGAAACCAGCCCCGCATAATTTAACACATGAAGAACATGATGCACTAATCAGTCTTCACAGTAATGATCAGTTGATCATCAGGCCGGCTGACAAAGGCGGCGCAATTGTGCTACAAGACCGCGAAGCCTATCTCACAGAAATCTATCGTCAACTCAATGATACAACCACCTATAAAAAGCTTGACCGAGATCCTACTATACAGTCCAAAAAAACCATCGATGAAATTTTACTACAGGCGATGACAGAAGGACTTATAGACAAGACTACTAAAGAGGCTCTCATGGTCGCTTTTCCTATTATGCCTGCACTATACACCCTTCCCAAGGTGCATAAAAATCTTTCAAACCCTCCCGGTCGCCCCATCATAGCGGCAAGAGATTCGCTGTATGGCATCATTGCCAAATACCTCGACTATTTCCTCCAGCCTGTTATACAAGGGGAATCTACTTTCTTGCGTGACACTACAGATCTCATCAATAAACTTATGTGCCTCAGAGAACTTCCCAGCAATTGTGTTCTAGCCACTGTGGATGTGGTGAGCTTATACACAAACATACCACACTCAAAGGGTCTTCTAGCAGTGGAAAAGCTCATCACTAACAACCCCAGGTACAAAGGCCCGGATATCAAGTTCTTCATTAAATTGCTTGAGTTAACCTTGACCAACAACTTTTTCTTATTCAATCATGAGTACTATGTGCAACTTATTGGCTGTGCAATGGGATCGAACGTGGCGCCCAGCTTCGCCAACGCGTACATGTTCGCGATAGAGAAAACTCTCTTTTTGGAGAATCCAGCTTTCTCTGATAAACTTATCTTCTTTACTAGGTATATTGACGACCTGCTCATCATTTGGGCAGGGTCAAAAGAAGAATTCGACACCCAGATGCAAGCCATTAATCTCATGGACCCAGATATCCACTTCACACATGTGTGTGACGTTACCTCTGTTAACTACCTGGATGTCACTTTAACAATCCAAGATGGCAGTATTAATACTCGTGTTTACCATAAGCCCACAGAAAAGAACACCCTGCTACATGCATCCAGCCAACATCCAATATCTATGATTAAGGGTCTGCCTTATTCCCAATTTTTAAGGATCAAACGTATTACCAATGACACAGACCAAGCTGAAAAACAGATGGATGATATGTTGCATCGTTTTCTAAACAGAGGCTACTTAAAAAGAGATCTGGAGGCAGCGAAAGCTAAGGCTCTGAGGATTCCTAGGAGTGTGTGCCTCCAAGTCAAACCCAAAGTCACCCAAGAAATCATTCCACTGGTTAGCAAGTTCACACCTGCCAGTAAACACATTGTATCTACATCTAAGAGATACTGGCCGTTGCTTACTTCTGATAAACAACTACCATCACTGAAGAACAAACGTATGCTTAATTGTCATAAACGTGGAAGAAACATTCGAGACTGGTTAGTCAAAAGCGACATCACTTTGACACCTACTCCATCGACTCATTTCTTGACTAAAGCCCCAGGTTCCTACAAGTGCACTGGCTGTGCAACATGTAACTATTTACAAACAGGAAATTACATTCTGCATCCGCATTCTGGAAAACAGATACCTATAAAGTTTGTTTTAACTTGTTCCAGCCAATATGTTATTTATATGATCAATTGTCCCTGCGGACTAGCCTATATAGGCAAAACTAAATGCACTTTCAAGGAACGGGCTGCCCAGCACCGCTCGGCGATCAGAAAAGCTCTGGAGGGAAAAGACACTGATCAGCCGGTAGCCAAGCACTTTAGGGATGCTCGCCATTCGCTTGCTACCCTTAGATACAAAATCTTTGATCATGTTCCCATTATGCCCAGGGGGGGTGACAGAGACAAGAAACTCTTGTGTTTGGAGGCCAGATGGATCCATGATCTTAATACCATATCTCCATATGGTTTAAATGAATATTTGTCATTTAAATGCTTTTTATAACTTATTAGTTTGTTTGATATTATGCATTCGTGAGACTTAATCTTCATTTATCTGGTGCTGTAATACTGCGTTCTCCCACTTCGTAATAGGTTGTGCTTCTTTTCTGCAAAGTCTTTTTTGCATTGCCACAATGTGCTTTTCATTTGTCTTACATTTATTTCTAAGATTGCGCCTTTTTGTTTATTTTTGTTGCCACAGCAACCACGCATTCCCCCGTTCCCTGGCCGGCTCAGGCGCTGTTTGTGACGTCACCACGCCGAATCCCGGAAGCAGGAGGGGAGATCGTGGACCTGCCTCACTGTCCGTTTGTCTATTTAGGTTTGGTAAGTGTGTTTTATCTTTGTTCTACTCCTGACGAAAATTGTGCAAATACAATTGAAACGTTGAGTTCATAACTACTACACCGCCGTGTGTGTCTTTATTTCTGTGAGTGCCGCCAGCAACGAATATATACAAGGGAAGTCTGCAAGGGCTTATCCGGGAGGGCACCCAGCAAATTATCAGCTTGTAAGCGGAGAGCCGGTTCATCCCTGCATTTCTATATATATATATATATATATCTAAGGACCAGATGTACTAAGCTTCAAAACTGAAAGAATGTAGAGTGAAAAACAACCAGCCAATCAGCTCCTACCTTCCATGTCAGCGGCTGTGTTTGATAATTTTCAGACAATAGCTGATTGGTTGGTTGTTTATCACTCTCCATTTTATCAGTTTTTAAGCTTAGTACATCTGGCCCTAACACAGGTGTCAGCGAGGCACCACTACACACAGCTGATCAAATACACCTGTTACTGTTGTAAACTCAGCTGTAACCAGTAGTTATGGGGACTCATACATCAGCTACGTTGATCAAAGACATGGCACTGCAGGGTTTGTTGCTTCACTAATTTAATGAACAATATAACTGTGTTGCACTAAAGCCTGTAGTGGCATGGCTTTGATCAGCTCAGGAGATGTATGAGTACCTATACCTGCATGTGTATATCTCCTATATATTTGGCTACATCTGTCACTCAAAGTGGGTGTCTGTGTCTATAACGCTCTGTTCCTGGACTTTCCTCTTAATGTGTGATTGCCTTCATCTGTGCTGAACACCTTTCTGAGAAATTAACCTGTTTAAAACAGGTGATGGCAATCATACATTAAGGGGAAGTCTAGAAACAGAGCATTGTGTCCCTCCTGGAGAGGGTCATGTTGGGAGGTATGTGACAGAGAACCAGCCCAGTGAGCCCACAGACAGTGCCAGACACCTACTGCCTTCCCATGTTGCCCAGCACTGCTACTCCACAGCCACCAGGTGAGCGCCCCCCTCCCGCGATTTGCGGCAAAACCTCCCCCCCCGCGCGCCCCCCCCCTCCCGCGATTCGCGGCAAAAACACCCGCTCCCCCGCGACCTCCCCTACCGCGATTCGCAGCAAAAACACCCCCGCGACCCCCCCTCCCGCGATTCGCTGCAAAAAGAACCCCCCCACGACCCCTCCCGCAATTCGCGGCATAACCACCACCCCGCGACCCCCCCTCCCGCGAATCGCGGCAAACCCTCCCCCGTGACCCCCACCCCGATTCGCGGAAAAAACACCCCCCGCCACCTCCCTCCCGCAATTCGCGGCAAAAAGAACCCCCCCGCGACCCCCCCTTGCACGATTAGCGGCACCCCCCCTGCGACCCCCCTCCCGCGATTCGCGGCACCCCCCCCCCCCCCCGCAATTCGCAGCAGCCCCAGGATTAAATGGCACATGCAAAACACTGACATGGCTATGGTCGACAATGAAAAAGGTTGACATGAGTTTTTGAAGATTTATTTTTAATTTTTTTAATTTTTTCATATTCATTGTCATGTGTCGACATGGACACCAATGAAGTGGCACACTTATGTCAACATTTACATGTGTTGACCTTTCTGTGTTGATTTTTTTCTTGTGGCGATTCGCGTCACACCCCCCGCAACCCCCCCTCCGGCGATTCGCGGCACCCCCCCGCGACCCCCCCCCCTCCCGCAATTCGCGGCAACCCCCCACCGGAACCCCCATGAACCCCGCTCTCCCGCGATTCGCGGCACCCACCCCCCGCAACCCCCCCCTCCCGCAAATCGCGGCACCCCCCGCTATTCGCGGCAGCCCCAGGATTAAATGGCACATGCAAAACACTGGCACGGCTATGGTCGACAATGAAAAAGGTTGACATGAGTTTTTGAAGATTTATTTCATTTTTTGAATGTTTTTATATTCATTGTCATGTGTCAACATGGACACCAATGAAGTGGCACACTTATGTCAACATTTACATGTGTTGACCTTTCTGTGTTGATTTTTTCTTGTGGCGATTCGCGTCACACCCCCCCGCAACCCCCCCTCCCGCGATTCGCGGCACCCCCCGTGACCCCCCACCTCCCGCAATTCGCGGCAACCCCCCACCAGAACCCCTGTGAACCCCGCCCTCCCGCGATTCGCGGCACCCAACCCCGCGACCCCCCCTCCCGCAATTCGCGGCACCCCCCGTGATTCGCGGCAGCTCCAGAATTAAATTGCACATGGAAAACACTGACATGGCTATGGTCGACAATGAAAAAGGTTGACATGAGTTTTTGAAGTTTTTTTTATCATTTTTTGAATGTTTTCATATTCATTCTCATGTGTCGACATGGACACCAATGAAGTGCCACACTTATGTCAACATTTACATGTGTTGACCTTTCTGTGTTGATTTTTTCTTGTGGTGATTTGCGTCACACCCCCCCCCCCCACAACCCCCACTCCCGCGATTCACGGCACACACACACACACCTCCCCCACGATTCTCAGCACCCCACCCCGTGACCCCCCCTCCCGTGATTCATGGCACACCCCCGCGACCCCCCCTCCCATGATACGCCGCAACCCCCGCCCCGTAACCCCCCCTCCCGCGATTCGCGGCACCCACCCCCGCGACCCCCCCTCCCGCAATTCGCGGCACCCCCCACGATTCGCGGCAGCTCCAGAATTAAATTGCACATGGAAAACACTGACATGGCTATGGTCGACAATGAAAAAGGTTGACATGAGTTTTTGAATTTTTTTTTTCATTTTTTGAATGTTTTCATATTCATTCTCATGTGTCGACATGGACACCAATGAAGTGCCACACTTATGTCAACATTTACATGTGTTGACCTTTCTGTGTTGATTTTTTCTTGTGGCGAATCGTGTCACACCCCCCCCCACCGCCCCCGCAACCCCCACTCCCGCGATTCACGGCACACAAAAACCCTCCGCGATTCTCGGCACCCCACCCCGTGACCCCCCCTCCCGTGATTCACGGCACACCCCCATGATTCGCCGCAACCCCCGCCCCCGTAACCCCCCTCCCGCGATTTGCGGCAACCTACCCCGCGACCCCCCTCCCGCGATTCTCTGCAATCCCTCCCGCGATTCGCAGCATCCACCCCCCCACAACCCCCCCTCCTGCAATTCGCGGCACCCCCCGCGACCCCCCCTCCTGCAATTCGCGGCACCCTCCGCGACCCCCCCTCCCGCGATTCGCGGACACCTAAGTTGCAATACAGGGCATCTTTCATACAATTCTAACCATATTTCTCATATACAAACGTTCACAAATTAAGGGGGCGCAGCCCCTTACGACGGTGTGAAGAGCGCCCGTAGGGCGCGATGAATCACCTAGTATATAGATATAGCCTGAAGATAATGCACACGCATCGAAACATTGCTGTATGTATGTCTAATTTTACAAGCTTTTAGTGCTGCCTCTCAATACCAAACAAGTCTCCACTGCACCTCTCTCCTACACACTCCAAACTACACCCACAACAAGTTTTGGCGCCTCCACGACTTATATATGGCTGTGAGAGCCCTCCCAAGTGTAAAACAAATACACCAATCACGATTGTAGTTTCATTTTCGTAGTGAGGCATGTGGTTTGAAATACGAAAATTCGTATTTAATTTCACGAAAATTCGTGAAATATCATTGTTTTCAAACAAACTTCTCTACGCCATTCGTATTTTACCTACGACAATACGAAAACATGTGTAAACCAAAATACGAATGGCTACAACATCGAAAAATACGAATTTTTAACATACGACTTTATAGTAACTAAAACCCCGGAACACGACTTTTTTATGAACACTACCATTCGTACTCATTCGTATTCGGTTGTAAGTCAAATACGAATATGAATTTTTAGGTTTTCCAAATTGGTAAATGTCCCCCTCATATTCTGTTGGTTTCTCAGTCTTCCATTTTGTATGTGTATTTATGCCGGTTGCTGTCCAGCGTCTCTGTGAATATGGGGGTTATTCTAGTTCCCTCTTTCTGAGAAAACCCTTCTTAGATGTACAAAACCATGTGCACTGCAGGTGGGGTAGATGGTACTTGTGCAGAGAGAATAAAATTTGGGTGGGGTTTTACTTCAAAGTGAGATCTATATTGCAGAGTAAAAATAAACCAGCCAGTATTTTCACTGCACAGACACAAAATAACTCACCCAAATCTAATTCTCTCTGCACAAGTTACATCTGCCCCCCTGCAGTGCACATGGTTTTGTCCATCTACGAAGGATTTTGTCAGAAAGAGTGAACTAGAATAAGGCCCTATATCTCCACTTTGAAGGTTATTCTGGTTCACTCGCAAATGCACAATCACTCTCTCATGGAGAAAAACCATATGCGCTGCAGGTGGAGCAGATGTAACATGCAGAGAGAATTAGATTTTAGTGGGGTTTGTACAGAGGTTTAACCCCTTGAGTGGTATGCCCAGAAATTTTCCGGACTCTTCTGCGCTGCCGCAGCAGACTGTCCCGGATAATTTCCGGGCATAAAACTAATATAGAATAGATGTGCGCCAGTGGTGTCCAAGTGTGCACCACTGGCGCAGCACCTCTCCCCCCCCCCCCCCGTCACCTTTCCTCCGGCGATCGGTGCGCCGGAGGTCCCCTATCCTGCCAGCCAGCCCGTCACTCATGACGTCAGCGGCAGGCCCGGGTATCGGAGCGGCTCGGGGGACTCGGGAGCGCTCAGGCACCCAAATTCCTTCCGAGCCGCGAACATCCCCCATCCTGCCGCCGACATCACTGCTCAATGTGACAGGGGTGAGAGCGGCAGCAGGGAAGCTCTGGCATACTAACGCCGGAGGGGAGGGGGAGACCTTCCAGCTTTCTGTGGTGGGTTTTGCTGGGGCAGGATAAACCTGCCCTAGTAGGTTTTTCCTGCCCAAGCAAAACCCACCACCCAAGGAGTTAAACACCTTGTGCTGCTAAGTGGATATAGTGCTCTGAAAAGATACCATTGAAGAAATGTTCACTGGACACACCATAAGATTTTTTTTTTTTATATCTGTTCACATAAGATTATTTAATTAATAATGAGCAATACAAATTTTGAGAATGATAAAATATGAAACCTTTTCTTATCTCATTTTATTTTTACTAGCCTTCTAATTTAATTAAAAAATAATACCTGTGCTGTGTGGAACTATAAAAAATAATTCCATGCTGCTGGTGCACTGATGTGTGCCACTGAGTGCCACTGCCAAGCTGTACCTAATAATAAAATTAATTATTATAAATTCTGCTGGTGCATAATAGTCTGCTACTGGTGCTATGTAACTACCTTTTCTGGTGGCCACTGCCAGTGCTACTGCCTACCTACCTAGTAGTTTACTTTCTCTACCTACTAGGCTGCTATATTATTAATACTTAATTTATTTAATTATATATAGTCCACTGGTGGTGCCTGCACTGAATACTGTGAATAGAGGTTGCCAGTATTATTTACTCAGTCCACTGTTGCCACTGGCAGTGTTAATGCCTAAGTGTACCTACCTAGTACAACTTCATACTAGGCTGCTATATTTAATTTAATAAAAAATAATACTAGGCAATGATTTAAGAGACGACTGGTAATAAATGAATAATAACCTCAAAATTAAACAATCATTAATAATAATAATAATAATAATAATAATAATCATAATCACACAATCAAGCCAGATAGGGGTCTTGTTGGATGTTAAAGTGATCAAAACAGTTACACACTTGCAGACAAATTCTGTGCTGCACAAAATGCCCACCGCTCCTTGGCTGCACATGGTAAACTGTGCATGATCAAGCCAGATAGGGGTCTTTTTGGTGCCTAGTTTTTTTAAACTGCCATCCTGTCTGCCGCTGAAGATCCACTCTTCCATGAGACACATGTTTGTGCCGCACACTTGTGTGGCTTAGCATAGTTATCCAGCTACCTTGGTGCAACCTTTTGCCCTAAAAACAATATTGTGAGGTGTGAGGTGTTCAGAATAGACTGTAAATAAGTGGAAATGAATGTTATTGAGGTTAATATAGCGTAGGAGCAAAAAAAAAAAAACACAAAATTCTGCTTTTAAAAAAAAAAAAAAAAATCAGAACCCAAAACCAAAAAAATCCAAACATAAAACGTTTAGGGGGTGTTTTGGCAAAACCCATTAGAACCTAAAACCTCAAGGTAATCAGAACCCAAAACACAAAACACGAAAAGTGGCTGGTGCACATCCCTATATTTAACAGTGTATGATTCCACAAAACTTCATCTGAATATACTGTAGCAGTGGTTCTCAAACTTGGTCCTCAGGACCCCACACAGTTCACATTTTCCAGGTACATTCATTTCTGACTGACATATTTTAAAAGTTTCACAGTTGGAGTTATTTATTTTATTGACATGCACTGTTTGGGGTCCTGAGGACAGACTTTCAAAATATGTGGAATATAGCAGGGTTGACTACCCGAATCTCTCCTTCAGGGAGAAAATGCTCTGTTCTTGGACATCCCCAGTATGATTGCCATCACCTCTGGCATAGCTGCCTAGCCTCCTGCATTCTGCAGGAGACTCCCTGAAATAACAGCAATCTCCCTCATTAGTATAGCAATTTCCCTCATTTCACCTAGCCCACATTAAACGGTTACATTTTTTGTGGAAAAAGGAACGAGAGATAGATACATTGAACCATCAGCACCATTTCCCAGCACTTTAGTAAGTATACAGTAGTAGCTCTTACTAACTGCTTTGGGGCTCATCTATATTTGGATAGAAGTCATTTTAAAAGAAGAAAATAAGAAAAGTGGCGTGGTTTTTGCAAAATGCACAATAAGGAGGCATTTGAAGAAAATTGTGCTGCATGGTCAAGTCGCCAGAAGATAGCCATTATTATGCAAATGCAACAAAGCATCCCACTTACAATACTCCAACAGCACAGAGACAAGTCTCAAAACTTCTGGAACAAAGTCATTTGGAGTGATGAGACCAAAATTTAACTTTTTGGCCACAACCATAAATGTTACATTTGGAGAGGAGTCAACAAGGACTATTAAGACAGGTACACCATTCCTACTTTGAAACACGGAGGTGGATCGCTGATGTTTTGGGTATATGTGAGCTACAAAGGCACTGGAAACTTGGTCAAAATAAATGGTAAGATGAATGCAGCAGTACTGGAGGAAAATTTGCACTCATCAGCCCGGAAGCTGTGCATGGGACGTACTTGGACATACCAACCTGACAATGATCCAAAACACAAGGCAAAGTCAATCTGTCATTGGCTACAGCAGAATAAAGTGAAGTCTCCTGGCCTCATTATCATTAAGCCACTCTGGGAAGATCTCAAATGTGCGGTTCATGCAAGACAGCCCAAGCATTTAAAGCAACTGGAGGGTTTTTGCCAAGAAGAATGGGCAGCTTTACCATCTGAGAAAATAAAGAGCCTCAGTACTACAATACACGGCATTAAGAACCGGGGTATGTAAATGTTTGATCGGGGTCATTTGGGTAGTTTCTGTTGTCATTATGATTTAAAAAGAGTAAACACAGTTGTTTGACAATAAATGGCTTCATCCAACCAATAACCATGAGTGAAAGAAAAGTTTGTGAGTTTTCATTCATATTCTCTGACAAATGGGCAGAAAATCACAAATTCTGCTATGGTATGTAAACTATGAGCACAACTGTGTATCTGCCCCTTCTTATCCCTTATTGTAGCTCTTCCCATGATCCATCCACAATATTTCACAGCTCTTCCCATCTCTGCCCACTCTCCCTGGGAGCCATCTATTTTGTCAGTCCTGGGCCCCATCATTTCTGATGGCAGCCCTGCCATCTGCTGTATATATATCCCATCTTCGTCCATCTCCTATCTACCAAAAGAAAACCATCTGTTAACTCTCCTGGCTGTTCAGTGTTATAGTATTCTTAGTTTTCTAGATGTGTGAGTGATA
This sequence comes from Crinia signifera, assembly GCF_055691185.1. Classification (NCBI taxonomy): domain Eukaryota; kingdom Metazoa; phylum Chordata; class Amphibia; order Anura; family Myobatrachidae; genus Crinia; species Crinia signifera. The sequence goes on along the minus strand of NC_139220.1, from coordinate 98,746,534 downwards.
ACCTCTATATAAGTAAGTGATAACCTCTATAACCTCTATATAAAAATAAATATCTTCTATTTTATAAATTTACATTTTGGGGAATTTTAGGGTCTGTTACTGAGTTATATTCTCATTCAAGCCATCTCTGTTTCATTTCTATCTCATCAACCTGCATTTTATTGTGTCAATTCTTTGCAGATTCTCTATTATGTTTGTTAGGTTATGAATCTAGCCAAAAAGTCTTCTCAGAACTCCAGGTGCAGAAAATACGCAGACGTCTGACATTAAACAAAGACGTTATAAAAGCCACCCCATAAAACTGGTTTCCTTATTGGCAGAATCATTACTTGGTTGCACAATCCATAAAGGTACAGTAGCTTGTGTGACACATTCACATGTCCCTGTTACTTTTGCCACTGTTTGAACCCAAACACTAGGATCCTTATTATTTCTTCTGAAGCAGAAACTTCAAATTCTAATCGTAACTGAGTAATTCTTCCCAAAAACGTATGTAATATTGTAAATATGTACAGATTATCAGTGTACTTTTTTAGGACAATGACAACTTTATTATTCAGCTCAGTCAGGAATTATAGATACAGGTTGAGTATCCCTTATCCGAAATGCTCGGGACCACGAGCATTCTCAATAAGGGATTTTTCCGGATTTTGGAATCAATTTTTTTTAAACATACTTACCTGTCCCCTGGTGGTGCCCCGATGGTCCCTCGGCATCCACTTTGTCCCCCGGCGTTTACGGCAGACCTTCAACATCCTCTCCGTCATCTCCAGCGGTCCCAGGAGTGCATTGTGCGAGTTCCCAATGCAATGCACTCCTGGGACCGCTGGAGACGACGGAGAGGATGCTGAAGGCCTGCCGTGCACGCCAGGGGACTTGGAAAATATAAAAAAAGGGTTACGGGGGTAAAAAAAATAATTCAAATTATTCCCCCCAAAAAACACGTTTTTTGGAATAATTCGGATAAGGGATGCCCGGATACAGGATTCTCAACCTGTACCTCTTTTTGTACTGCCTTGAAAAACCTGGGCTTTTACCCATGAACATGCATCAGTCTGTGTATATAGTATCTTTGTAAAAAATGACTCCCCAAAATCCTGATTCTTGTGAATTCACCCCAGATAGTTGTCAGGGTTGGACCAAGAAGCGACCTGGTTAAGGATGGAGTGTAAATGGGTAGCCCAGACCACCTGGCAGTGATCTGCAGGCTATCTGGAGGTGGGGGATACAGAACATGTTGTCTGCGCTGCTGCTAGTCTGGAACCAAGGCCTCTTACAGTGTTCTGGGTATGTTGGATCTTCCGATGCTTGAAGATGAAGTAGTCTCCAAGCGACAGGTCAACAAGAGTGAACAGTTCTGATCCAGGAATATTCTAGATCAGCACCAATCAGTCTATCTGATTTCAGCATGACTGCAGGGTGCTGTTAAATCGCACCAGAGAATCAGATCTTAATCACCCTTTATGTTCCAAAACCCGGGATTTTGGTGGAAATGTGTATTATAGATACATGTGCATTTCTATCATTTGTGTAATGCGAGCCCTTGGGTGAAGGGTGGGACACACAATACGCACTGCGTACGTGTGTTATAATTTAGCTTTCTGGAATTCCACGTCACAGCTGCAGCCATGGTAAAAAAAAAAAACACACCATAAAAGTGGCTGCAGAAGGGAGTTGCGCAAAGGCATGCAACATGTTTCTGGAGGATTTGGGGTGAGGGGGAAACCTGCTTGGGGGGGGGGGGTGATTTATGCATAGAGGGGGCTGCTAGAGATACAGAGGGGGCTGCATTGTTTTAATTAAATTAAAAAATGAAAAGGAAAAAAGTTTTTTTGTAATTACTGCTGCCAGTGCCCAGTGTAAGTCCAGGGTGCCCGCATGTGTACTGTATCCATCCAGGGGTGCCCACATGTGTGCTGTATTTGTCCAGGGGTGCCCACATGTGTGCTGTATTTGTACAGGGGTGCCCACATGTGTACTGTATCAGTCCAGGGGTGCCTGCATGTGTAATTTATCAGTCCAGGGGTGCCCGCATGTGTCCTGCATCAGTCCAGGGGTGCCCACATGTGTTCTGTATCTGTCCAGGGGTGCCCACATATGTGTTTTATCAGTCCAGGGGTGCCCGCATGTGTGCTGTACAAGTCCTGGGGTGCCCGCATGTGTACTGTATCAGTCCAGGGATACAATCATGTGTTCCGTATCAGTCCAGGGGTGGCTCCATGTGTCCCATATCAGTCCAGGGGTGCTCGCATGTGTGTTTTTAATTCCAGGGGTGCCCCTATGTGTCCCGTATCAGACCAGGGGGCTGCCCTTTTTTTAATGAAAATAAAAATTTTGGGTTTTTTTACTGCAAGGGCTGTTAAATGCCCTGTAGTCCAGGGGTGAGCCAAGAGTGCTTTATAATTCATGGCGTGTTGCTAAGTCTGCCATATAATTCCAGGTGTGCTGCTCTTAAACATCCTATCACCTCATGTGTGTGTACCTCTAGCATGTTAAACCTTTAACTTAACATTAAACCTGAAATAAAGACTCGGAGACATAGGTTTGGCAGAAATTGTTAGCTGATTTATTATTTGAAATATTTAAGCTAGTTTTGATTTGATTAAACTAATTTAAATAAATGGTGGCCAAGAAAGAACAGCTACTAAACTAAACTCCACCCCCAAACACAGCATATGTAATCAAACTACCCTACCAAACAGTATCCACTCGACCTACTACATTGACTACCACCCAGCCAGGTGGTCTCGCTGCCCCCGAGCGGGTGATCGAGAGTAAGGCCTAAGTCAATGAATAGGTGAGCGCACCGAAAACAATCTACATAAGTTGCATCAAAAGGTAATGAAGGCTAAAAACTATTAACCTGCCGTTCTTTCCCGCCAAGGCATGAACCCTGGTCCCAGGGTACAGCCCCGCCAACAGCCTAAGACACCATAGCAAAAACCAGAAGCAGATCCTCCAGAAACATAAACAGCCCATCAGGTACTAAATGAACCCCATCAGGCCTAAACAGGTGACGGCACTTAAACTTAATCCGTGCATGAGGTATAACTGCACCGCCGGCCGCTAAAACCCACCTTGCAACTGCCGAATTAAGCTTCTGTCTGGCCTCGTCAACCGCCTTAGCATCTCTAGCCCCTCTACAATAGATACAGGGAACAATAAAAGACCACACTAACTGACAGTGTGGCCAGGCTGCACAAATGGACTCCAAATCACTCAAGATCCGGGCCCGCAATCTCAACTGTGACATTTTCCCAAGGTCGTTGCCACCTAGATAAAGCACCAGGACTTCGGGCACACCGAACCTGCGAACATTCACCATAAGGAATGACTTCAAGTCGCCCCAATCCATTCCCCTAACACCCAACCACATAATGGATTAAGAGCAAGGAAATTCAGGCCCTTCCCCAGAGGCAACCAACCTAGCAGCCCAATAGATAAAGGAATGACCCACTACCCACACCTTTAACCTATCGTATCCTACACCTATAAAAGAGAGAAGAAAAGAGAAGCCTTAAGTAAGGTTGGATTGATATGTAGGGACATGGTATTGCACTAGAGGATCTGCCAAAAAAGAAAAAATAATTGAGATTCTGATTGCGGCACGTATTGGTGCCAGAGACATGCTTCACAATTGAAGCCATACCAGGACACAGAAGGAAAGAGTCAACAAACAAGGGAGGGTATCATGACATGGAAGGGGATGCGGAATGAAAGGTGTACTCGGCCGGAGAAAAAAAGACTGGACCTGCTGAGGGACTCTTAATTAAGACTATAGCCGAATTAAAAGGTCAATTCAGTCTGTCAGGTCAGGCAAAAAGTGAGAAAACTCTGGACTCTGGCCCAACAGCAGAGCGTAGCTAATCCCCGAGTAGGAAGGACAAGGGTAGGGGTAAAAAAGGATCATCCAGAATCCAGACAAAAAAAACAAGACAGCACAGCGCGCTCAGGGCAGGAGGTGAGGTCTAATATATTTCTTATAACTAGCAGAGCGCCACCTCCCTAAAGCCTTAATTTCCCCAATCGGTCGCCCAGCCGCAGCAGCAGATGTGGCCGCCCCAATGAGGAAGGAATGGGTACCGAACTCCCGAGGGGAGAGACCCATCCCCGCCAAACAGTGACGCAGCATCCAGCGAAACTGATAAAGAGTCACCGGAGACTCGTCATAATGCAAGAGCCCTCTCGGGACGGTCGCACCAACCTATACTGCGAGGCAAGAGCCACCGGACAAACCCCGACTGGACTCACGGGTGCTAATACCACCCATCTACCCCTAACGGCCTGATCTGTCTTGGACTGCCTAAACCGAACCCATAGGGCCCCATAATCTACGCGTACATCAGACATCAGAAGGACTGCCTCTCTAGACTTAGCCGGCGCTACAATTTCAGACACCCAGAAAGCCCCGTGGAATGCCAAAGAAAAGGCCAGGCGGAATAGAAGGGTCTCATACGCTGAGTCAGCACAGTGACCCACCCCATCCATCATAGCCGGGAGCATGGAAACATCTATAGGACGCCGGGCATCCGGGGGAACCGGGGAAACACGGGACCAACCCTTCATTGCTCTAGAAACCAAGAAACTTTTTGTGTAATCAGGATAGACTTTAAGTTTACTGAAAAAGGATATCCCCGCTAAGTAACGTGCAGCCACTGCCCTGGACCTGCTTGCGCTGTACAAATGCCATAGGAAGGACGACAAACGCCTATACCCCCGCCTACCTGCACGCACGGCCCCTCCAGAGATCTCCTCCCACTCCACCCAGGCCTGGCGATATGTCCTAAGGGTAGCAGGTGCCAGGAAGGACTCAGCTTACCCCTCCAGTCTGACCCGATTACCTGCAAAACAGAAGAGGGGCAGGTTACCCCCACAGAGTCAGCATCGGGGGCTAATTCCCTAAAATGCTGCCACTGGAAACGAGAAAGGGCATCAGCCACTTCATTCCCGACCCCCGGCACATAGCTTGCCCTGAACAATATGTTGAAGTGCAAACATTGGAGAAACAGGTGACTCAACATGCGCAACACAACAAGCGATTTTGCCCTCTGGTTGTTGATGGCGTGAACCGCCCCTAAATTATCACACCAGAAAAGCAGACTCCTGTTTACCAGGCGAGGCCCCCAGATCTCCATGGAAACCATGATGGGGAACAACTCCAACAGCAGCAAGTCTCGTGTCAGGCCTGACTCAAACCAACCAGGGGGCCAAGGGGCAACGCACCAACTACCAGCTAAAAAGCAACCAAAACCAGTGGAACCTGCGGCATCAGTGAACAACTGCAACTGAAGATTGTCCACTACCGGAGCCAACCAGATCCGCACACTGTTAAAATGCTGGAAGAATGCAGCCCAAACCTCCAGGTCTCGCCTGATCGGAGGGGAGGGGGAGACCTTCCAGCTTTCTGTGGTGGGTTTTGCTGGGGCAGGATAAACCTGCCCTAGTAGGTTTTTCCTGCCCCAGCAAAACCCACCACCCAAGGAGTTAAACACCTTGTGCTGCTAAGTGGATATACTGTAGTGCTCTGAAAAGATACCATTGAAGAAATGTTCACTGGACACACCATAAGAATTTTTTTTTTATATCTGTTCACATAAGATTATTTAATTAATAATAATGAGCAATACAAATTTTGAGAATGATAAAATATGAAACCTTTTCTTATCTCATTTTATTTTTACTAGCCTTCTAATTTAATTAAAAAATAATACCTGTGCTGTGTGGAACTGTAAAAAATAATTCCATGCTGCTGGTGCACTGATGTGTGCCACTGAGTGCCACTGCCAAGCTGTACCTAATAATAAAATTAATTATTATAAATTCTGCTGGTGCATAATAGTCTGCTACTGGTGCTGTTTAACTACCTTTTCTGGTGGCCACTGCCAGTGCTACTGCCTACCTACCTAGTAGTTTACTTTCTCTACCTACTAGGCTGCTATATTATTAATACTTAATTTATTTAATTATATATAGTCCACTGGTGGTGCCTGCACTGAATACTGTGAATAGAGGTTGCCAGTATTATTTACTCAGTCCACTGTTGCCACTGGCAGTGTTACTGCCTAAGTGTACCTACCTAGTACAACTTCATACTAGGCTGCTATATTTAATTTAATAAAAAATAATACTAGGCAATGATTTAAGAGAGGACTGGTAATAAATGAATAATAACCTCAAAATTAAACAATCATTAATAAAAATAATCATAATCACACAATCAAGCCAGATAGGGGTCTTGTTGGATGTTAAAGTGATCAAAACAGTTACACACTTGCAGACAAACTCTGTGCTGCACAAAATGCCCACCGCTCCTTGGCTGCACATGGTAAACTGTGCATGATCAAGCCAGATAGGGGTCTTTTTGGTGCCTAGTTTTTTTAAACTGCCATCCTGTCTGCCGCTGAAGATCCACTCTTCCATGAGACACATGTTTGTGCAGCACACTTGTGTGGCTTAGCATAGTTATCCAGCTACCTTGGTGCAATCTTTTGCCCTAAAAACAATATTGTGAGGTGTGAGGTGTTTAGAATAGACTGGAAATAAGTGGAAATGAATGTTATTGAGGTTAATATAGCGTAGAAGCAAAAAAACCCCACAAAATTCTGCGATTTTAGCAGTTTTTATGCTTTTAAAAAAAAAAATCAGAACCCAAAACCAAAAAAATCCAAACATAAAACGTTTAGGGGGTGTTTTGGCAAAACCCATTAGAACCCAAAACCTCAAGGTAATCAGAACCCAAAACACAAAACACGAAAAGTGGCTGGTGCACATCCCTATATTTAACAGTGTATGATTCCACAAAACTTCATCTGAATATACTGTAGCAGTGGTTCTCAAACTTGGTCCTCAGGACCCCACACAGTTCACATTTTCCAGGTACATTCATTTCTGACTGACATATTTTAAAAGTTTCACAGTTGGAGTTATTTATTTTATTGACATGCACTGTTTGGGGTACTGAGGACAGACTTTCAAAATATGTGGAATATAGCAGGGTTGACTACCCGACTCTCTCCTTCAGGGAGAAAATGCTCTGTTCTTGGACATCCCCAGTATGATTGCCATCACCTCTTGCATAGCTGCCTAGCCTCCTGCATTCTGCAGGAGACTCCCTGAAATAACAGCAATCTCCCTCATTAGTATAGCAATTTCCCTCATTTCACCTAGCCCACATTAAACGGTTAAATTTTTTGTGGAAAAAGGAACAAGAGGTAGATACATTGAACCATCAGCACCATTTCCCAGCACTTTAGTAAGTATACAGTAGTAGCTCTTACTAACTGCTTTGGGGCTCATCTATATTTGGATAGAAGTCATTTTGAAAGAAGAAAATAAGAAAAGTGGCGTGGTTGTTGCAAAATGCACAATAAGGAGGCATTTGAAGAAAATTGTGCTGCATGGTCAAGTCTCTAGAAGATAGCCATTATTATGCAAATGCCACAAAGCATCCCACTTACAATACTCCAACAGCACAGAGACAAGCCTCGAAACTTCTGGAACAAAGTCATTTGGAGTGATGAGACCAAAATTTAACTTTCTGGCCACAACCATAAATGTTACATTTGGAGAGGAGGCAACAAGGCCTATTAAGACAGGTACACCATTCCTACTTTGAAACACGGAGGTGGATCGCTGATGTTTTGGGTATATGTGAGCTACAAAGGCACTGGAAACTTGGTCAAAATAAATGGTAAGATGAATGCTGCAGTACTGGAGGAAAATTTGCACTCATCAGCCCGGAAGCTGTGCATGGGACGTACTAGGACATACCAACCTGACAATGATCCAAAACACAAGGCAAAGTCAATCTGTCATTGGCTACAGCAGAATAAAGTGAAGGATCTGGAGTGGCCATCTCAGTCTCCTGGCCTCAATATCATTAAGCCACTCTGGGAAGATCTCAAATGTGCGGTTCATGCAAGACAGCCCAAGCATTTAAAGCAACTGGAGGGTTTTTGCCAAGAAGAATGGGCAGCTTTACTATCTGAGAAAATAAAGAGCCTCAGTACTACAATACACGGCATTAAGAACTGGGGTATGTAAATGTTTGATCGGGGTCATTTGGGTAGTTTCTGTTGTCATTATGATTTAAAAAGAGTAAACACAGTTGTTTGACAATAAATGGCTTCATCCAACCAATAACCATGAGTGAAAGAAAAGTTTGTGAGTTTTCATTCATATTCTCTGACAAATGGCCAGAAAATCACAAATTCTGCTATGGTATGTAAACTATGAGCACAACTGTGTATCTGCCCCTTCTTATCCCTTATTGTAGCTCTACCCATGATCCATCCACAATATTTCACAGCTCTTCCCATCTCTGCCCACTCTCCCTGGGTGCCATCTATTTTGTCAGTCCTGGGCCCCATCATTTCTGATGGCAGCCCTGCCATCTGCTGTATATATATATATATCCCATCTTCGTCCATCTCCTATCTATCAAAAGAAAACCATCTGTTAACTCTCCTGGCTGTTCAGTGTTATAGTATTCTTAGTTTTCTAGATGTGTGAGTGATAACCTCTATATAAGTAAGTGATAACCTCTATAACCTCTATATAAAAATAAATACCTTCTATTTTATAAATTTACATTTTGGGGAATTTTAGGGTCTGTTACTGAGTTATATTCTCATTCAAGCGATCTCTGTTTCATTTCTATCTCATCAACCTGCATTTTATTGTGTCAATTCTTTGCAGATTCTCTATTATGTTTGTTAGGTTATGAATCTAGCCAAAAAGTCTTCTCAGAACTACAGGTGCAGAAAATACGCAGACTTCTGACATTAAACAAAGACGTTATAAAAGCCACCCCATAAAACTGGTTTCCTTATTGGCAGAATCATTACTTGGTTGCACAATCCATAAAGGTACAGTAGCTTGTGTGACACATTCACATATCCTCAAGTGTCCCTGTTACTTTTGCCACTGTTTGAACACAAACACTAGGATCCTTATTATTTCTTCTGAAGCAGAAACTTCAAATTCTAATCGTAACTGAGTAATTCTTCCCAAAAACGTATGTAATATTGTAAATATGTACAGATCATCAGTGCACTTTTCAGGACAATGACAACTTTATTATTCAGCTCAGTCAGGAATTATAGATACAGGTTGAGTATCCCTTATCCGAAATGCTCGGGACCACGAGCATTCTGAATAAGGGATTTTTCCGGATTTTGGAATCAATTTTTTTTAAACATACTTACCTGTCCCCTGGCGGTGCCCTGATGGTCCCTCGGCATCCACTTTGTCCCCCGGCATTCACGGCAGACCTTCAACATCCTCTCCGTCATCTCCAGCGATCCCAGGAGTGCATTGTGCGAGTTCCCAATGCAATGCACTCCTGGGACCGCTGGAGACGACGGAGAGGATGCTGAAGGCCTGTCGTGGATGCCGGGGGACTTGGAAAATATAAAAAAAGGGTTAGGGGGGTAAATAAAAATAATTCAAATTATTCCCCCCCAAAAACACGGTTTTTGGTATAATTCGGATAAGGGATGCCCGGATACAGGATTCTCAACCTGTACCTCTTTTTGTACTGCCTTGAAAAATCTGTGCTTTTACCCATGAACATGCATCAGTCTGTGTATATAGTATCTTTGTAAAAAATGACTCCCCAAAATCCTGATTCTTGTGAATTCACCCCAGATAGTTGTCAGGGTTGGACCAAGAAGCGACCTGGTTAAGGATGGAGTGTAAATGGGTAGCCCAGACCACCTGGCAGTGATCTGCAGGCTATCTGGAGGTGGGGGATACAGAACATGTTGTCTGCGCTGCTGCTAGTCTGGAACCAAGGCCTCTTACAGTGTTCTGGGTATGTTGGATCTTCCGATGCTTGAAGATGAAGTAGTCTCCAAGCGACAGGTCAACAAGAGTGAACAGTTCTGATCCAGGAATATTCTAGATCAGCACCAATCAGTCTATCTGATTTCAGCATGACTGCAGGGTGCTGTTAAATCGCACCAGAGAATCAGATCTTAATCACCCTTTATGTTCCAAAACCCGGGATTTGGGTGGAAATGTGTATTATAGATACATGTGCATTTCTATCATTTGTGTAATGCGGGCCCTTGGGTGAAGGGTGGGACACACAACACGCACTGCGTACGTGTGTTATAATTTAGCTTTCTGGAATTCCACATTACAGCTGCAGCCATGGTAAAAAAAAAAAAAACACCATAAAAGTGGCTGCAGAAGGGAGTTGCGCAAAGGCATGCAACATGTTTCTGGAGGATTTGGGGTGAGGGGGAAACCTGCTTGGGGGGGGGGGGGGTGATTTATGCATAGAGGGGGCTGCTAGAGATACAGAGGGGGCTGCATTATTTTAATTAAATTAAAAAATGAAAAGGAAAAAGGTTTTTTTGTAATTACTGCTGCCAGTGCCCAGTGTAAGTCCAGGGTGCCCGCATGTGTACTGTATCCATCCAGGGGTGCCCACATGTGTGATGTATTTGTCCAGGGGTGCCCACATGTGTGCTGTATTTGTCCAGGGGTGCCCACATGTGTGCTGTATCAGTCCAGGGGGGCCCACATGTGTGCTGTACAAGTCCAGGGGTGCCCGCATGTGTACTGTATCAGTCCAGGGGTGCCTGCATGTGTACTTTATCAGTCCAGGGGTGCCCGCATGTGTCCTGCATCAGTCCAGGGGTGCCCACATGTGTTCTGTATCTGTCCAGGGGTGCCCACATATGTGTTTTATCAGTCCAGGGGTGCCCGCATGTGTGCTGTACAAGTCCTGGGGTGCCCGCATGTGTACTGTATCAGTCCAGGGATACAATCATGTGTTCCGTATCAGTCCAGGGGTGGCTCCATGTGTCCCATATCAGTCCAGGGGTGCTCGCATGTGTGTTTTTAATTCCAGGGGTGCCCCTATGTGTCCCGTATCAGACCAGGGGGCTGCCCTTTTTTTAATGAAAATAAAAATTTAGGGTTTTTTTACTGCAAGGGCTGTTAAATGCCCTGTAGTCCATGGCTGAGATAGAGAGTGCTTTATAATTCATGGCGTGTTGCTAAGTCTGCCATATAATTCCAGGTGTGCTGCTCTTAAACATCCTATCACCTCATGTGTGTGTACCTCTAGCATGTTAAACCTTTAACTTAACTTAACATTAAACCTGAAATAAAGACTCGGAGACATAGGTTTGGCAGAAATTGTTAGCTGATTTATTATTTGAAATATTTAAGCTAGTTTTGATTTGATTAAACTAATTTAAATAAATGGTGGCCAAGAAAGAACAGTTACTAAACTAAACTCCACCCCCAAACACAGCATACATAATCAAACTACCCTACCAAACAGTATCCACTCAACCTACTACATTGACTACCACCCAGCCAGGTGGTCTCGCTGCCCCCGAGCGGGTGATCGAGAGTAAGGCCTAAGTCAATGAATAGGTGAGCGCACAGAAAACAATCTACATAAGTTGCATCAAAAGGTAATGAAGGCTAAAAACTATTAACCTGCCGTTCTTTCCCGCCAAGGCATGAACCCTGGTCCCAGGGTACAGCCCCGCCAACAGCCTAAGACACCATAGCAAAAACCAGAAGCAGATCCTCCAGAAACATAAACAGCCCATCAGGTACTAAATGAACCCCATCAGGCCTAAACAGGTGACGGCACTTAAACTTAATCCGTGCATGAGGTATAACTGCACCGCCGGCCGCTAAAACCCACCTTGCAACTGCCGAATTAAGCTTCTGTCTGGCCTCGTCAACCGCCTTAGCATCTCTAGCCCCTCTACAATAGATACGGGGAACAATAAAAGACCACACTAACTGACAGTGTGGCCAGGCTGCACAAATGGACTCCAAATCACTCAAGATCCGGGCCCGCAATCTCAACTGGGACATTTTCCTAAGGTCGTTGCCACCTAGATGAAGCACCAGGACTTCGGGCACATCGAACCTGCGAACATTCACCATAAGGAATGACTTTAAGTCGCCCCAAGCCATTCTCCTAACACCCAACCACATAATGGATTAAGAGCAAGGAAATTCAGGCCCTTCCCCAGAGGCAACCAACCTAGCAGCCCAATAGATAATGGAATGACCCACTAACCACACCTTTAACCTATCGTATCCTACACCTATAAAAGAGAGAAGAAAAGAGAAGCCTTAAGTAAGGTTGGATTGAAATGAAGGGACATGGTATTGCACTAGAGGATCTGCCAAAAAAGAAAAAAAAATTGAGATTCTGATTGCAGCACGTATTGGTGCCAGAGACATGCTTCACAATTGAAGCCATACCAGGACACAGAAGGAAAGAGTCAACAAACAAGGGAGGGTATCATGACATGGAAGGGGATGCGGAATGAAAGGTGTACTCGTCCGGAGAAAAAAAGACTGGACCTGCTGAGGGACTCTTAATTAAGACTATAGCCGAATTAAAAGGTCAATTCAGTCTGTCAGGTCAGGCAAAAAGTGAGAAAACTCTGGACTCTGGCCCAACAGCAGAGCGTAGCTAATCCCCGAGTAGGAAGGACAAGGGTAGGGGTAACAAAGGATCATCCAGCATCCAGACAAAAAAAACAAGACAGCACAGCGCGCTCAGGGCAGGAGGTGAGGTCTAATATATTTCTTATAACTAGCAGAGCGCCACCTCCCTAAAGCCTTAATTTCCCCAATCGGTCGCCCGGCTGCAGCAGCAGATGTGGCCGCCCCAATGCGGAAGGAATGGGTACCGAACTCCCGAGGGGAGAGACCCATCCCCGCCAAACAGTGACGCAGCATCCAGCGAAACTGATAAAGAGTCACCGGAGACTCGTCATAATGCAAGAGCCCTCTCGGGACGGTCGCACCAACCTATACTGCGAGGCAAGAGCCACCGGACAAACCCCGACTGGACTCACGGGTGCTAATACCACCCATCTACCCCTAGCAGCCTGATCTGTCTTAGACCGCCTAAGCCGAACCCATAGGGCCCCATAATCTACGCGTACATCAAACATCAGAAGGACTGCCTCTCTAGACTTAGCCGGCGCTACAATTTCACCCCGTGCCCCGTGGAATGCCAAAGAAAAGGCCAGGCGGAATAGAAGGGTCTCATACACTGAGTCAGCACAGTGACCCACCCCATCCATCATAGCTGGGAGCATGGAAACATCTATAGGACGCCGGGCATCCGGGGGAACCGGGGAAACACGGGACCAACCCTTCATTGCTCTAGAAACCAAGAAACTTTTTGTGTAATCAGGATAGCCTTTAAGTTTACTGAAAAAGGATATCCCCGCTAAGTAACGTGCAGCCACTGCCCTGGACCTGCCTGCGCTGTACAAATGCCATAGGAAGGACGACAAATGCCTATACCCCCGCCTACCTGCATGCACGGCCCCTCCAGAGATCTCCTCCCACTCCACCTAGGCCTGGCGATATGTCCTAAGGGTAGCAGGTGCCAGGGAGGACTCAGCTTACCCCTCCAGTCTGACCCGATTACCTGCAAAACAGAAGAGGGGCAGGTTACCCCCACAGAGTCAGCATCGGGGGCTAATTCCCTAAAATGCTGCCACTGGAAACGAGAAAGGGCATCAGCCACTTCATTCCCGACCCCCGGCACATGGCTTGCCCTGAACAATATGTTGAAGTGCAAACATTGGAGAAACAGGTGACTCAACATGCGCAACACAACAAGCGATTTTGCCCTCTGGTTGTTGATGGCGTGAACCTGCCCCCTAAATTATCACACCAGAAAAGCAGACTCCTGTTTACCAGGCGAGGCCCCCAGATCTCCATGGAAACCATGATGGGGAACAACTCCAACAGCAGCAAGTCTCGTGTCAGGCCTGACTCAAACCAACCAGGGGGCCAAGGGGCAAAGCACCAACTACCAGCTAAAAAGCAACCAAAACCAGTGGAACCTGCGGCATCAGTGAACAACTGCAACTGAAGATTGTCCACTACCGGAGCCAACCAGATCCGCACACTGTTAAAATGCTGGAGGAATGCAGCCCAAACCTCCAGGTCTTGCCTGATCTCACTCGACAGGCGGACGAGGTGATGCGCCCTGGCCACTCCTGCAGTGGCACGCTCCAACTTTCTACAAAATAACCGGCCCATAGGGATAACTTTGCAAGCTAAATGTAGCTGCCCCAGCAAAGACTGAGCCTGACGTAATAGGACTTTCTTGGCCCGGCGACAAACGTCTATGGCCTCCCCGAGTTTCGTGACCTTATCCCGCGGCAGGGAGCACAGCCCCTGCACGGAGTCAATCTGGATCCCCAGAAAGGAAAGACATGTAACAGGACCCTCCATTTTCTCCTCCGCAATCGGGACCCTGAAGTGACGGAAAAGAGAACGGATACTGTCCAGGATGTTGACACAACGAGGGGACCCGGCCAGACCGACACACAGAAAGTCGTCAAGGTAATGAGCGATCCCGCTCTCCCCTGATGACTGCTCCACACACCAATGCAAAAAGGTACTGAATCTCTCAAAAAAGGCACAGGATACCGAACACCCCATCGGCAAACATTTGTTGATGAAATACTCTGCTCCTATGCGAAAGCCCATTAACCTTAAAGCATTGGGGTGCAATGGAAGTAGCTGGAACGCGGACTCAACATCGATCTTAGCCATAAGGGCCCCTGTACAGTACAGTCAAATGACTGATAAGCCACTGAACAGCACGCTTCCGGGATGGCGTCATTGACAGAGAAAACCGCAGGGTAAGACAGATGTTGAATTCGACAGAATTTGCCAGGAACCTTCTTAGGCACGACACCCACCGGAGACCGGGACATGTCTACCAGGGATAAGGTGCTTAATTATATGGACAAGTGGGTGCTCAGGGAGAAGCATCCACTCACCAAAATTTCAGCACGAAAGAGAGGAAGACTCCTCCCTTTCCTGCCCTAATGTTCAGCTAAATCTGCCATTCCAAAGCACCTTATTGGATCCCCGAGTCACATGCTTTTCAAGGGTCACACACACAGCCTGGGATGTTTAACCCATTCCATGCCTAGTGCTGGCATTACATTAATCTTTTTTGAATTAAAAGAATACACATTTTTATTTTTACTGCAGGAATTTGTCTACCGTATAATTCCATGCCTGCCGCCATGTGTGCCGTATCAGTCTAGGGGTGCCACCATCTGTGCCGTATAATTCCATGTGTGCTATATCAAGTCAGAGATGCCTGCATGTGTGACTCATAATTCCTGGGGTGAGCCAAGTGTGTCATATAATTCATGGGTGCTGCTAAGTCTGCTGTATAATTCATGGGGTGCTGCTAAGTGTGCCTTCACAGTCCAGGGCTGAGCCAAGTGTGCTGTATATTTTATGGGCTGCTGTTAAGTCTGTATCAATCCAGGGGTGCAGCGATTTCTTTATTAAAAGTATAACTCTTTTTACTGCAGGAGTGTCACATAGGGCCTTATTCTGGTTGAATCGGACGGATGCATATTTGCGGACAGGAACTGAGTGTTCTTAGCCCCGCCTTCCGTACAGATCGCTCACACCGTCCGAATGCGGTAAGACGATGACCGAACGGACCGAACGGATTTTTCATGTGAACACCTCCTCCATCTGTGGGCAACTGGCATCCAGCTATACACAAAGCCAATGAGCGTGTAAGCTGAACACGCATAAAGCAGTCTGTTAGGCAATGGTACAGTCAGACAACGGCATAAATTGATGTAAGTTTGTTTTTGCTCACCCTCCGTAACAAATGTTGTTGGCTGTTGGAGGACGGGGAGCCCGATGGATCGGCGGCTCAACCCCGTGAGTAACAAGAGATGTCCCAAATAGATGACCCTGCAGAATTGTAGTGAAGCGGGGGTAGGTATGCCTGCAGGGGTGTAGCCAGGCGAGTGGTTACCATTATGGCTGGGTTAAGGTGCAGGCTGCTGACTCGGGAGATGCGGCAGAACAGCTGATAGACAGTCGCAAGGTCGACAGGGTTTTAAGGTCAACAGGGTTTTAAGGTCGAAATGCGTTTTTAATGTTTTTAGTGTGTCTATGTTGACATAGGTTGACATGGACACTGTCTAAGTGTACCGCTGCGCTCGGCACACTATTTTATTCTTCCTCCATGCCCTAGTGGATGGTAGGGCATGAAGTACCACCTGTCAGCACATGTCGGTTGAGAATTTTTTAAGATATGCATGTCTACCTTTTTCGTGTTGTCCTTTTCCATGTTGACCTTTTGACCCTGTTGACCTTTTTACCCTGTCGACCATATGACAGTCTATCATGAGTCAGTCTATTATCAGTCCGGATACCTCACGGAAACAATAAAACACCCAAATCTAAATCTCTCTGCACATGTTACATCAGCCCCACCTGCAGTGCATATGGTTTTGTCCAATAGAGAGTGATTGTGCCTTTGCAAGTGAACCAGAATAACCCCCTTTGTGTGTGTTTTTCTCAATCTTTTTACCAACGGTCTAATTTTTTTTATGTTTGTCTTTCTTTAATCTCCCCATCCATCTCTGCATTGGGTCTCTGTCTTCTCTTTAACCCTTTTATGTGTTTGTCTTGTTCTACCTCTCTTATTATATCAATTGCTACATTTGCCACCACCTCTTACTAGCCCTCTGTTTGCATGGCTGCTGGCCAGACATAACATGGAGAAACACTTAACAGTGTATGATTCCACAGAACTTCACCTGAATATAGCAGTGGTACTCAAACTTGGTCCTCAGGACCCCACACAGGTCACATTTTCCAGGTACATTCATTACTGACTGAAATATTTTAAAAGTTCCACAGGTGGAGTTATTTATTTTACTTGACATGCACTGTTTGGGGTCCTGAGGACATACTTTGAAAATCTGTGGAATATAGCAGGGTTGCCTACCTGACCCTCTCCTTCAGGAAGAAAATGCTCTGTTCTTGGACATCCCTGGTATGATTGCCATCACCTGTGGCATTCTGCAGGAGACTCCCTGAAATAACAGCAATCTCCCTCATTAGTATAGCAATCTCCCTCATTTCACCTAGCCCACATTAAACTGTTACATTTTTATTGGAAAAAAGAACGAGAGTTAGATATATTTACATTGAACCATCAGCACCATTTCCCAGCACTTTAGGAAGTATACAGTAGTAGCTCTTACTAACTGCTATGGGGCTCATCTACATTTGGATATAAGTCATTTTAAAAGAAGAAAAGAAGAAAAGTGGCGTGGTTGTTTCAAAATGCACATTAAGGAGGCATTTGAAGAAAATTGTGCTGCATGGTCGAGTCGCCAGAAGATAGCCATTACTATGCAAATGCCACAAAGCATCCCACTTACAATACTCCAAACAGCACAGAGACAAGCCTCAAAACTTCTGGAACAAAGTCATTTGGAGTGATGAGACCAAAATTTAACTTTCTGACGACAACCATAAACGTTACATTTGGAGAGGAGTCAACAAGGCCTATGATGACAGGTACACTATTCCTACTTTGAAACACAGAGTTGGATCGCTGATGTTTTGGGGATATGTGAGCTACAAAGGCACTGGAAACTTGGTCAAAATAAATGGCAAGATGAATGCTGCAGTACTGGAGGAAAATTTGCACTCATCAGCCCGGAAGCTGTGCATGGGACGTACTTGGACATACCAACCTGACAATGATCCAAAACACAAGGCAAAGTCAACCTGTCATTGGCTACAGCAGAATCAAGTGAAGGTTCTGGAGTGGCCATCTCAGTCTCCTGACCTCAATATCATTAAGCCACTCTGGGAAGATCTCAAACGAGCAGTTCATGCAAGACAGCCCAATAATTTACAGGAACTGGAGGGTTTTTGCCAAGAAGAATGGGCAGCTTTACCATCTGAGAAAATAAAGAGCCTCAGTACCACAATACACGGCATTAAGAATTGGGGTATGTAAATATGTTTGATCGGGGTCATTTGGGTAGTTTCTGTTGTCATTATGATTTAAAAAGAGTAAACACAGTTGTTTGACACTAAATGGCTTCATCCAACCAATAACCATAAGTGAAAGAAAAGTTTGTGAGTTTTCATTCATATTCTCTGACAAATGGCCAGAAAATCACAAATTCTGCTATGGTATGTAAACCTATGAGCACAACTGTGTATCTGCCCCTTCTTATCCCTTATTGTAGCTCTACCCATGATCCATCCACAATATTTCACAGCTCTTCCCATCTCTGCCCACTCTCCCTGGGAGCCATCTATTTTGTCAGTCCTGGGCCCCATAATTTCTGATGGCAACCCCGCCATCTGCTGTATATATATCCAATCTTCGTCCATCTCCTATCTACCAAAAGAAAACCATCTGTTAACTCTCCTGGCTGTTCAGTGTTATAGTATTCTTAGTTTTCTAGATGTGTGAGTGATAACCTCTATATAAGTAAGTGATAACCTCTATAACCTCTATATAAAAATAAAAATCTTCTATTTTATAAATTTACATTTTGGGGAATTTTAGGGTCTGTTACTGAGTTATATTCTCATTCAATCGATCTCTGTTTCATTTCTATCTCATCAACCTGCATTTTATTGTGTCAATTCTTTGCAGATTCTCTATTATGTTTGTTAGGTTATGAATCTAGCCAAAAAGTCTTCTCAGAACTCCAGGTGCAGAAAATACGCAGACGTCTGACATTAAACAAAGACGTTATAAAAGCCACCCCATAAAACTGGTTTCCTTATTGGCAGAATCATTACTTGGTTGCACAATCCATAAAGGTACAGTACTTTGTGTGACACATTCACATATCCTCAAGTGTCCCTGTTACTTTTGCCACTGTTTGAACCCAAACACTAGGATCCCTATTATTTCTTCTGAAGCAGAAACTTCAAATTCTAATCGTAACTGAGTAATTCTTCCCAAAAACGTATGTAATATTGTACTTATGTACAGATCATCAGTGCACTTTTCAGGACAACGACAACTTTATTATTCAGCTCAGTCAGGAATTATAGATACAGGTTGAATATCCCTTATCCGAAATGCTCGGGACCACGAGCATTCTGAATAAGGGATTTTTCCGGATTTTGGAATCATTTGTTTTAAAACATACTTACCTGTCCCCTGGTGGTGCCCCGATGGTCCCTCGGCATCCACTTTGTACCCCGGCGTTCACGGCAGACCTTCAACATCCTCTCCGTCATCTCCAGCGGTCCCAGGAGTGCATTGTGCGAGTTCCCAGGCGCGCCGTTGACGTCACCGGCACGCGCACACGCTCGCGCAATACACTCCTGGGACCGCTGGAGACGATGGAGAGGATGCTGAAGGCCTGCCGTGGATGCTGGGGGAGTTGGAAAATATAAAAAAAGGGTTAGTGAGGGTAAAAAAAAAAAAATTCAAATTATTCCCAAAAAACACGGTTTTTGGAATAATTCGGATAAGGGATGCCCGGATACAGGATTCTCAACCTGTACCTCTTTTTGTACTGCCTTGAAAAACCTGGGCTTTTGCCCATGAACATGCATCAGTCTGTGTATATAGCTTACGTGTGTTATAATTTAGCTTTCTGGAATTCCACGTCACAGCTGCAGCCATGGTAAAAAAAAAAACACCATAAAAATGGCTGCGGCACAAGTGCAGAAGGGAGTTGCGCAAAGGCATGCAACATGTTTTTGGAGGATTTGTGGTGAGGGGGAAACCTGCTTTTGGGGGGGGGGGTGATTTATGCATAGAGGGGGCTGCTAGCGCTACAGAGGGGGCTGCATTGTTTTAATTAAATAAATAAATGAAAAGGAAAAAAAGTTTTTTTGTAACTACTGCTGCCAGTGCCCAGTGTAAGTCCAGGGTGCCCGCATGTGTACTGTATCCATCCAGGGGTGCCCACATGTGTGCTGTGTTTGTCCAGGGGTGCCCACATGTGTGCTGTATCAGTCCAGGGGGGCCCACATGTGTGCTGTACAATTCCAGGGGTGCCTGCATGTGTCCTGTATCAGTCCAGGGGTGCCCACATGTGTTCTGTATCTGTCCAGGGGTGCCCACATATGTGCTGTATCAGTTCAGGGGTGCCCGCATGTGTGCTGTACAAGTCCAGGGGTGCCCGCATGTGTACTGTATCAGTCCAGGGATGCAATCATGTGTTCCGTATCAGTCCAGGGGTGGCTCCATGTGTCCCATATCAGTCCAGGGGCATAGGCGAATCTAGGGGGTGGTCTGGGGTGCACAGGACCACCCATTAGCCCATTTTGTAGCTGAGGGATGGGGCTTTCCAACAAGCCCAGCCCCGTGTCTCTAGCCCCCTGGGAACCGGAGATATACGGCCAGGCAAAGCTGGAACGTTTTCCCTATAGGATAACGTGGGATCACACAGCGCTGCGGTAAGAAACCTATAGGCTTCTGCAGGGGATCGCCAGCTTTTTCTGGCGATTCCCTCCGCAGCGCTGACACTGCGAAGGGGGGTTAGAGAATACAGAAATGCGGTAAAAACCCTGATAACGGGGTTTTTACCGCATTTCTGTGATAGAGAATCTCGCCCAGAGACAGAGAGACAGAGACAGAGACAGAGAGAGAGAGAAGACGGAGAGAGAAAGAGAGAAAGAATACGGAGAGAGAGGGGGGGGGAGACGGGGAGAGGGAAAGAGTGAGAAGGGGAGACAAAGACCTTTCCACTTTCCCTTTAGTAAAGTTTGGTTACCTCCAGCAGCGCCCGGTCTCCAGGGACAGGTCTACCGCTGGGTATCCAGAGCCAGCCAGGTCTCCCCTTGCACCGGCTCTCCGCGGACGGCCTCCCACCAGGTCTCAGGTGCTGTGCCTCCTGCCCGCCGTGCCCCGGCTCCAGCGGCTAGCTTCCCTGCTGTAAGGCGTCGGCATGCCTCAGCGTCACAGCGCGCTGCTGCTCACAGCAGTTAGGTTTAGTTTACACGCTGGGGCTGGTCACTAGGTTGTGACGTGAGCCCCGGCACCAGTGCCACCAGAGAGGGAGTAGGAAAGGGGAGGGGAGAGCCTGGATCAACTGGCCCTCCTCACCCTTTATTGTGCAACCTGCCACCGCCGCTAGCTGTCCGGCCCGGGTCAGTACAAATTTAATGCAGGGTGCAGTTTGCTGGGCCCTCGGGCCCCTCACACCCGCTGGGCACCATAGCAGCTGCACCCTCTGTAGTTACGCCACTGGGTGGCACCCCTGACCTGATACAGCACACATGGCGGCAAGCATGGTATTATACGGCACATATGGCGGAACCCGTGCACTGATACAGCACACATGGAATTATACAGCACACATGGTGACACTCCTGCAGTAAAAAGAAAAAAACTTTTTTATTATATTAATGAAAAATTGCAGCAACCCTAGATTGAAACGGCACACTTAGCAGCACCCCATGAATTATACAGCACACTTGGCTCACCCCTGGACTGATACGACACACTTAGCAGCACCCCATGAATTATACAACTGACTTGGCAGCAACCTATGAATTATATGACACACTTTGCTCACCCCAGGAATTATGCGTCACACATGCAAGCACCCCTGATCTGATAGAGCACACTTGGAATTATACGGCACAGATGGCGGCACCCCTGGACTGATAAGGCACACATAGCGGCAGACATGGAATTATAAGGTAAACATGCAGGCACCCCTGGACTGATACGGGACACATGGGGGCACCCATGGAATTATACGTCATACATGTGGGCATCCCTGGACTGATACAGGACACGGCAGCACAGCTGGAATGATATGGGACACTTAACACCCCTTGCAGGTAAAAAAAAACAACACCTTTTTTATTTAAATAAAAAAACGGGGACAGCTCCCCTGGACTGATACGGTAAACTGGGCAGCACAGCTAGACTGATATTGGACACTGGGCAGGACAGCTGAACTGATACCGGGCAGCCCTTCAGTAAAAATATATCTATATATATATATTTTTTTAGTTTGTTCCCCATTACAGTTACTTTGTCCCCCATAGTTTTACCCTCCTTGCGGACAGCACGGACACATCCGTGTTGTCTGACTTTCATATGCCGAATGAAGAATGGCGCTGCTGCCGAGACTTATATAGAGATCCGGATCTAGCAAGAATCCTGACTCCGGGTGATGACGTTTTGCCCGCGTGCCCAGATCCGAGGCAGGCAGTAAACTCTGAACGCCGCTTGGATCCACGGCGTTCGCGCGGGCTCGGATCTGGGCAATCCGAGCCTGCACATCCCTACTTATATATAATGTCCACTGTTGCCCTCAGTAGTAGCACTAACTAACGTAACGCCCACACCAGTTGCCAAAAGTCTTAGCACTGATTATACATGCACCCACACCAGTTGCTGACAGTAGTAGTGCTGCTTATACCTAATGCCCACACCAGTTGCTGACATTAGTAGCGCTGCTTTTACCTAATGCTCACACCACTTGCTGACATTAGTAGCGCTGCTTTTACCTAATGCCCACACCAGTTGCTGACAGTAGTAGCGCTGCCTATAAGTAATGCCCACACTAGTTGCCGACAGTAGTAGCGCTGCATTTACCTAATGCCTACACTAGTTGCCGACAGTAGTAGCGCTGCTTATACCAAATGCCCACACCAGTTGCTGACAGTAGTAGCGCTGCCTATACCTAATGCCCACACCAGTTGCTAACAGTAGTAGCGCTGCTTATACCTAATGCCCACACTAGTTGCCGACAGTAGTAGCGCTGCTTATACCTAATGTCCACACCAGTTGCTGACAGTAGTAGCGCTGCCTATATGTTATGCCAGGGCTGGGCAACACCGGCCCTCCAGATGTTAATGAACTACACATCTCAGGATGCCTTGCATCAGTTTCAGCATGGCCACATAGCAAAACTAATGCAAAGCATCCTGGGATGTGTAGTTCATCAACATCTGGAGGGCCGGTGTTGCCCAGCCAAGTGTTATGCCTACACCAGTTGCCAATAGAAGTAATGATGCGTAACACCCACACCAAATGCAGACAGTAGTAGCGCTTCTTACACCGAACTCCCACGCCAGTTGCAGACAGTAGTAGCGCTGCCTTTATGTAGTGCCCCCACACCAGCTCCCGACAGTAGTAGTGCTGCCTATACGTAGTGCCCACACCAGCTGCCGACAGTAGTAGTGCTGCCTATACGTAGTGCCCACACCAGTTGCCGACAGTAGTAGTGCTGCCTATACGTAGTGCCCACACCAGCTGCCGACAGTAGTAGTGCTGCCTATATGTAGTGCCCCCACCAGTTGCCGACAGTAGTAGTGCTGCCTATATGTTATGCCCACAACAGTTGATGACAGTAGTAGCGTCATTGTTGCTGCTGGCGAGCCAGATGCTCCAAAAAAGCAGGTGGCCCACCAGCATACATGGGACACTCGCATGTCCATTGCCGGGAATGGGGCGGGCATTGGAGACGCACACATGTCAGAGTCCTCAGCGCACCGTGGCGATTGGCACGCTGGAGACAGGTACAATGAGAATGGCTGCTTCTGGACATAATGCCCACAACATTATGACAGTACACTCTCTCAAACTTTTTTTTTACCTTGCAATCTGTGTGGCAGGCAGATCACCCTCTCCTTTCATCAGCCCTGCTGGTGTTATCTTGTGTAGCTATGCCCCCTCGTCCGTGTAGCCCCGCCCACTTGCATCCCTGTGTAGCTCCGCCCCCAGTCCAGTCTTTGCTGACTGCTGTGACACTAATGTTGTAGGTGAGGGGGTTTGGGACTTGTGACTTGGGAGCTGGGAATTAGCTCTCAGCTCAGCCTCTGCTGTCTGCTGTGCTTGATGTTGCTGGTGTCGCTGCCTGTACTGTGTACTGTGAGTGCAGCAGCAGCAGGGGGCAAGGCAAGGGGGTCCTGTGTGTCACGGGGGGAGAGGGGAGGGGGTGGTTCCTTTGAATCCCCCTGTGGCATCGATCCCCGCTGTCTTCCCAGCAGCAGCTCCACTACCTGATGAGCTGCTGCTGGTGTTCGTTCTGGCTGGCCTCCTCCTGCTCACGCTGTGCATATGCGTGAAGCAGGAAGAGGGGCAGTCACCTGCAGTACAGCTTTCGGCCTCAGGGGCGGCCGGCCTCCCGGGAAACCTCCCGGTGACTTTAATGGCCAATCCGCCCCTGGGTAAGGGTAACAAAGGATCATCCAGCATCCAAACAAAACAAACAAGACACACACAGCGCGCTCAGGGCAGGAGGTGAGGCCTAATATATTTCTTATAACTAGCAGAGCGCCACCTCCCAGTCTGACCCAATCACCTGCCAAACAGAAGAGGGGCAGGTTACCCCCACAGAGTCAGCAACGGGGGCTAATTCCCTAAAATGCTGCCACTGGAAACGAGACCCCTAAATTATCACACCAGAAAAGCAGACTCCTGTTTGCCAGACGAGGCCCCCAGATCTCCATGGAAACCATGATGGGGAACAACTCCAACAGCAGCAAGTCTCGCGTCAGGCATGACTCAAACCAACCAGGGGGCCAAGGGGCAACGCACTAACTACCAGCTAAAAAGCAACCAAAACCAGTGGAACCTGCGGCATCAGTGAACAAAAGCAACTGAAGATTGTCCACTACCGGAGCCAATCAGATCCACACACTGTTAAAATGCTGGAGAAATGCAGCCCAAACCTCCAGGTCTCGCCTGATCTCACTTGACAGGCGGACGAGGTGATGCGCCCTGGCCACTCCTGCAGTCGCACGCTCCAACTTTCTACAAAATAACCGGCCCATAGGGATAACTTTGCAAGCTAAATGTAGCTGCCCCAGCAAAGACTGAGCCTGACGTAATGGGACTTTCTTGGCCCGGCGACAAACGTCTATGGCCTCCCCGAGTTTCTTGACCTTATCCCGCGGCAGGGAGCACAGCCCCTGCACGGAGTCAATCTGGATCCCCAGAAAGGAAAGACATGTAACAGGGCCCTCCGTTTTCTCCTCCGCAATCGGGACCCCGAAGTGACGGAAAAGAGAACGGATACTGTCCACGATGTTGGCACAACGAGGGGACCCGGCCGGACCGACACACAGAAAGTCGTCAAGGTAATGAGCGATCCCGCTCTCCCCTGACGACTGCTCCACACACCAATGCAAAAAGGTACTGAATCTCTCAAAAAAGGCACAGGATACCGAATACCCCATCGGCAAACATTTGTCGATGAAATACTCTTCTCCTATGCGATAGCCCATTAACCTGAAAGCATTGGGGTGCAATGGAAGTAGCCAGAACACGGACTCAACATCGATCTTAGCCATAAGGGCCCCTGTTCAGTACGACCGAACCATAGCCAGAGCATCGTCAAATGACTGATAAGCCACTGAGCAGCACGCTTCCGGGATGGCGCCATTGACAGAGAAACCCGCAGGGTAAGACAGATGTTGAATTAGACAGAATTTGCCAGGAACCTTCTTAGGCACGACACCCACCGGTGAGATAACCAGACCATCTACTGGAGGCTGAGCAAAAGGGCCGGCCATACGCCCTAACTGTAACTCTTTGTCCACTTTTTCCCTTAACACTTCAGGGAGTGAACGGGCAGACTGCAGGTTTCTGAAGAAGCCCCCTCTAACTACGCCCTGGACTGGCAACTGGAACCCCTGACTGAAACCCTGAAAAAAAAACTCTGCAGTTGCCCTATCAGGGTATCGGCTAAGCCAGCCGGCCATCGCCTCGACCCTAACAGGGGTATGAGTCCTATCGAGGATTCACGGAGGGGCCCGCCTTGGAGGCGGAACCTGCGCCCGCCCCTTTGCCGGGGCGGCCGCCCCGAAAGCAGTTTGAGGCTGGATGGTTCCCAGAACAATTGATGCAGACATGTTTAAGCCTGCATTTTTGGCCCAGCTGACAAGAGGAGTTGTTATAGGCATAACCCTTCCCCTTCGCCTGTCCGGGCCCCGAAGCCCGGCCCCCGGGCGCAGCACGCTGCACTTGTGGGGGCACCGAGGATACCCTGGGTGCAGTGGAGGGGGCCGCAGCCGTCGCGGCAGCCATAGCGACGCCCTCAACTGCACTCAAATGGACCCTGACCACTTCCATCCACACCTCCACATCCTTACACCTCAGGTCTAATATATGCAAGCAATCCTGCTTGCGCCGGAACTGCTCGTCATAGGTACGCCAAGCGGTGCCGCCATATTTGAGGTGCATGTCATGGACCATATGAATGTACCGAATGACATTCATATGCTAGTCGGGTCTGTCCTCCAGGTAGCAGGCCGCGAAAACGCAGAAACCTGCCAGGTAATTATTATAGGAGCGGTAGGCCTCCACGCCTATTCCCCCCTTAGCCTCCTTGAATGCCTTTTTGGACTCCTCTGTCAGGCTAAATACATCTACAAAGTCCCCTTTTTGTATTTTAACCCTGCAACTCTCCCTAAGGCCCCTCAACACTGCCATGTAGTCGCAGTGAACCAACCCCAGGAAGTTTACGCCTCTTACGCTCTCTATGGGACAAGGTTGCCTTCTTCCTACACTTGGTCCCTTGTGCCAAACGCCCAGCAGCCTTTTTTGGCATACTTGGCAGCCCGCTTGCGGGCCTTAGCCGCACTGCCGTGGTCAGACCCACCAGGGCTTTGAATGAGGCTCCTCTCAGGCAGAGTAGACACGCTCCTCTGCGACCTCGTCGCCTCTCGCCACCCAGGACCCCCCCCCCCCCCCCCCCGCTGACTCCCAGCAGAGGCCGGGGCTGGGAATGCAGGGGCAGCATCAGGCCGACCACCGCCCAATGACACGCGCCGCTGCGCCACGCCGCCCACCAGCTGACCCCGAGGAGGCCGCAACCGCGCCCGCAGCCCGGGGGCTGGGACTAGCAGCCACGGCCCTCCTCACGTGCCGACCTGACGCGGGAGGCGCAGGCACTGATGCAGTGGGCGATCGCGCTGCAAGGCCAGGGGCGGGCAGATGATCATCTGCGGCAAATAGGGCAGGCAGCCGGGCAGAGCGCCGTGGGTGCGGGGACCGGGAAGCCGGAGACCGGGACATGTCTAGCAGGGATAAGGTGCTTAATTATATGGACAAGTGGGACCTCAGGGAGAAGCGTCCACTCACCAAAATTTCAGCAGGAAAGAGAGAAAGACTCCTCCCTTTCCTGCCCTAATGTTCAGCTAACTCTGCCATTCCAAAGCACCTTATTGGATCCCCGAGTCACATGCTTTCCAAGGGTCACACACACAGCCTGGGATGTTTAACCCATTCCATGCCTAGTGCTGGCATTACATTAATCTTTTTTGAATTAAAAGAATACACATTTTTATTTTTACTGCAGGAATTTGTCTGCCGTATAATTCCATGCCTGCCGCCATGTGTGCCGTATCAGTCCAGGGGTGCCACCATCTGTGCCGTATAATTCCATGTGTGCTATATCAAGTCAGAGATGCCCACTTATGTGATGCATAATTCCTGGGGTGAGCCAAGTGTGTCATATAATTCATGGGTTGCTGCAAAGTCTGCTGTATAATTCATGGGGTGCTGCTAAGTGTGCCTTCACAGTCCAGGGGTGAGCCAAGTGTGCTGTATAATTTATGGGCTGCTGTTAAGTCTGTATCAATCCAGGGGTGCAGCCATTTTTTTATTAAAAGTATAACTCTTTTTACTGCAGGAGTGTCACATAGGGCCTTATTCTGGTTGAATCGGACGGATGCATATTTGCGGACAGGAACTGAGTGTTTTTAGCCCCGCCTTCCGTACAGATCGCTCACACCGTCTGAATGCGGTAAGACGCCGACCGAACGGCCCGCGAGTGGATTTTTCATGTGAACACCTCCTCCAACTGTGGGAACCTCCCCCATCATTCGATTGTCGCTGAGTGCTCCAGACCACTCGGGCATTTCTCCGTGCAAAAGCAGGGATAAGGGCGGGCAGCTGGCATCCAGCTATACACAGAGCCAATGAGCGTGTAAGCTAAACACGCATAAAGCAGTCTGTTAGGCAATGGTACAGTCAGACAACGGCATAAATTGATGTAAGTTTGTTTTTGCTCACCCTACGTAACAAATGTTGTTGGCTGTTGGAGGACAGGGAGCCTGATGGATCGGCGGGTCAAACCTGTGAGTAATAATAGATGTCCCAAATAGATGACCCTGCAGAATTGTAGTGAACCGGGGGACTTCTCAACATGCCAAATTTTAAGAGGTATTCCAGGGTAGGTTTGCCTGCAGGGGTGTAGCCAGGTGAGTGGTTACCGTTATGGCTGGGTTGAGGTGCAGGCTGCTGACAGGCCCCAGCGTCTCATGTATCGGGAGATGCGGCAGAACAGCTGATAGTGCAGAGGCTGGATCCACGGAGAATGCAGATGTGCAGACGTATAGCGGAAGTGACGTCTGTCCACGCATTTCATTTCTATAGTGACCAGAAACTTTTTCAAGAGGTGGAGTATGTACTTCAAACTGATATCTATCTTGCAGTGTAAAAATAAGGCTGCCAGTATTTACCCTGCACAGAAAGGTTATGGTATAAATCATAGACTGACTCATGATAGACAGTCATATGGTCGACCACTAATGTTAGACAGTCACAAGGTCGACAGGGTTTTAAGGTCGACATGGTCTAAAGGTCGACATGCATTTTTAATGTTTTTAGTGTGTCTATGTTGACATAGGTCGACATGGACACTGTCTAAGTGTACCGCTGCGCTCGCCATGCTGCGCTCGGCACACTATTTTATTCTTCCTCCATGCCCTAGTGAATGGTAGGGCATGAAGTACCACCTGTCAGCACATGTCGGCTGAGAATTTTTTAAAATATGCATGTTTACCTTTTTCGTGTTGACCTTTTCCATGTTGACCTTTTTACCATGTTGACCATTAGTGGTCGACCATATGACAGTCTATCATGAGTCAGTCTATTATCAGTCCGGATACCTCACAGAAACAATAAAACACCCAAATCTAAATCTCTCTGCACATGTTACATCAGCCCCACCTGCAGTGCATATGGTTGTGTCCAACAGAAAGTGATTGTGCCTTTGCGAGTGAACCAGAATAACTCCCTTTGTGTGTGTTTTTCTCAATCTTTTACCAACGGTCTAATTTTTTTATGTTTGTCTTTCTTTAATCTCCCCATCCATCTCTGCATTGGGTCTCTGTCTTCTCTTTAACCCTTTTATGTGTTTGTCTTGTTCTACCTCTCTTATTATATCAATTGCTACATTTGCCACCACCTCTTACTAGCCCTCTGTTTGCATGGCTGCAGGCCAGACATAACATGGAGAAACACTTAACAGTGTATGATTCCACAGAACTCCATCTGAATATAGCAGTGGTTCTCAAACTTGGTCCTAAGGACCCCACACAGGTCACATTTTCCAGGTACATTCATTACTGACTGAAATATTTTAAAAGTTCCACAGGTGGAGTTATTTATTTTACTTGACATGCACTGTTTGGGGTCCTGAGGACATACTTTGAAAAACTGTGGAATATAGCAGGGTTGCCTACCTGACCCTCTCCTTCAGGAAGAAAATGCTCTGTTCTTGGACATCCCCGGTATGATTGCCATCACCTGTGGCATTCTGCAGGAGACTCCCTGAAATAACAGCAATCTCCCTCATTAGTATAGCAATCTCCCTCATTTCACCTAGCCCACATTAAACTGTTACATTTTTATTGGAAAAAGGAACGAGAGTTAGATATATTTACATTGAACCATCAGCACCATTTCCCAGCACTTTAGGAAGTATACAGTAGTAGCTCTTACTAACTGCTATGGGGCTCATCTACATTTGGATATAAGTCATTTTAAAAGAAGAAAAGAAGAAAAGTGGCGTGGTTGTTTCAAAATGCACATTAAGGAGGCATTTGAAGAAAATTGTGCTGCATGGTCGAGTCGCCAGAAGATAGCCATTATTATGCAAATGCCACAAAGCATCCCACTTACAATACTCCAAACAGCACAGAGACAAGCCTCAAAACTTCTGGAACAAAGTCATTTGGAGTGATGAGACCAAAATTTTACTTTCTGACCACAACCATAAACGTTACATTTGGAGAGGAGTCAACAAGGCCTATGATGACAGGTACACTATTCCTACTGTGAAACACGAAGGTGGATCGCTGATGTTTTGGGGATATGTAAGCTACAAAGGCACTGGAAACTTGGTCAAAATAAATGGCAAGATGAATGCTGCAGTACTGGAGGAAAATTTGAACTCATCAGCCCGGAAGCTGTGCATGGGACGTACTTGGACATACCAACCTGACAATGATCCAAAACACAAGGCAAAGTCAACCTGTCATTGGCTACAGCAGAATAAAGTGAAGGTTCTGGAGTGGCCATCTCAGTCTCCTGACCTCAATATCATTAAGCCACTCTGGAAAGATCTCAAATGTGCGGTTCATGCAAGACAGCCCAAGAATTTACAGGAACTGGAGGGTTTTTGCCAAGAAGAATGGGCAGCTTTACCATCTGAGAAAATAAAGAGCCTCAGTACTACAATACACGGCATTAAAAACTGGGGTATGTAAATGTTTGATCGGGGTCATTTGGGTAGTTTCTGTTGTCATTATGATTTAAAAAGAGTAAACACAGTTGTTTGACAATAAATGGCTTCATCCAACCAATAACCATGAGTGAATGAAAAGTTTGTGAGTTTTCATTCATATTCTCTGGCAAATGGCCAGAAAATCACAAATTCTGCTATGGTATGTAAACTTATGAGCACAACTGTGTATCTGCCCCTTCTTATCCCTTATTCTAGCTCTACCCATGATCCATCCACAATATTTCACAGCTCTTCCCATCTCTGCCCACTCTCCCTGGGAGCCATCTATTTTGTCAGTCCTGGGCCCCATCATTTCTGATGGCAGCCCTGCCATCTGCTGTATATATATCCAATCTTCGTCCATCTCCTATCTACCAAAAGAAAACCATCTGTTAACTCTCCTGGCTGTTCAGTGTTATATTATTCTTAGTTTTCTAGATGTGTGAGTGATAACCTCTATATAAGTAAGTGATAACCTCTATATAAAAATAAATATCTTCTATTTTATGAATGTACATTTTGGGGAATTTTAGGGTCTGTTACTGAGTTATATTCTCATTCAATCGATCTCTGTTTCATTTCTATCTCATCAACCTGCATTTTATTGTGTCAATTCTTTGCAGATTCTCTATTTTGTTTGTTAGGTTATGAATCTAGCCAAAAAGTCTTCTCAGAACTCCAGGTGCAGAAAATACGCAGACGTCTGACATTAAACAAAGACGTTATAAAAGCCACCCCATAAAACTGGTTTCCTTATTGGGAAAAAAAACAGTTTGTATCCCAATTGCACACTGAATGAGAAATATACATATAATAATCAGATAATAGATCTGTATTATCTGATTATTATATGTATATTTCTCATTCAGTGTGCAATTGGGATACAAACTGTTTTTTTTCCTAACCAGATTTACCCCTCCCTGTTGGCACCTGAATGATATTACCTCTGATTGAGCAGCTTGCCAATAAAAGTTTTGTGCAGTTGAGAGAGGCATAGATGGGTCAGCATTAGGAGGGATTGCTGACACCTGAGTGCCATTGGAGAAGCCAGGGGTATCTCCAGGTAAGCTGGCTCTCAGATGTTGTAAGCCATTATCATGTGGCCTTACACTGGGCTATTAGGCCCAAAAATTTGTTATTGTGCATGGGATGGGTTTGGGAGTGTGATTCCCTCTTTGTTGGTATGGCTGGTCTGCTCCAGGTTAGCACACCCTAACACTTTATTAACATTTATGTTTTTCCCTATCACATTGTATGTATTATTTTAACCACACCTTCACTTCCTTACATAGCACTTATGTGCTTCTTATTAACCCCTACTAATTTTCATTTGTGTGCTGCCCTGGAGTAGTCAGCCTGTGCCGGCATGTTGGGGGCCCACACCCCAGACCCATACCCAGTGTTAGGGACCCCCAGTGACAGAGATGCCTTGACGTACGGCCTGGGGGCTTAGCCCTATATCTGCAGATATATGCAACCAAGATCTCTGTATTATCTGATTATTATATGTATATTTCTCATTCAGTGTGCAATTGGGATACAAACTGTTTTTTTTCCTAACCAGATTTACCCCTCCCTGTTGGCACCTGAATGATATTACCTCTGATTGAGCAGCTTGCCAATAAAAGTTTTGTGTGGTTTCCTTATTGGCAGAATCATTACTTGGTTGCACAATCCATAAAGGTACAGTACTTTGTGTGACACATTCACATATCCTCAAGTGTCCCTGTTACTTTTGCCACTGTTTGAACCCAAACACTAGGATCCCTATTATTTCTTCTGAAGCGGAAACTACAAATTCTAATCGTAACTGAGTAATTCTTCCCAAAAACGTATGATATATTGTACATATGTACAGATCATCAGTGCACTTTACAGGACAACAACAACTTTATTATTCAGCTCAGTCAGGAATTATAGATACAGGTTGAGTATCCCTTATCCGAAATGCTCGGGACCACGAGCATTCTGAATAAGGGATTTTTCCGGGTTTTGGAATCATTTTTTTTAAAACATACTTACCTGTCCTCTGGTGGTGCCCCGATGGTCCCTCAGCATCCACTTTGTCCCCCGGCGTTCACGGCAGACCTTCAACATCCTCTCCGTCATCTCCAGCGGTCCCAGGAGTGCATTGTGCGAGTTCCCAATGCAATACACTCCTGGGACCGCTGGAGACGATGGAGAGGATGCTGAAGGCCTGCCGTGCACGCCGGGGGACTTGGAAAATATAAAAAAGGGTTAGGAGGGGTAAAAAAAAATAATTCAAATTATTCCCAAAAAACACGTTTTTTGGAATAATTCGGATAAGGGATGCCCGGATACAGGATTCTCAACCTGTACCTCTTTTTGTACTGCCTTGAAAAACCTGGGCTTTTGCCCATGAACATGCATCAGTCTGTGTATATAGTATCTTTGTAAAAAATGACTCCCCAAAATCCTGATTCTTGTGAATTCACCCCAGATAGTTGTCAGGGTTTGACCAAGAAGCGACCTGGTTAAGGATGGAGTGTAAATGGGTAGCCCAGACCACCTGGCAGTGATCTGCAGGCTATCTGGAGGTGGGGGATACAGAACATGTTGTATGCGCTGCTGCTAGTCTGGAACCAAGGCCTCTTACAGTGTTCTGGGGTATGTTGGATCTTCCGATGCTTGAAGATGAAGAGGTCGCCAAGCGCCAGGTGAACAAGAGACTGCACTCATGCGCAATGTGAACAGTTCTGATCCAGAAATATTCCAGATCAGCACCAATCAATCTATCTGATTTCAGCATGACTGCAGGGTGCTGTTAAATCGCACCAGAGAATCAGATCTAAATCACCCTTTATGTTCCAAAACCCGGGATTTTGGTGGAAATGTGTATTATAGATACATGTGCATTTCTATCATTTGTGTAATGCGGGCCCTTGGGTGAAGGGTGGCACACACAACACACACTGCTTACGTGTGTTATAATTTAGCTTTCTGGAATTCCACATCACAGCTGCAGCCATGGTAAAAAAAAAACCACCATAAAAATGGCTGCGGCACAAGTGCAGAAGGAAGTTGCGCAAAGGCATGCAACATGTTTCTGGAGGATTTGGGGTGAGCGGGAAACCTGCTTTGGGGGGGGGGGTGATTTATGCATAGAGGGGGCTGCTAGCGCTACAGAGGGGGCTGCATTATTTGAATTAAATAAAAAAATGAAAAGGAAAAAATTTTTTTTGTAATTACTGCTGCGAGTGCCCAGTATAAGTCCATTGGGATCTTGCGAGGGGGCGTGCCTACTCCCACCTCCTATATCACTCCTTCCCATCCCGGCATTCCTGCAGTAAAAATAAAAATGTGTATTCTTTTAATTCAAATTAGATTAATGTAATGCCAGCACTAGGCATGGAATGGGTTAAACATCCCAGGCTGTGTGTGTGACCCTTGGAAAGCATGTGACTCGAGGATCCAATAAGGTGCTTTGGAATGGCAGAGTTAGCTGAACATTAGGGCAGGAAAGGGAGGAGTCTTCCTCTCTTTCCTGCTGAAATTTTGGTGAGTGGACACTTCTCCCTGAGCTCCCACTTGTCCATATAATTAAGCACCTTATCCCTGGTAGACATGTCCCGGTCTCCGGCTTCCCGTTCCCCGCGCCCACGGCGCTCAGCCCGGCTGCCTGCCCTATTTGCCGCAGATGATGATCATCTGCCTGCCCCTGGCCTTGCAGCGCATTCGCCTACGGCATCAGTGTCTGCGCCTCCCGCGTCAGGTCGGCACGTGAGGAGGGCCGTGGCCGGTTCAGGAGAGCAGGAAGCTGGGTAGTGATAGGGGTGTGTGAGTATACGGGGGACTAAAGAGGGGCTTAGGGGTGCAGTGAATTGCAGGAGGGGCGCGGGGGTGCCGTGAATCAAGGGAGGGGGGGCGCAGGTGTCGGCGAATCGCGGGAGAGGGCAGGGGGCCGCAAAGCGTGGGAGGGGGCGTGAATTGCGCGAGGGGGGGTTGCGAATCGCGGGAGGGGGGTGCGCGGGGGGTCCGTGAATTGCGGGAGGGGGAGGCACGGGGCGCGATGAATCACCTAGTTGGTTAAATATTCTTGTAGAAGGATGGTAGGATGTTGCTGTCATTCAGAATGCATTTACATAAACAGTAATTGTAGCAGTAAAAGGTCTGACTTAAAACACCTACAGTAAAACAGAACAGGTGTTATATATTATACAAAGAATTGGTTGATGACGTGTAGGTTGATGTGCACATAGTTCATAGTTGTCACTGGAAAAAAATTGCTACAAGAAAAAATCAACACAGAAAGTTCAACACATGTAAATGTTGATATAAGTGTGGCACTTCATGGGTGTCCATGTCGACACATGAGAATTAATATGAAAACATTAAAAAATAGAAAAATAAATCTTCAAAAACTCATGCCAACCTTTTTCATTGTCGACCATAGCCGTGCCAGTGTTTTGCATGTGCCATTTAATCCTGGGGTTGCCATGAATCGCGCGCGGGGGTGGGGGGGAGGGAGGAGGTGAGGGGTGTCCGCGAATCACGGAAGGAGGGGTCGTGGGTGGATGCCGTGAATTTCGGGAGGGGGGGTCACGGGGGGGGGGGGGGGGGTGTGTGGGTGCCGCGAATCGTGGGGGGGGGGGCGGGGGGTTGCAGTGAATCGCGGGAGGGTGGGTCGCGGGGGCTTGCCGCAATGACAGGAGGGGGGGTCAGGGGTGGGGAATCGCGGTGGGGGGGTCGTGGGGGGCACCGTGAACCACGGGAGGGGGGGCCCGGGGGGTTTGCGCGAATCGTGGGAGGGGGGGTCGCGGGGTGCCGCGAATCGCAGGAGGGGGGGGGGTGTGTCACGGGGTGAGGCTGCGAATCGCGGGAGTCACCGGGGGTGCCGCGAATTGCGGGGGGTGTGCTGCAAATCGCGGGAGGGGGTCGCGGGGGTGCCGCGAATCGCCACAAGAAAAAATCAACACAGAAAGGTCAACACATGTAAATGTTGACATAAGTGTGGCACTTCATTGGTGTCCATGTTGACACATGAGAATGAATATGAAAACATTGAAAAAAGTGAAAAATAAATCTTGGCAACCTTTTTCATTGTCGACCATAGCCATGTCAGTGTTTTGCATGTGCCATTTAATCGTGGGGATGCCGTGAATGGGGGGGGGAGGGAGGGAGGGGGGTGCATACCTCCCAACATGACCCTCTCCAGGAGGGACACATTGCTCTGTTTCTGGACTTTCTTCTTAATTTATGTATTACCATCACCTGTGCTTAAACACCTTTCTTATCAATTACCCTGTTTAAAACAGGTGATGACAATCATAAATTAAGATGGAAGTCCACAAACAGAGCATTCTATCCCTCCTGGAGAGGGTCATGTTGGGAGGTATGTG
This sequence comes from Crinia signifera, assembly GCF_055691185.1. Classification (NCBI taxonomy): domain Eukaryota; kingdom Metazoa; phylum Chordata; class Amphibia; order Anura; family Myobatrachidae; genus Crinia; species Crinia signifera. Next base: position 98,710,860 of record NC_139220.1, on the reverse strand, counting down.
GGGCGCTCACCTGGTGTGTCTGGTGAGTAGCTGTGTCTTTGCTGTGTAACATGGAGAGGCAGAGGGTGTATGGCACTGTCTGTGGGCTCACTGGGCTGGTTCTCTGTCATGTGAGTCAGTCATGTTAGTCAGAGGCTCCACCCAGCGTTACAGCTCCAGACACACTTTGAGTGACAGATGTAGCCAAATATATAATATATATATATATATATATATATATATATATATATATAGACGTGGGTAACAGTGGCACACGCTCGGGTTTACACAAGAAGCAGTCAGACTACAGCAGTAGTTTCCAACGTTTCGGAGTTTAATCCGTTGTCAAGGAGAGAACAAATTACAATGAACAAAGTACTTACATATATAGATGTGCTATCCAGGGAACCCCGTGTGAGATCAGCTGTCTGGTCCCGATCACGTGACCAACCAGGAAGCTCCGTACTGTGAGTAGTGTGTGACGGGCAGAATGCCATGAGGTGGGATCCGGTGCACATCTATATATGTAAGTACTTTGTTCATTGTAATTTGTTCTCTCCTTGACAACGGATTAAACTCCGAAACGTTGGAAACTACTGCTGTAGTCTGACTGCTTCTTGTGTAAACCCGAGCGTGTGCCACTGTTACCCACGTCTATCTACTTCTCTGTGTGAGCACCCCGGTCATTGTTTTGACAGTACATGGAGTGCCGTTCAAAGTATATATATATATATATATATATATATATATATATATATATTATATATATATATATATAGACACACACACATACATATATGTACAGCACTTTGCTGTGGGCAAAGTGCTGCGGCTGCTAACCTCTGAGATCGCGGTCAGGCTGTCCACAGCCCTGCCAGAGGACAAGGCGGCTGCTTCATGTCATTTACGGTCCAGCCCAACGGTAAATGGCCCGGTTTCCCGGTGGGCCAATCCGCCCCTGATATCCAGTGTCAACAACCCCCTCCTCCAAGCTGGTTCTCCTAGATGGGTTTAGTTGCTTTGGGATGGTGTTTCCATTCACCTCATCTCTCCCCCATTAACCTCAAGGGTCCTCCTGGCAGACATTCATTGGCAAGGGATGTTTAAATCCAGCTAACTGGCACTGGCTCCCACATCACCATACAGCCCGTACTGCGGAGTACCATGTCAGGCATGCATATGCCCCCCTCTCCCTGCCAACCGCCTGCTGCTAACTGTAGATCAAATGCAACAGTCTTGGTGCTGGAGGGTGCTAGAACTTCTACAGGAAGCGTTCACTGGAGGCACATGTGAATTCTACCATCGGGGGTCCACATCTCAGGCTCTGTGGTGTTTTGCAGGGAAGAGGCAGTTCCAGGTGTGTGCAAGTGCCTGACAGATAGCTGTAGTGTCCTTTAGTGTGGTTTTATATGCTGCTGACACTCTCTGTATCACGCTTCCTTCTGCCAGTCACTAACTCAGTGCACAGCGCCACATTACTAATTAAAAAAATATATAATCATTCAAAAAGGGTGCAGGGGATTATATGTGCTGTGCCCTGTTCCCCTTCCCCCAAGCTGCGGGGCCCCATAGCAGTTGCATATCCTGCACCCACTATAGTTACACCTCTGGGTGGAACTGCACTGCATAGTGGAGCTTGGACATAAAGTGCCCTTACACATACCTCCCAACTGTCCCGCATACTGCAGGGACATCCCAGTTTTTGGGGACGTTCCCCCGTCCCTCCCGGAGCCGGCAGTGTCTTGCGGGGGGGGGGGGGGGGGGGGCAGTTGGGAGTCCCCTCTGCAATCCAGAGAATAGACACTGTGCACATGTGCAAAGCATCTATTCCCGATTTGTGCAGCAGAGGCGCTGTGGGGCCCCCAGAGCAGTGAAAACGGGGAGGCGGCGGGGACCGGAGATACGCTCCGTTGCCCAGGGGGGGCTGGCGTTATAGTCGCCAGCCCTTCAAAGATGAAGCCAGCCCCATCTGTACATGGTGCATTTTGCACTTGCTCTCGCGCACAGCACAAAAAGTATGTGCAGCCCGTACTTTTTGTACAAGATTTCATCACATCTAGTACAAAATCCTCACCTATTGTACTAGTTTATGGGCACCTTAAACTATGCCTCCTGGTCTTGTGAAAAAAAAATATATTGCTGGCTATCTTAAGTGGCACCTGGGGCACTTAAATCAGAGGGGCCCATGCCCCCATGCCTCACATCTTGCAGAGAAACACCCAGGGGGAATGCAGGGAGCCCTACGGCAGGCATTTTTGAGGGATTACTATGGGGGATTACTAAAGGGGATTACTATGGGGGACTACTTATGGGGCTGCTGTGAGGGACCACTTTGTTTATTAGCATTACTATTATTATTTTTTTTAACTGCAACTTAAGTGTGCCATATCAGTTAAGGGGTAATGCCATCTGTTCCATATCAGTCCAGGGGTTCAGTCATTTGTGCCATATCATTTACAGGGATGCCACCATGTATGCTGTATAAATCCAGGGGTCCCGCCATGTGTGCCATATAGTTACAGGGGTGCCGCAATGTGTGCTGTATAAATCAGGGTTTCTGCCATGTGTGATTTATAATTGCAGGTGTGCTACCTTGGGTGCTGCCATGCAGGGGCTGGCTGGCAACTTTTAGCCTAGGGGGCAAGTCCAGAGCACTGGCCCATAATCAGCCAAGTCACCGTCGCAAGGAATGCTTTTGCGCGCCGTAGGCGCGCCGAAAAATTAGGGGCGTGGCCTATCATAAGGGGCGTTGCCTGTACCATGATTGTATTGTGTACCTGCAGATTGCACATTTTAGCGAACCTTGTAATACCCATTACACATAAAGCCACATGCCGTAATGCCAATTACACATTATGCTGAACACCATGATGCCAGTTACACATTACGCCCAAACACTGCGATGCTAATTACTCAATACACCGCACACTGTGATGCTAATTACACATTATGCTGCACACCTTGATGCCCATTACACCCCATACTGTGATGGCAATTACCCAATGCTCCCCACACCGTAATGTCCATTACTGCCACAGTGCCAAATACGCATATTCCTCCACAGTGCCAGATATGCCCCCAGAGTGCCAGAGACACATATGCCCCCACAGTGCCAGAGACACATATGCCCCCACAGTGCCAGAGACACATATTCCCCCACAGTGCCAAAGACACATATGCCCCCACAGTGCCAGATATGCCCCCACAGTGCCAGAGACACATATGCCCCCACAGTGCCAGAGACACATATGCCCCCTCAGTGCCAGAGACACATATTCCCCCACAGTGCCAAAGACACATATGCCCCCACAGTGCCAGATATGCCCCCACAGTGCCAGAGACACATATGCCCCCACAGTGCCAGAGACACATATGCCCCCACAGTGCCAAATACACATATGCCCCCACAGTGCCAAATACACATATGCCCCCACAGTGCCAGACACATATGCCCCCACAGTGCCAGATACACATATGTCCCCACAGTGCCAGATACACATATGCCCCCACAGTGCCAGATACACATATGCCCCCACAGTGCCAGATATGCCCCCACAGTGCCAAATACACATATGCCCCACAGTGCCAGATACACATATGCCCCCACAGTGCCAAATACACATATGCCCCCACAGTGCCAGATAAACATATGCCCCCACAGTGCCAAATACACATATGCCCCACTGTGCCAGATACACATATGCCCCCACAGTGCCAAATACATATATGCCCCCACAGTGCCAGATATGCCCCCCACAGTGCCAGATACACATATGCCCCCACACAGTGCCAGATATGCCCCCACACAGTGCCAGATATGCCCCCACACAGTGCCAGATATGCCCCCACACAGTGCCAGATATGCCCCCACACAGTGCCAGATATGCCCCCCACAGTGACAGAAACACATATGCTGGGGTGAGGGAGGGGGGGGGGAGAGCGCTTACCCACTCGCTAGCTGCGGGCCGTGCTGCGGCTGGATCAGCTTCTCCAGCCCTCCTGCGCTGGCCGCGGCTTCCAGAACACGGCCGCGGCTACAGGAAAATGGCCGCCGGCCTCCTGCACTGAGAACATGTCCTCAGTGCAGGGGGCCGGCGGCCATTTTCCTGTAGCCGCGGCCGTGTTCTGTAAGCCGCGGCCAGTGCAGGAGGGCTGGAGAAGCTGATCCAGCCGCAGCACGGCCCGCAGCCAGTGGGTGGGTAAGCGGCCCGGGGGGCATATGGCACTCTGCCCCCCGGCCCAGCCCGCCCCTGCTGCCATGTGTAGTAGATAATAGGGATGAGGGGAGGGGGTTGAGGGTCCGCACACATGTTTCTCTTATGTGATGTCCCTTGTATTTTGTTTAGGGGAACATAAATTCGAGCGCCATTATTTTATTCATCTAGGCGGTGGGTGCTATCCGGGCAACAAAATCGTAGAGGTAACTTTGGGAGAAAAAAGAGTTGCACTGAGGATGCACACCAAAGAAGGAGGATCTTTTTGCAAGGGAGAAAAAGAATCCTTAAATCTTAAAACTTATACTTTTATTGGTATTTGTTAAAAAGAAGACAGAGCAGATCTGTGTAGATTTTTTAGCATATAGAATCTCACGAGGTGATCTTCTTCTGTGCCTTGTGAAAATTTTTTAAGAGGTTAAGACTTTTACATACATACTGTACATATAACATATATAGTGTTTGTGCTGATGCACAGGAAAAGATAGGGGTGTTTATAGGGATTAAAATAAATTTCCCTTTGGCTGGCTACTTATTGATGCTGTGATTTTGGTTCAAGTCCTCATAGAAAGGAAGGTTTGTGTCATTCGATCACTGACTGGTTTAGTTATTTTTGGTGGGTTATCTCCCACGTATAAATACGTCGGTTTAATTGGATATTATGTTTATCTGGCAGATGTTTATTTCAGGATTACGTGCATTGATTTGGTTTTATTTTGTTTTGGATACACATTAAGTGTATCTACCTCTCAATTTCTCGTGATTCGAGTATTCGGGATAATTCCTCCAGATAGTTGTGTTCAAACTAATTCTCTGGTTCCCTCTGAGTGTTTTCTTTTAATAAATGTTGCCATCTAGTGGCTAATTTCCAATAATGCACGTAAGTAGGCCTGTTTCAGATTTACCCTAGATCCCCACTGTATCTCTCTCCCAATTTATTAGCTCTCTCTCACTGAGCTGTTTTTATTGGGAGGGGGGGGGGGGGGGCTGGTGAGTTTATTTCCCAGCTTTATGTTGATATACTGGTTTTCTGATTTTTTACTACTGAGACTGCTTATCCCAGCAATTCGGCTCTCTCTCACTGAGCTCATATATTTTGCTTAGTGTATTTGGGAATTATTTTTATGTAGACAGTTTCGGTTTCATTTAAGTAACCAGATTGTGGTTTTAATTCCACTTGCTTAATCCAGTATAGTATTACTATCTTATATATTCTGCTTTATGGCGCAGTTAGGATAGTATTAGTATTACAACCCCGGACTCTGTATTTCATGTAAACGCAACTACCCAGGACATACAGAGTCCGGGGCGGACTTACCAGATTCATGATAACATAATCATGAAATACAGAGTCCGGGGTTGGTAAACCCCGCAGAGGTCTAAAAGTATAGCATAAAACGAAATAAGATAAGACCCTCAAAACACAAGAAGTCCCCAAGATAGGGACAAATAGAATAATGAACGCCAGGTCGCTAGCATAATTACATAAACGGAAACCTAAAAGAAAAATACATGTATTACAAACTGAATCCATTAACTTATACACTATTCAGAGTCCGGGGTGAGAGAATAAACCCCGAACTTCCGGGTTGCAGCAAACAGCAACCGCGATTGGCCAAAAAACACCATGTGACAGGCGCAATGATGTCAGACGCCGATCACATGGGCGGCCTGTCATAGAAAGGACGGAATCAGCATCCGCACTCAGGGCAAAGAGGAAATAACCCCATTGGACCACCAATAACAGGTGACAACTAACAGCCAAATGATTGGCTGACAGTTGTCAATAAGGATCAGACGCAGGAGACATTCGGCTTGTGGCTCTGATGAAGCTAGGCCTGTGAAACACGTGTTAACCCCTCCCAAGCTGGCTACTTTTGTTGCAAAAATCAATAAAATGTATAAATAATGATGTAATGATGCTGTGATATAATTGAGAACAGATACAAGTCTCTGAAAGGAAACTTAATAGTTATCTGAGCAAAATCAGTACTGAAACCAGACTAAATATATTACTATCTTTAATATTATCCAAGACTGCGCTGATAGAAGCAGGGGAGCCGAGAGAGGGGGGGAGCGGGTACTAATTACCCGGGCCCACGCTTGCTGAAGGTGCCCCGCAGGGGCCCTGGTCTGAACCCTCCCTTCCCCCTCCATCCCTCCCGGGTAGCAACAGTAGCACACACTTCTACAGCATGTGCTGTGCTGACAGCAGGCTCAGCATGAGTGTCTCATTGACAGCGTGAGAGGACATGCTGAGCCTGCAGTCAGCACAGCACATGCTGTAGATGTGTGCTTCTTCTGAGATTACGGTTTTTAGAGTTTTCTTTCACCCTCCTCTAAACATTTTGGGGGCGTGGCCTGAGTGTGGGAGGTTCCCACAACACACACACTTAGGCCACGCCCCCAAAATTTTACCGGGGCCCGGCATTCCTTTCGGCTGCCCTGGATAGAAGCAGAATATATTGGAGAATATTGATATACTGGATAGAATAAGTGGAATTTAAACCACAATATAAATATAAATTTGAGACTGCTAAAGTGTTAGAAATAACTGTGAAATATATTAGTAATCTGTGACAGCTCAGTGAGAGAGGGCTGATTCACTAAGACAGCAGGTCCACAAAACACCAGAAAACCAGTATACCAGAGATGTTGATTAAACAACTATTCTAACTACGCCAGAAAAAGGCAGAATATACAAGATAGTAATATTTTACTGGGCAAAGTAAGTGGAATTAAAACCACAATCTGGCTATTGAAATAAAATAAAACTGCAATCAGTAAACATGCTAATAATTACTGCCTGAACAAATCCTCAGGTACACTCAGCAAAATACATGAGCTCAGTGAGAGAGAGCCGAATTGCCGAGATAAGCAGTCTTACAAAATACCAGAAAACCAGCATAACAACACAAAGCTGTGAAATAAATTTATCTGCTCCCCCAAAAAATAGCTCAGTGAGAAAGAGCTAAAAATTGAGAGAGAGATACAGCAGGAAACTAGGATAATTGGAAATAAATGTATCCATATGTACTATTCAAAAATAGCCACTAGATGGCAATAATTACTGAAAGAAAGTACTCAGAGGGAACCAGAAAACTAGTTTGTGAATAACTATCTGGAGGAATTGTCCCAAACACTTGACTCACTCACCTGGAAACTGCTGAAACCAGATATAAAATATATCACTGTTCTAAATACTTTCCTGACTGCACTGATAAAAGCAGAATATATTGGACAGTATTAACACACTGAACAGAAAGAGTGGAATCTAAACCACAATCTGAGTATAAACGTGAGACTGCTAACACACTAGAAATAACCCTGAAACACATTAATAATTTGTGTCAGTTCAGTGAGAGAGAGTGGAACTACTGAGACAGCAGATTTATAAGATACCAGAAAACCAGTATTTTAGAGACGTGAAGTAAACAAATTACATACAACCACCTCTAATACTATCCTAACTGCGCCATAAAGCAGAATATATAAGATAGTAATACTATACTGGATTAAGCAAGTGGAATTAAAACCACAATCTGGTTACTTAAATGAAACCGAAACTGTCTACATAAAAATAATTCCCAAATACACTAAGCAAAATATATGAGCTCAGTGAGAGAGAGCCGAATTGCTGGGATAAGCAGTCTCAGTAGTAAAAAATCAGAAAACCAGTATATCAACATAAAGCTGCCAATAAAAACAGCTCAGTGAGATAGAGCTAATAAATTGGGAGAGAGATACAGTGGGGATCTAGGGTAAATCTGAAACAGGCCTACTTACGTGCATTATTGGAAATTAGCCACTAGATGGCAACAATTATTTAAAGAAAACACTCAGAGGGAACCAGAGGGGTTGGGATCGTTTGGTCGAATGCATTATGGTCGAATGTCATTACATCGAATCCATTAGGTCGAATTGCTAAAAGGTCGACATGGGAAAAGGTCGAAATGATTCTAGGTCGAAAGGTCATTAGTTCGACAGGTCATTAGGTCGAAAAGGTCATTAGTTCGACATTGTCTAGGTCGACATTCACAAAGTCGACATGGGGTTTTTCACTGTTTTTTTACCTGAATGTCAACACAGTCGACATGGACACAGTTTAAAGTGCACTGCATCCCCTCGCATCGCTCGCTGCGCTCGCTATGCGTCGGGCACGGTGCCTCGCTACGCTCGGCACACTATTTTATTCTCCCACCACGCCCTAGTGGATGGTAGGGCATGAAATACCGCCTGTCAGCACATGTCGGCTCAAAAAACAGTGAAAAACCCCATGTCGACTTTGTGAATGTCGACCTAGACAATGTCGAACTAATGACCTTTTCAACCTAATGACCTGTCGAACTAATGACCTTTCGACCTAGAATCATTTCGACCTTTTCCCATGTCGACCTAGAATCATGTCGACCTTTTAGCAATTCGACCTAATGGATTCGATGTAATGACATTCGACCATAATGCAGTAGACCAAATGACCGCATCCAAACCAGAGAATTAGTTTGAACACAACTATCTGGAGGAATTATCCCGAATACTCGAATCACGAGAAATTGAGAGGTAGATACACTTAATGTGTATCCAAAACAAAATAAAACCAAATCAATGCACGTAATCCTGAAATAAACATCTGCCAGATAAACATAATATCCAATTAAACCGACATATTTATACGTGGGAGATAACCCACCAAAAATAACTAAACCAGTCAGTGATCGAATGACACAAACCTTCCTTTCTATGAGGACTTGAACCAAAATCACAGCATCAATAAGTAGCCAGCCAAAGAGAAATTTATTTTAATCCCTATAAACACCCCTATCTTTTCCTGTGCATCAGCACAAACACTATATATGTTATATGTATGTATGTAAAAGTCTTAACCTCTTAAAAATTTTTCACAAGGCACAGAAGAAGATCACCTCGTGAGATTCTATATGCTAAAAAATCTACACAGATCTGCTCTGTCTTCTTTTTAACAAATACCAATAAAAGTATAAGTTTTAAGATTTAAGGATTCTTTTTCTCCCTTGCAAAAAGATCCTCCTTCTTTGGTGTGCATCCTCAGTGCAACTCTTTTTTCTCCCAAAGTTAGTACAGCCATGTGTGCCATATAATTCCAGGGGTGCCCCATGTGTTGTGTATAATACCAGTTGTGCTGACATGTGTGCCTTATAACTCCAGGGGAGCCACCATGTGTGACATGTCACAACTGGGGATTGGGACCCGGGAGTGACCTTGGTGGCTAGCTTATTACCAATGGAAACAGAGATCGGAGGCACGTGAATAAGATTAATGAAGTTTACTGCATAATGGGAAAAATGGTACAGATGATAACTCAGAGTTTGTAATAGTCTTTGAAGAAGCTAGTGAGAATGACTGGGATTGGAAGAAGTCACCATGGGATTTGGACCGGACACCTGGAAACTGTAGCTGGAGGTGTGGAGGTATAGAGGACTGGAGGAACACGGGTGCTGGCAGCTGGGACTGATGAATATGGAGCAGGAGCACAGGTGCCTGGAAGCACGGAGTAGCTGTAGCAGGAGCACAGGTGCCTGGAAGCACGGAGTAGCTGTAGCACAGGTGCCTGGAAGCACGGAGTAGCTGTAGCAGGAGCACAGGTGCCTGGAAGCACGGAGTAGCTGTAGCAGGAGCACAGGTGCCTGGAAGCACGGAGTAGCTGTAGCAGGAGCACAGGTGCCTGGAAGCACGGAGTAGCTGTAGCAGGAGCACAGGTGCCTGGAAGCACGGAGTAGCTGTAGCAGGAGCACAGGTGCCTGGAAGCACGGAGTAGCTGTAGCAGGAGCACAGGTGCCTGGAAGCACGGAGTATCTGTAGCAGGAGCACAGGTGCCTGGAAGCACGCAGTTGGTGCAGCAGAAGCACAGATGCAGGTAATTGAAGGTCAGCGGTGCAGGTAACCACAGATGCAGGTAACTGAAGGTCAGCGGTGCAGGTATCAGGTGACCACAGGTGCAGATAGCTGAAGGTCAGCGGTGCAGGTAACCACAGATGCAGGTAACTGAAGGTCAGCGGTGCAGGTATCAGGTGACCACAGGTGCAGGTAACTGAAGGTCAGCAATGCAGGTAACTGGTGACCACAGGTGCAGGTAACTGATGCTGTACACTGGTAACAAGTGCTGGACACAGGTAACAGAACTGGATGCAGGTAACAGAGTGGTTCAGGTCTTGGGAGCTTGTTCAGAGAGAGCTCCTACAGCATGAAGCTCAGTAGCAACAATTCACAAGCAAGGTGTGCCTCCAGATCTGGTGCAGGTAACTGGCGACCACATGTGCAGGTAACTGAAGGTCAGCGGTGCAGGTAACTGGTGACCGCAGGTAACTGAAGGTCAGCGGTGCAGGTAACTGGTGACTAGGGTGACCAACTCATCCCTTTAATCCGGGACACATTGTGACATGACATATAACTTTAGGTGTGCTACCACCTGTGCTCTATATTTCCAGTTGTGCTGCCATGTGTGCCATATAACTCCAGGGTATAATTGCAGGTGTGCTACCATGTGTGCTGTACAATTCTAGGGGTTCTGCAATGTGTGCCGTATAGTTTCAGGGGTGCCCCATGTGTGCTGTATCAGTCCAGGGGTGCTGCCCTGTGTCCTGTATAATTCCAGTTGATCCGCCACGTGTGCCATATAATTCCAGGGATGACACCATGTGTGACATATAATTACAAGTGTGCTACCATGTGTGCTCTATATTCCAGGGGTGTCACCATGTGTGCTGTATAAATCCATGTGTACCACCATGTGTGCCATATCAGTCCAGGAGAGCTGGCTTATTTTTTTATATATTTTTTATTTATTTTTTTTCTTACTGCAAGGTGTTAAGTGTGCCGTATCAATCTTATGCTGGCCACACATCAGACCAACTTTCCTCCAACCAGCCAACTAGTTGGCTGGTTGGACTGAAAATCTGGTACTGTATGAGGGCAACAGCCTATAAGCTATTTTCTCACAAACTCAGGAGACTGGACAAAAACATTCAGTAAAATTGTTTAAATCAAATTAGGTCCAACAACAGTACATTGTCTGAGGGACAGTTGTTGTCCATTTTCAGATTTGGGAAACAAATGACTTAATTACAAATTACATTTGCTCCTATCCAGTACCAGGTTTTTATTCCATCCAACCAACTAGTCGGATGGTTGGAGAAAAGTTGTTCTGATGTGTGGCCAGCATAAGTGTGCTGATGCCATGTATGCCATATAAATACAGGGTGCCACCATGTCTGCCGTATAATTTCATGAGGTGCCAACATGTGTACCATATAATTCCAAGGGTGCTTCCATGTGTTCCGTATAATTCCAGGGGTTCTGCCATGTGTGCCATATCAGTCCAAGGGTGCTGGGGGGTTGGGAGGGTGCAGACTGGGCAAAGGAGGCATGTCTGAATGTTTTCTGGGGCATTCAAGGTAGCTGCAAAGGTTGTATCATTGTTAGGTCGACACAGTGAAGGTTGACATGCATTGGGTCGACCACTGACGGTCAACATGGCTTAGGTTGACATGCTTAAGGTCGACATGGATGGAAGGTCAACACAAGCATTAGGTCGACATTGGCTAGGTTGACAGTCAAAAGGTTGACATGGGTTTTCACTTTCATTTGAGCTGACATGTCCCAAAATGCGGTATTTCATGCCTTACCATCTACTAGGGCATGGGGGGAGAATATTTCACTATCAACCTAGCCATTGTTGACCTATTGCTTTTGTCAACCTTCCATCCATGACCACTTTAAGCATGTTGACCTTTTTCAAGTGTCGACCTTCAGTGGTTGACCTAATGCATGTCAACCTTGGTTAAGTGGACCCAATGACCCATACCTACTGCAGAGCGGTTGCCCTTTAGGGATGCGATTGCCCCTCCAATCACTAGAGTGATTGTTTGATTTTATCATTTACTGTAAATGTCTATTTATTGAGTATTTGTTATGTCACTTGCAGTCTATTTAAATATTGCAGCGGCCAGGCGTGTGTTAGTAAATAAATTACTGTCGCTGCTAACCGTGGTAGTGTTGCTTTTGTGGGTCTCTTTGGGTTGTGCCATTCCCTGCCACAGGTTCTTCCAAGAAGAGGCCATGAAGATCTGAAGCCGGCAAGTCCAGAGTCCAGGTACCCCATCACACCACACGTTACAGGGGCATTGTCACACAGGCAGGAGCTGATTGGTTGGTTGTTTATCACTCTCCATTTTATCACTTTTCAAAGCTTAGTACATCTCACCCAGAGTTTGCAAGGCCAGTACTCCAAGCGTTGTTGGGCTGCAACCAGCCTCAACCTCTGTGAAATGAATGGATGCCTCATGCATGCATTTGACTTTAATTCACTTTCATCGGAACAGCTGCTAGTCTGCACATCAGGGAAAGCAACATTACAGACAGCACCTTCTGACTACCTGCAGGACACTGCAGTTATGGGACCTTAATCAGGTCTGTTCATACAGACCCCTTCGTTCGCAAGGGGTCCTATGTTTTGCATCTGCACATGCGCAGGGTCATTTCTGCACATGTGCAGATGCAGGGTGTGTGTGCCCATGGTGACTTTTGCCACTGTTTGAACCCAAACACTAGGATCCCTATTATTTCTTCTGAAGCGGAAACTACAAATTCTAATCGTAACTGAGTAATTCTTCCCAAAAACGTATGTAATATTGTACTTATGTACAGATCATCAGTGCACTTTACAGGACAATGACAACTTTATTATTCAGCTCAGTCAGGAATTATAGATACAGGTTGAGTATCCCTTATCCGAAATGCTCGGGACCACGAGCATTCTAAATAAGGGATTTTTCCGGGTTTTGGAATCATTTTTTTTAAAACATACTTACCTGTCCCCTGGTGGTGCCCCGATGGTCCCTCGGCATCCACTTTGTCCCCCGGCGTTCACGGCAGATCTTCAACATCCTCTCCGTCATCTCCAGCGGTCCCAGGAGTGCATTGTGCGAGTTGCCAATGCAATGCACTCCTGGGACCGCTGGAGACGACGGAGAGGATGCTGAAGGCCTGCCGTGCACGCCGGGGGACTTGGAAAATATAAAAAAGGGTTAGGGGGGGTAAAAAAAAAATAATTCAAATTATTCCCAAAAAACACGTTATACAGGATTCTCAACCTGTACCTCTTTTTGTACTGCCTTGAAAAACCTGGGCTTTTACCCATGAACATGCATCAGTCTGTGTATATAGTATCTCTGTAAAAAATGACTCCCCAAAATCCTGATTCTTGTGAATTCACCCCAGATAGTTGTCAGGGTTGGACCAAGAAGCGACCTGGTTAAGGATGGAGTGTAAATGGGTAGCCCAGACCACCTGGCAGTGATCTGCAGGCTATCTGGAGGTGGGGGATACAGAACATGTTGTCTGCGCTGCTGCTAGTCTGGAACCAAGGCCTCTTACAGTGTTCTGGGGTATGTTGGATCTTCCGATGCTTGAAGATGAAGAGGTCGCCAAGCGCCAGGTGAACAAGAGACTGCACTCATGCGCAATGTGAACAGTTCTGATCCAGAAATATTCCAGATCAGCACCAATCAGTCTATCTGATTTCAGCATGACTGCAGGGTGCTGTTAAATCGCACCAGAGAATCAGATCTAAATCACCCTTTATGTTCCAAAACCCGGGATTTTGGTGGAAATGTGTATTATAGATACATGTGCATTTCTATCATTTGTGTAATGCGGGCCCTTGGGTGAAGGGTGGCACACACAACACACACTGCTTACGTGTGTTATAATTTAGCTTTCTGGAATTCCACGTCACAGCTGCAGCCATGGTAAAAAAAAAACCACCATAAAAATGGCTGCGGCACAAGTGCAGAAGGAAGTTGCGCAAAGGCATGCAACATGTTTCTGGAGGATTTGGGGTGAGCGGGAAACCTGCTTTGGGGGGGGGGGTGATTTATGCATAGAGGGGGCTGCTAGCGCTACAGAGGGGGCTGCATTATTTGAATTAAATAAAAAAATGAAAAGGAAAAAAGTTTTTTTGTAATTACTGCTGCCAGTGCCCAGTATAAGTCCATTGGGATCTTGCGAGGGGGCGTGCCTACTCCCACCTCCTATATCACTCCTTCCCATCCCGGCATTCCTGCAGTAAAAATAAAAATGTGTATTCTTTTAATTCAAAAAAGATTAATGTAATGCCAGCGCACTGAATCGCGCGCGGGGGTGGGGGGGAGGAGGTGAGGGGTGTCCGCGAATCACGGGAGGAGGGGTCGTGGGTGGATGCCATGAATATCGGGAGGGGGGGTCGCGGGGGGGTGTGTGTGGGTGCCGCGAATCGTGGGGGGGGGGGGGTTGCAGTGAATCATGAAAGGGTGGGTCGCGACGGCTTGCCGCAATGACAGGAGGGGGGGTCAAGGGTGGGGAATCGCGGTAGGGGGGTTCGTGGGGGGCACCGTGAACCGCGGGAGGGGGGGCCCGGGGGGTTGGCGCGAATCGTGGGAGGGGGGGTCGCGGGGTGCCGCGAATCGCAGGAGGGGGGGTGTGTCATGGGGTGGGGCTGCGAAACACGGGAGTTACCGGGGGTGCCGCGAATTGCGGGGGGGTGTGCTGCAAATAGCGGGAGGGGGGTCGCGGGGGGTGCCGCGAATCGCCACAAGAAAAAATCAACATAGAAAGGTCAACACATGTAAATGTTGACATAAGTGTGGCACTTCATTGGTGTCCATGTCGACACATGAGAATGAATATGAAAACATTGAAAAAGTGAAAAATAAATCTTGTCAACCTTTTTCATTGTCGACCATAGCCGTGCCAGTGTTTTGCATGTGCCATTTAATGCTGGGGTTGCCGTGAATCGGGAGTGGGGGGGGGAGGGAGGGAGGAGGTGAGGGGTGTCCGCGAATCACGGGAGGAGGGGTCGTGGGTGGATGCCGTGAATTGCGGGAGGGGGGGTCGCGGGGGGGTGTGTGGATGCCGCGAATCGTGGGGGGGCGGGGGGTTGCAGTGAATCGCGGGAGGGTGGGTCGCGGGGGCTTGCCGCAATGACAGGAGGGGGGGTCAGGGGTGGGGAATCGCGGTGGGGGGGTCGTGGGGGGCACCGTGAACCACAGGAGGGGGGGCCCGGGGGGTTTGCGCGAATCGTGGGAGGGGGGGTCGCGGGGTGCCGCGAATCGCAGGAGGGGGGGTGTGTCACGGGATGGGGCTGCGAATCGCGGGAGTCACCGGGGGTGCCGCGAATTGCGGTGGGTGTGCTGCAAATCGCGGGAGGGGGTCGCGGGGGTGCCGCGAATCGCCACAAGAAAAAATTAACACAGAAAGGTCAACACGTGTAAATGTTGACGTAAGTGTGGCACTTCATTGGTGTCCATGTTGACACATGAGAATGAATATGAAAACATTGAAAAAGTGAAAAATAAATCTTGGCAACCTTTTTCATTGTCGACCATAGCCATGTCAGTGTTTTGCATGTGCCATTTAATCGTGGGGATGCCGTGAATGGGGGGGGGGGGAGGGAGGGAGGTGCATACCTCCCAACATGACCCTCTCCAGGAGGGACACATTGCTCTGTTTCTGGACTTTCTTCTTAATTTATGTATTACCATCACCTGTGCTTAAACACCTTTCTTATCAATTACCCTGTTTAAAACAGGTGATGACAATCATAAATTAAGATGGAAGTCCACAAACAGAGCATTCTATCCCTCCTGGAGAGGGTCATGTTGGGAGGTATGTGGGGCGCTCACCTGGTGTGTCTGGTGAGTAGCTGTGTCTTTGCTGTGTAACATGGAGAGGCAGAGGGTGTATGGCACTGTCTGTGGGCTCACTGGGCTGGTTCTCTGTCATGTGAGTCAGTCATGTGAGTCAGAGGCTCCACCCAGCGTTACAGCTCCAGACACACTTTGAGTGACAGATGTAGCCAAATATATAAGATATATATATATATATATATATATTTTATATATATATATATATATATATATATATAGACACACACACACACATATATGTACAGCACTTTGCTGTGGGCAAAGTGCTGCGGCTGCTAACCTCTGAGATCGCGGTCAGGCTGTCCACGGCCCTGCCAGAGGACAAGGCGGCTGCTTCATGTCATTTACGGTCCAGCCCAACGGTAAATGGCCCGGTTTCCCGGTGGGCCAATCCGCCCCTGATATCCAGTGTCAACAACCCCCTCCTCCAAGCTGGTTCTCCTAGATGGGTTTAGTTGCTTTGGGATGGTGTTTCCATTCACCTCATCTCTCCCCCATTAACCTCAAGGGTCCTCCTGGCAGACATTCATTGGCAAGGGATGTTTAAATCCAGCTAACTGGCACTGGCTCCCACATCACCATACAGCCCGTACTGCGGAGTACCATGTCAGGCATGCATATGCCCCCCTCTCCCTGCCAACCGCCTGCTGCTAACTGTAGATCAAATGCAACAGTCTTGGTGCTGGAGGGTGCTAGAACTTCTACAGGAAGCGTTCACTGGAGGCACATGTGAATTCTACCATCGGGGGTCCACATCTCAGGCTCTGTGGTGTTTTGCAGGGAAGAGGCAGTTCCAGGTGTGTGCAAGTGCCTGACAGATAGCTGTAGTGTCCTTTAGTGTGGTGCTATATGCTGCTGACACTCTCTGTATCACGCTTCCTTCTGCCAGTCACTAACTCAGTGCACAGCGCCACATTACTAATTAAAAAAATATATAATCATTCAAAAAGGGTGCAGGGGATTATATGTGCTGTGCCCTGTTCCCCTTCCCCCAAGCTGCGGGGCCCCATAGCAGTTGCATATCCTGCACCCACTATAGTTACACCTCTGGGTGGAACTGCACTGCATAGTGGAGCTTGGACATAAAGTGCCCTTACACATACCTCCCAACTGTCCCGCATACTGCAGGAACATCCCAGTTTTTGGGGACATTCCCCCGTCCCTCCCGGAGCCGGCAGTGTCTTGCGGGGGGGGGGGGGGGGGCAGTTGGGAGTCCCCTCTGCAATCCAGAGAATAGACACTGTGCACATGTGCAAAGCATCTATTCCCGATTTGTGCAGCAGAGGCGCTGTGGGGCCCCCAGAGCAGTGAAAACGGGGAGGCGGCGGGGACCGGAGATACGCTCCGTTGCCCAGGGGGGGCTGGCGTTATAGTCGCCAGCCCTTCAAAGATGAAGCCAGCCCCATCTGTACATGGTGCATTTTGCACTTGCTCTCGCGTACAGCACAAAAAGTATGTGCAGCCCGTACTTTTTGTACTAGATTTCATCACATCTAGTACAAAATCCTCACCTATTGTACTAGTTTATGGGCACCTTAAACTATGCCTCCTGGTCTTGTGAAAAAAAATATATTGCTGGCTATCTTAAGTGGCACCTGGGGCACTTAAATCAGAGGGGCCCATGCCCCCATGCCTCACATCTTGCAGAGAAACACCCAGGGGGAATGCAGGGAGCCCTACGGCAGGCATTTTTGAGGGATTACTATGGGGGAAAACTAAAGGGGTTTACTGTGGGGGATTACTAAAGGGGATTACTATGGGGGACTACTTATGGGGCTGCTGTGAGGGACCACTTTGTTTATTAGCATTACTATTATTATTTTTTTAACTGCAAGTTAAGTGTGCCATATCAGTTAAGGGGTAATGCCATCTGTTCCATATCAGTCCAGGGGTTCAGTCATTTGTGCCATATCATTTACAGGGATGCCACCATGTATGCTGTATAAATCCAGGGGTCCCGCCATGTGTGCCATATAGTTACAGGGGTGCCGCAATGTGTGCTGTATAAATCAGGGTTTCTGCCATGTGTGATTTATAATTGCAGGTGTGCTACCTTGGGTGCTGCCATGCAGGGGCGGATTGGCCATTATATGTACCGGGAGCTTTCCCGGGAGGCCGACAGTAGTGAGGCCGCCACCGCCGCAAGTTGCGCATGCGCACACTGACTCAAATATTGTGTTAGCCTGGGGCTGCTCAGCCGCTCAGCGGCAGACGGCGTGTGTACAGTTGTATACACAGAGCAAGGCAAGCCAGCGCGGGGGGTGAGTACTACAGGCATCAGAGCAGCTGGCTTGCGACTGCCTGTGCCGAGTCAGTGGGATGGACAGTGTGTTTGCCAGCGACGGGGACTCAGGGAGATGAGTGCAGGCAGGGACGAATACAGCAGGACGGGGGGCGATCACTTCCCCTAGTCTAGATCCCCCCCCTGGTCTCCTGTGTGACACACGTCCCGGCGGCAGCAGCTGCAGCAGGACAGAGCTGAGATGGGGAGCAGCAACTATTGGAGAGCACTTTGCTATCTGGAAGGGGCGGGAGGGAGGGAGAAGCCCAGCTAGCTGCAGTTCCTGATGCTCAAGCCAGGCTCCCCCCAGCAGCCCTCTCTATGGGTTGTACTGTATGGAGATGAGAGGAGATCACTGCAACTTCACATCACACTGTAAGCTCCTCTATGTCCCCACTCTAGCAGCCTATGTCCCCTCTCTTCACCCTCTGTTGTTTTTAATGGCCACTTACTGTGAAGAGCCTGTTAGCTCTGCTGTATTCTGGCTACTTTGAACTTTGGCCCCCTTATTTGAGGAGGAATGGTTCTTAAATTTTAATACTGTACAGGTGCGTACACACGGGCAGAAATTGCTGACAATATGGTTGCTGAGCGACCATATTGCCAGTGATTGGAGTGTGCACCGGCGATGAATCGCCGGGTGCGCGCTCCCGTTTTCAGCCCCCTAATGGTCGCTGGTTGGAAGAGCATGCTCCTCCGTCCAGCGACTTCCCCTGCCTCTTCTCCCGTCAGTGAGTCATTTTCATCAGCGACCATCTTTGGTCGCTGATGAAAACGGGACACTGAGCAATATGATTGCTGAGCAATATATTGCCGGCGATCATATTGCTCCTTGTGTACACAGCTTTAGGTTAATATTCAAATGAAGGTAATACAAACAAACATTCGAGCAATACATTCCTTGAGACTAATGGGGCCTACACACTTAGAGATGTCAGACCATTTTTCTGAGCGATGTTACTTAATTTAATTACAACGCTCGGAAAATGGCCCTTCATCGCTTTGTGTGTAGGTGCCATAGCGATATGAGGCCCCTGTCACTATCGCCTGACAATATCTGCTGGATATCATATCATCTGTCAGGGCCAGTGTCCACACCAGAGAACACTGGCCCTGACAGGTCGCTCAGCATACAGCGCTGACACATTGTGCTGAGTGATCATGGTAGATGGCTCAGAATGCTTTAACAACGCTACGTGTGTAGGCCACTTAATACAGGTATTTTTTTCGGTGCAAAAGGGTGGAGCCGGGTCTTAAATCCCAGATCACCAACCCTGGTCTTCTCCAGGATCAGCGACCTGGGATTTAAGACCTGGGTTGACCCTTTCACATTGAAGAAATACCCGTGTTATTCAGCAAATTACCGCTGCTCGGTGTGAAAGGGGGTCAGAACCTGGGTCGCAGGACTGAAAGGGGTATTATATGATGTTATAGGGAAGAGAGGACTAGCTGGTAAGCAGGTGGGGAGGAGGGGGCTGGTCTTGGTGAATGGATGTACAGGAACCTTTTTTAAATGATATATTTGACTGCAAAAAATATTATCCAGAGGTGGACCGAAACGTTGATCCTTTTCCTGCCATGCTGCCTGATTAAAAAACCTTGTATTAATTCTAGACTGGTAAATGACTCTGTCTAATATATATATATATATATATATATATATATATATATATATATATATATATATATATATATATATATATATATATATATATATATATATAAAATTTTATTTTTCCTACAAGCATGGGCTTTTTTTTTATTAAATGGAGCCAGGTGCAGGTGACCAGTAGGGTGGCCAATCCTGGGATCGGGGATCCCGGGATTTGGCCCCCAAAACACCGGGATTCCAATCCCGGGATTTCGGGATTAGACTGCTCAGACGCTGCCCGACTTCCCCTGTAAGCGACAGTGCGGCCCTTCGCAGCGTGATGAGGTCATAGGTCACGCTGCGCAGGCCGCACAGACAGCCTAGTGCAGGGCTCGGCAGCAGCCTCTGTGTAAGTAGCGGGTCCCCAGCCTTGGGTGCCCGTTTCAGACAAGTAAACAGATGGTGCCGCGGTGGGTTATTATGTTCAATATAACAGCCAGCACGGCGGCAGGCCCAGCAGAGCGGTGCACAACTCTCCCGGCTTCCGCTGCATCAGAGCAGGTCCGCAGCACGCCTATTACATAAGTCAGGCTCCGTGCTTGAGTTTTGAAATAGGCGCGCTGCTGACCTGCTCTGATACAGCGGCAGCCGGGAGAGCTGTGCACTGGGCTGCCACTATGCTGGCTGTTGTGTTGAACATTATAACCCACCGCCAGGCCATCTGTTTATGTGTCTTTGTTTTAATGCTACTTACACAGAGGCACCAGACACACTCTGTCTTTCTCAGTCTGCCCCTGCCTGGCATCAAGCCAGACACCCATAGCAATGAGCATGTAGGTAAGCAGTACTGTGTCATAATATGCCATGGGCATTACTGTGTGTGGTATTATATGTAATGGGCATTGCAGTGTTTGGTTTACCGTTTAATGGGCATTGCGGTGTGTGTGGTATATGTAATGGTCATTATTGTGTGTGGTATAGTATGCAAAAGGTTTTTCAGTGTGTGGCATAATGTGTAATGGCATTGTGGCATGTGGGTATGTGACATGTGTGATAGGCATTGTGGTGTTACTTTTCGGCGCACACGGTCACTATTTTTTTTCTGCTCCTACATTTTCATCCTGGCTCCTAGATTTTAAAAAAAATTGTCAAGCCCTGGCCTAGTGTCCTGAACGTGCTGGCTGGCTACCGGAGACCCCGCCTACCCACCCAGCTCCCTGCCATCCCTCCCGGCGACCTCACCCGGTAACCCCACCTGGCAACATCACCCGGCAACATCACCATGCCCAGCCACCCACCGGGCTCCATGTAAGTAAACATGCAGGGCATTTTTTTTTTTTTAGGGAAGCCAATCCTGGGAATCCCGTGATTGAGCATTTTTCAATCCGGAATCCTGGGATTGAAAAAATGCCCCGGGATTGGCTTCCCTAGTGACCAGTAATGCACTGCAAAAAGACAGGGGATTTGGGTTTATTATTTTTACAAACAAATGAATGTAATTTTTTTCCTGATCTACACAGTTTGGAAATTATTTTGGCTTAAGGGTGCCTTGGAATTAAAAAGTTTGGGAACCACTGACATACTACTGTATGCGGGCTGCCTCCTCAAGCCCGCTGTTCTCTGGGACTCATCACTCGGAGAACAGTGGGCGAGAGGAAGCGGGGCCACATATAATAGCAGGGCACTTTATGCGGTGTTGTCGCCAATCGGGGACCCATATTTTTATGTGATCATCATGCATTATTGATTATTGGCAGCATGGTCCATGCTGCTGCTGCTCCTCTCCTCCAGTCCCGCCGAGATGCTCATGAAGTTACCGCTCCTCTCCCCCTGTCCCTGCCGAAACGCGAATGAAGCTGTGAAGTGTGAATTTTTGGCGCGCGCCTGCGGCGCGCACTATCCCTGTTGTATAGAAATTTGTAAAGCGCTGACATGATGTGTAATGGGCATTATGGTGTGTGGCATTAGTTTTGCCTTTCACCAATGTATCTAAGTATAGTGATGTAATAATCCCGCCGAGTGTTATGTTGGCTCCGCCCTTTATTGATTTGTTGCCGCCCACATGAGGCCACTTTCAGAAATTTTCCAAGGCCACTTTTAGTCCCCAATCCGCCCCTGCTGCCATGTGTAGTAGATAATAGGGATGAGGGGAGGGGGTTGAGGGTCCGCACACATGTTTCTCTTATGTGATGTCCCTTGTATTTTGTTTAGGGGAACATAAATTCGAGCGCCATTATATTATTCATCTAGGCGGTGGGTGCTATCCGGGCAACAAAATCGTAGAGGTAACTTTGGGAGAAAAAAGAGTTGCACTGAGGATGCACACCAAAGAAGGAGGATCTTTTTGCAAGGGAGAAAAAGAATCCTTAAATCTTAAAACTTATACTTTTATTGGTATTTGTTAAAAAGAAGACAGAGCAGATCTGTGTAGATTTTTTAGCATATAGAATCTCACGAGGTGATCTTCTTCTGTGCCTTGTGAAAATTTTTTAAGAGGTTAAGACTTTTACATACATACATATAACATATATAGTGTTTGTGCTGATGCACAGGAAAAGATAGGGGTGTTTATAGGGATTAAAATAAATTTCCCTTTGGCTGGCTACTTATTGATGCTGTGATTTTGGTTCAAGTCCTCATAGAAAGGAAGGTTTGTGTCATTCGATCACTGACTGGTTTAGTTATTTTTGGTGGGTTATCTCCCACGTATAAATACGTCAGTTTAATTGGATATTATGTTTATCTGGCAGATGTTTATTTCAGGATTACGTGCATTGATTTGGTTTTATTTTGTTTTGGATACACATTAAGTGTATCTACCTCTCAATTTCTCGTGATTCGAGTATTCGGGATAATTCCTCCAGATAAGGCGTCTAATGCATTATTGAGATGAACCTTTTCTTTCAACTTAAACCTTGATTACCCCTAGCAGTAAATCACACGGACACATGACCTGAAATAACTCACACGGACACGTGACCTGAAATAACGACACGGACAACCACTGCATAAGTTTAAAAAGGTAAAGGGTATTTATTGTGGTATGACCCTATTGAAAGGGATGGCCTAGAGAGCGCTTGACGACCAGCCAGTCATAAACGTTAGCAATGGCGGCGACTACAACGCCCCAACTTGTAACTAGGGCGAGGAACCGCCCCCATTGAATTCAAAGCCAGCCTGCGCTGTGACTGTCTTGCCGCCCCTCCTAGGGCCTAATGAGGACAGTTCTAAAAGTGTCCTGCGTCCCCCCTCGGGGGCAGAACTCACCAGCCTTCCTGGCAGAGGGTGGCAATACCTCACAGTGACCACCTGTACTTCAAACTGGACTGCTGATCGAGAGCGCCCTCCCGCCAATTAATATTAAAATTGATGAGAGCCAAATTTGGGTGATGGCCGGACGGCCATGTGGTAGGTTAGCAAAAGGGAGGGAGGGTGGGAATCCAGACTCAAGAGGAAGATGGATCATCTGACTACCTCTTATATATCTCCACCTAAGCTACCACCCCTTCTACACCTGATTGGCTACCCCATCTACACTGCACTTCTATGGGTAAGTGACACTCTGATTTCTATCTTTGTCATACCATCTCAAACTGCACCGACTCTTATATTCCCTCATGCCTAGGCAGCCCTCGCTCTCTCTAAGGCGTCTAATGCATTATTGAGATGAACCTTTTCTTTCAACTTAAACCTTGATTACCCCTAGCAGTAAATCACACGGACACATGACCTGAAATAACTCACACGGACACGTGACCTGAAATAACGACACGGACAACCACTGCATAAGTTTAAAAAGGTAAAGGGTATTTATTGTGGTATGACCCTATTGAAAGGGATGGCCTAGAGAGCGCTTGACGACCAGCCAGTCATAAACGTTAGCAATGGCGGCGACTACAACGCCCCAACTTGTAACTAGGGCGAGGAACCGCCCCCATTGAATTCAAAGCCAGCCTGCGCTGTGACTGTCTTGCCGCCCCTCCTAGGGCCTAATGAGGACAGTTCTAAAAGTGTCCTGCGTCCCCCCTCGGGGGCAGAACTCACCAGCCTTCCTGGCAGAGGGTGGCAATACCTCACAGTGACCACCTGTACTTCAAACTGGACTGCTGATCGAGAGCGCCCTCCCGCCACAGCTGGGTTCAAAAATTGCCACTTAAAGACAATTACTGTAGAACCCAAGCCCGCCAAACCAATCAATAACTAAGTCAACCAGAGTAACACAAACCTAATTCCCTATCTGCAACAACTGAACCAGTCCTGAAGTAGAACGGCCATGCCTGATTCCGACAAATGTACACCATCACTTCTGTAGAAGGATGGGGTCTCCAGTGCTAAAGAGGGGTGTCTAACCGCTGTGCCTCCCATGGACGTGACCGCTTTGGAGACCGCAAAGTTGACCTTGCGTCTGATCTTCTCTAATGACTTGGGGTTCCAGCAGCCCCTTCAGTTGAAACGAGGCACTATGTCGGACCAAACTATCCGCAATCCAGGCCAAAGGCCTACCAGAGTCTAAAGATCAGCCTCGATCCTCAAAATAAGGCCTATGCTGGTTCCCCGGCCTAAGTCGTTACCTCCTAGGTGTATCACGAAAACATCCGGGCGACCCCAGCGACGCTCTTTATCTGACAATGATGGTAAAAGACCATTCCACCGGAGACCCCTGACACCGAACCAATGTACTGCCTTCGCCCCTAGCTCTGCCCGGGCCCTGACAGCTAACTGATGGTTGGATGCCCAGAAAATGTATGAATGCCCGACGAACCAGACAGTGGCATGAGTCTTTGAAGGGGGGGGGGAGGGCTGAAAAAGAAAACCCTAACCGGTTAGCATTCAAACTTAAACTGTATAAATGCACAACGTAGGGTTAGACATATAATGCACAACATGAATTAGTACACTAGAATCCAAGTGAAGGGGAAAACCTTAAAAAACCTCCGGTGGACTTGAGGGGGGGAAGCCAATTGTAATCAGCCCACTATCTGAGGAAAAATTTAAAAATTCCCTTCACACCGTCGATTCCGTAACGCTGCCGTTACAAAACCGATTGTAAACATAGTTTTTGGATCCAGCGCCGAAGGCGCGTGCTAAACCTTATCTAGACGTATATAAGATTTATAAGCGGAGGACTTCCAGCGGCCGAGTTGCTGAATGGCATTCACTGGAAGGCCCTCCGCTGCTGCGCTGGTGGCCGCACCAATACGGAACGGATGCGTCCCGTAATCGGCGACCTCCAAACCCAACGCAGCCACACAGCGCTTAAACACAGCAGTGAATTGAAAGCGCGTCACGGCCGTGTATCAGCATGTGCGAGGAACCGGGCCGTAGCGGCAGGCCTCAAAGGCAGATATGCCGTGGCCAGCCGCACGGCGCAGATCCCCTTTCCCGCTGGGACTTAAGGGATGCCAGCGGCCTCTGCCCAACTGATTGGTCTCAGACCGGCGGAGCACACAAAGGACGAACCGTCCTGGAAGACCATGTCTTCGAACCGCACCTAAATCAGTGGCATTCTTGCTGGCCGCAACCAGCCCGCCGACCCTAAAGTCCCTAAAGAACGCAAAAGAGAACGCCACCCGAAGGAGTGACATCTCTTCTGTGCTATCCGCTACGCTCTGAACACAGGCTACAATTTCCACCGCGTCTACAGCTCGATGGACTTGCGGGAATCCGCTGTCATGGTCTGCACTCTCGCCCTCAAAGCCCTTGTTCGTGCAAAGGCTTTGGTGGGGTCCCGTTCTCCGTGTAACTTAGCACGGAATATATCTCGGCTAATGCCGCAGACATGGCAGATGGACAGGCCCGCGCCATAATGCCCACGCCCGAAAACAGCAACGGTCATCGACCGACTTCCGCTGTTCCCCGGGGATTCCTAAAAAGGCCGCCCCGTCCTGCAGCGTGGCTGCATATGCCCTACTGGTGGAGGGGGCCAGGGAATGCAAGGTAATCCACCCATGTCTGCTCTACGATCTGCCCTACAGGACCTGGATAAGTGAGCCCAAGGGGCGCAGCGATCGGTACCAACTCGCGAAACTTCGCAAAGTAGAACCGCGACAGGGCATCGGCGATGCCATGGTCGACCCCTGTAACGTGCTGCGCCATGAAATGTATGATGTCCTGCAAGCAGCGTAATACCAAATGTGTGAGCAGTGTCAGGGGTGAAAAAAGGTGCCCTGGTTGTTAGTGGTGCGTACCCCTCCTAGGTTACATCACCATAACCTCCCGTCTGGCTTGCCAACGTATGAGCCCACCAACCCACCGCTACAGTGATGGGAAAGACTATAATAGCACCAAATTAGCCATGAAACCCTTCCCAATCCATGATTGAGGCCATGTGGGTGCACGCCATTCGCCCTGACAAAATGCCCCGGAACCCAAGGGCCCCCGGGGCCTGCGTAAATAACTGAAGCCTGGCCATAGGCGAAGGCTCTGCGGTCTAAAGAAACTCCTCATTAAAGTCCACCAGAAGTGGAGACCAGCCGACCAGGTCGTAGCGTATCTCCCGGGACAGCCTACATGTAAGGGGAGCCTTAGTCCCCGCTGTAGCCCCTACCCACTTGTGGCAAAACACCGCCCCTGGGGGGCGGCCCAGCACTCAAAGTTAAGGGACCCCCAGTAATGACTGGACCTGCCTTAGATTGGCCTTCTTCTTGGCCCGACAGCCCTGTATAAGGACCTGAAACCTGCAGGCTCGGTCGGCCGGCAGGCTACAGCCGCCGGCCGCAGTGCCAATCCCTAAGCATGGCCAGATATGACACATGCTGGGCCCTTGGTCCTGGCGTGGGCCACCGATCCCCTAAGTTAGGGTGTACGTAATGAGGCAGAAAGGACTCTATGCCCAACTTGGCCCTGAGTGCACAGTGCCCAACTTATTAACTAGCCAGTGTAGTTTATCAAACAGCTGATGACGCACTTGCATGCCTACTCAGTAATAGCATCTTTCATGGATGCCCAGCGAGGGCAAGCGGGTGCTGGCTTAACCGGTATTTAACCAGAGCCTTCTTGGGTACTACTTCCACGGGCGAAAAACACATGTTGGGCAATGGTTCGGCAGTGGTGACTGGCCCCCCAATTCCAGGATATGCGGCGAAAACGGCATTTGACGCCTCTATCGCCCTTTGAATCCTTGAAGGCCAACCACTGGCCTTTAGCGGCTGGCTTCGTACCCTACTTGCCAGGGGAAAAATGGCTTCTTGGGATGGTACTAAGAAGTAGCGTGGCCTTTACCCATGACCTGCAATCATGTCCTGACGCGCTTAAGGCCCACGGGCGTAACCCGTGTGTCGGCGTGGGTGAGACGAAATTTCTCATACTAATCCCTCGAGCCGTACCCTGTAAGCGAGAAAAACCCGTGCCCAAGGAAAGTGCATCGCCTAACGCTGTTGCGCTCCTTGAGTCTAGGGTTAAAATAGCCAGATGGAATATAAGGAAGTGCTTAAGCTAGGGTGAAAACCGACACCGGCCGATTTCTTGGCCTTGTCGAAATCAGTTACATGTTGCTAGCAACCTGAAACATCCACGAACTCCCCCTTGGCTATTTTACCCTTATGTGTCCATATGAGACCCCTGGACCCTGCAGTGTCGCTGCGATGGACCATGTCAGAGGAAAGCTGGGACTCAGCGAAGGATTTAGTCTTGCTAGCCCGCTAACCCCTTCCCCTGCTTGCTGTGCAACTGCACGCGCTAAGCTTTGCAAACCTGCGGGGGCGTCTAATGGTTCCTGACTCCTCGCAGCCGGCATAGGAATGGCCCGGAAAAGACTCAGAGGTATCATAATCATCATGCTCACCATCGCCCGGAAAGTCGTCAGCCTCCCGAGACCTGGCCTCATGCGACGCCCCTGCTGCAGCTGCCTGGAGAAGCGATCGCCGTTGTTGCCTGTTCACCTGTCGACCACACTTCAGCGCCTGCGGCACCTGCCGTAATGTTCTCTCCAGAATGATGATCCACTTCCGCGGCTTCTGGAGCGGCAGAGGCCGCAGTATGGAGAGGTACAGCCGACTGCGTCCCTGTTGATGTCGCGTCCATGTTCTGCGCCCCAGCTGGAGCATTCTCCCTTGCAGGCTGTGCTGCAGCCGCGTGACTTGCGTCATATGAGACCTCGGGAGAAACGTAGACAGGTGTTAATGCTGCATCAAAACCCTGTGACCCCCTTGTGGATCCCATAAACTGGGGGAACCGGGTGACAATAGGGGGCTGAGGGCCAGCAAATGTCTGAGAGCTGGCGGGAGTAGGCGCGTAAGGGAATGATGCGCCGGGATACCATGACGCCGGTGGGGGCCCGGTTAGGGGGTGTGCCTGCCCAACCCTGGCCGCACGGGCCATAAGGGGCATGGGCGGGAGTCACGTGCGGCTGGTGCGCCTGCATTTGCCCCGGGAGGGACTGGCACCCTAAAACCCGCTGGGCAGGGAACTGGGAAGGTTGTTTGGGAGATGACTGTGCGGGGACCGCCACGATGCGGGAGCCCGCTGCCCGCCAAAAAGGGGGAGGAGAAGCAGGGGAGGAATGCCCGGGTTATACCCATGGGGAGCAACCTGTACTCTGGGTCTGCACCTGAAACCGCTGCAATGACCCATGCGCTGAACCTGGAGGGGCGATGCCCAGACAAAATATGCTGCCCCGTGCTAAACCCCAGCATGGGTTTGGGAACTGGCCTTGATGTATGGGCCAGCAGAGCGGAGCCACTGCTGCTGGGAATAAAGGGGGATGATTGGCTGCCTGGGACCTGAGTGCCTTATGGCCGTCTGTTAACTTATAATCGGCCTGGCTGCCTGCTACACGGGTGCCACTGGAGTGGACACCCTTATGCACTGAGGGCTCAGGCCCTCGGCAGCGCTACCCGCTGCCGAGGTTATTATTGCCTGCTTGACCGGCGGCCCCTCCCCCGGGACCGGATCACTGCCGTCCCGGCCGGAGAGGACCTAGTGGCATTGAAGCCGACGTGATCCCTGCCGCGTCGCGTCCTGCGCGCCTCCCGCCGCCACGAGTCACGGCCAGCTCCGGACCAGGCGGGGGGTGTGGGGACATTGCGGATGAGCCGGCGGCCCTCCCCCGCTGCCGCGGCGATGGACAGGGGGCGAGCAGCATAGCGGCCTGCCCGCCTCCACTAGTCACGGAGCCGCAGGGAGGAAGCCGGCTCCGTACCGGCGACGGAGCAGCGGGGGGGGGGGGTGAGGAAGATGCTAGTTGAGCCGGCAGCCCTCCCCCCGTCGCGGCGGCGGCAGGGGGTGAGAAGCACAGCGGCCTGCCCGCCTCCCGCCGCCACGGGTCACGGGGCCGCAGGGAGGGAGCCGGCTCCATACCGAAGAAGGAGCAGGCGGGTGGGGAAGATGCTGCTCGCCGCCCCGAAGCCCTCCCCCCGCCGCGGCGACGGCAGGGTGTGAGAAACATGGCCTCCCGCCGCCACAAGTCACGGAGCCACAGGGAACAGGGCTCTGGCTTGAAGGGAAAAAAAAAACAGAGGCAAGTGGCTTTGGGGAGTGGGGAAACTATGGGAAGGAGTGGGGTAATAAGCGAAAGGAAGGCAAGTGATTAGCCACTTAACTGCTGCTGATCCCTGACCGAAGAATCCAGACTCAAGAGGAAGATGGATCAACTGACTACCTCTTATATATCTCCACCTAAGCTACCACCCCTTCTACACCTGATTGGCTACCCCATCTACACTGCACTTCTATGGGTAAGTGACACTCTGATTTCTATCTTTGTCATACCATCTCAAACTGCACCGACTCTTATATTCCCTCATGCCTAGGCAGCCCTCGCTCTCTCTAGTTGTGTTCAAACTAATTCTCTGGTTCCCTCTGAGTGTTTTCTTTAAATAATTGTTGCCATCTAGTGGCTAATTTCCAATAATGCACGTAAGTAGGCCTGTTTCAGATTTACCCTAGATCCCCACTGTATCTCTCCCAATTTATTAGCTCTCTCTCACTGAGCTGTTTTTTTGGGAGGGGGGGGGGGGGGCTGGTGAGTTTTATGTTGATATACTGGTTTTCTGATTTTTTACTACTGAGACTGCTTATCCCAGCAACATACCTCCCAACTTTTCATGTTAAGAAATAGGGACACTCGCACGGCGAAGCCGCGCGGGCGCCCGAAAAGGGGGCGTGGCGTATGCAAATGAGGGCGCAGATTATGCTAATTAGCCGCGACCTCATTTTCATACGAGAATAGACGCTGTGCGCATGCGCACAGCGTCTATTCTACTACATTGGGGGGTCTCCCAACTGCCACCCCCCGCAGCGGGACAATGCCTGCCGCGGGTGGGATGTCGGGACAGGACCCGAAAATCGGGACTGTCCCGACGGAATCGTGACAGTTGGGAGGTATGTTTTTTGGCCAATCGCGGTTGCTGTTTGCTGCAACCCGGAAGTTCGGGGTTTATTCTCTCACCCCGGACTCTGAATAGTGTATAAGTTAATGGATTCAGTTTGTAATACATGTATTTTTCTTTTAGGTTTCGGTTTATGTAATTATGCTAGCGACCTGGCGTTCATTATTCTATTTGTCCCTATCTTGGGGACTTCTTGTGTTTTGAGGGTCTTATCTTATTCCGTTTTATGCTATACTTTTAGACCTCTGCGGGGTTTACCAACCCCGGACTCTGTATTTCATGATTATGTTATCATGAATCTGGTAAGTCCGCCCCGGACTCTGTATGTCCTGGGTAGTTGCGTTTACATGAAATACAGAGTCCGGGGTTGTAATACTAATACTATCCTAACTGCGCCATAAAGCAGAATATATAAGATAGTAATACTATACTGGATTAAGCAAGTGGAATTAAAACCACAATCTGGTTACTTAAATGAAAACGAAACTGTCTACATAAAAATAATTCCCAAATACACTAAGCAAAATATATGAGCTCAGTGAGAGAGAGCCGAATTGCTGGGATAAGCAGTCTCAGTAGTAAAAAATCAGAAAACCAGTATATTAACATAAAGCTGCCAATAAAAACAGCTCAGTGAGAGAGAGCTAATAAATTGGGAGAGAGATACAGTGGGGATCTAGGGTAAATCTGAAACAGGCCTACTTACGTGCATTATTGGAAATTAGCCACTAGATGGCAACAATTATTTAAAGAAAACACTCAGAGGGAACCAGAGAATTAGTTTGAACACAACTATCTGGAGGAATTATCCCGAATACTCGAATCACGAGAAATTGAGAGGTAGATACACTTAATGTGTATCCAAAACAAAATAAAACCAAATCAATGCACGTAATCCTGAAATAAACATCTGCCAGATAAACATAATATCCAATTAAACCGACGTATTTATACGTGGGAGATAACCCACCAAAAAAAACTAAACCAGTCAGTGATCGAATGACACAAACCTTCCTTTCTATGAGGACTTGAACCAAAATCACAGCATCAATAAGTAGCCAGCCAAAGGGAAATTTATTTTAATCCCTATAAACACCCCTATCTTTTCCTGTGCATCAGCACAAACACTATATATGTTATATGTATGTATGTAAAAGTCTTAACCTCTTAAAAAATTTTCACAAGGCACAGAAGAAGATCACCTCGTGAGATTCTATATGCTAAAAAATCTACACAGATCTGCTCTTTCTTCTTTTTAACAAATACCAATAAAAGTATAAGTTTTAAGATTTAAGGATTCTTTTTCTCCCTTGCAAAAAGATCCTCCTTCTTTGGTGTGCATCCTCAGTGCAACTCTTTTTTCTCCCAAAGTTAGTACAGCCATGTGTGCCATATAATTCCAGGGGTGCCCCATGTGTTGTGTATAATACCAGTTGTGCTGACATGTGTGCCTTATAACTCCAGGGGAGCCACCATGTGTGACATGTCACAACTGGGGATTGGGACCCGGGAGTGACCTTGGTGGCTAGCTTATTACCAATGGAAACAGAGATCGGAGGCACGTGAATAAGATTAATGCAGTTTACTGCATAATGGGAAAAATGGTACAGATGAAAACTCAGAGTTTGTAATAGTCTTTGAAGAAGCTAGTGAGAATGACTGGGATTGGAAGAAGTCACCATGGGATTTGGACCGGACACCTGGAAACTGTAGCTGGAGGTGTGGAGGTATAGAGGACTGGAGGAACACGGGTGCTGGCAGCTGGGACTGATGAATATGGAGCAGGAGCACAGGTGCCTGGAAGCACGGAGTAGCTGTAGCAGGAGCACAGGTGCCTGGAAGCACGGAGTTGGTGCAGCAGAAGCACAAGTGCCGGAAGCACGGAGTTGGTGCAGCAGAAGCACAGATGCAGGTAATTGAAGGTCAGTGGTGCAGGTAACCACAGATGCAGGTAACTGAAGGTCAGCGGTGCAGGTATCAGGTGACCACAGGTGCAGATAGCTGAAGGTCAGCGGTGCAAGTAACTGGTGACCACATGTGCAGATAGCTGAAGGTCAGCGGTGCAGGTATCAGGTGACCACAGGTGCAGATAGCTGAAGGTCAGCGGTGCAAGTAACTGGTGACCACATGTGCAGATAGCTGAAGGTCAGCGGTGCAGGTATCAGGTGACCACAGGTGCAGATAGCTGAAGGTCAGCGGTGCAAGTAACTGGTGACCACATGTGCAGATAGCTGAAGGTCAGCGGTTCAGGTAACTGGTGACCACAGGTGCAGGTAACTGATGCTGTACACTGGTAACAAGTGCTGGACACAGGTAACAGAACTGGATGCAGGTAACAGGTGCTTGCAGCCAGAGTGGTTCAGGTCTTGGGAGCTTGTTCAGAGAGAGCTCCTACAGCATGAAGCTTAGTAGCAACAATTCACAAGCAAGGTGTGCCTCCAGATCTGGTGCAGGTAACTGGCGACCACATGTGCAGGTAACTGAAGGTCAGCGGTGCAGGTATCAGGTGACAACAGGTGCAGATAGCTGAAGGTCAGCGGTGCAGGTAACTGGTGACTAGGGTGACCAACTCATCCCTTTAATCCGGGACACAT
The DNA here is from genome assembly GCF_055691185.1 of Crinia signifera. Lineage (NCBI taxonomy): Eukaryota > Metazoa > Chordata > Amphibia > Anura > Myobatrachidae > Crinia > Crinia signifera. The sequence continues at coordinate 98,678,153 of NC_139220.1, read as the reverse complement.
TGTGACATGACATATAACTTTAGGTGTGCTACCACCTGTGCTCTATATTTCCAGTTGTGCTGCCATGTGTGCCATATAACTCCAGGGGTGTGCTATGTGTGATGTATAATTGCAGGTGTGCTACCATGTGTGCTGTACAATTCTAGGGGTTCTGCAATGTGTGCCGTATAGTTTCAGGGGTGCCCCATGTGTGCTGTATCATTCCAGGGGTGCTGCCCTGTGTCCTGTATAATTCCAGTTGTGCCGCCATGTCTGCCATATAATTCCAGAGATGACAACATGTGTGGCATATAATTACAAGTGTGCTACCATGTGTGCTCTATATTCCAGGGGTGTCACCATGTGTGCTGTATAAATCCATGTGTACCACCATGTGTGCCATATCAGTCCAGGAGAGCTGGCTTATTTTTTTATATATATTTTTTTTTTCTTACTGCAAGGTGTTAAGTGTGCCGTATCAATCTTATGCTGGCCACACATCAGACCAACTTTCCTCCAACCAGCCAACTAGTTGGCTGGTTGGACTGAAAATCTGGTACTGTATGAGGGCAAATGCCTATAAGCTATTTTCTCACAAACTCAGGAGACTGGACAAAAACATTCAGTAAAATTGTTTAAATCAAATAGGTCCAAATACAGTACATTGTCTGAGGGACAATTGTTGTCCATTTTCAGATTTGGGAAACAAATGACTTAATTACAAATTACATTTGCTCCTATCCAGTACCAGGTTTTTATTCCATCCAACCAACTAGTCGGATGGTTGGAGAAAAGTTGTTCTGATGTGTGGCCAGCATAAGTGTGCTGATGCCATGTATGCCATATAAATACAGGGTGCCACCATGTCTGCCGTATAATTTCATGAGGTGCCAACATGTGTACCATATAATTCCTAGGGTGCTTCCATGTGTTCCGTATAATTCCAGGGGTTCTGCCATGTGTGCCATATCAGTCCAAGGGTGCTGGGGGGTTGGGAGGGTGCAGACTGGGCAAAGGAGGCATGTCTGAATGTTTTCTGGGGCATTCAAGGTAGCTGCAAAGGTTGTATCATTGTTAGGTCGACACAGTGAAGGTTGACATGCATTGGGTCGACCACTGACGGTCAACATGGCTTAGGTTGACATGCTTAAGGTCGACATGGATGGAAGGTCAACACAAGCATTAGGTCGACATTGGCTAGGTTGACAGTCAAAAGGTTGACATGGGTTTTCACTTTCATTTGAGCTGACATGTCCCAAAATGCGGTATTTCATGCCTTACCATCTACTAGGGCATGGGGGGAGAATATTTCACTATCAACCTAGCCATTGTTGACCTATTGCTTTTGTCAACCTTCCATCCATGACCACTTTAAGCATGTCGACCTTTTTCAAGTGTCGACCTTCAGTGGTTGACCTAATGCATGTCAACCTTGGTTAAGTGGACCCAATGACCCATACCCACTGCAGAGCGGTTGCCCTTTAGGGATGCGATTGCCCCTCCAATCACTAGAGTGATTGTTTGATTTTATCATTTACTGTAAATGTCTGTTTATTGAGTATTTGTTATGTCACTTGCAGTCTATTTAAATATTGCAGCGGCCAGGCGTGTGTTAGTAAATAAATTACTGTCGCTGCTAACCGTGGTAGTGTTGCTTTTGTGGGTCTCTTTGGGTTGTGCCATTCCCTGCCGCAGGTTCTTCCAAGAAGAGGCCATGAAGATCTGAAGCCGGCAAGTCCAGAGTCCAGGTACCCCATCACACCACACGTTACAGGGGCATTGTCACACAGGCAGGAGCTGATTGGTTGGTTGTTTATCACTTTCCATTTTATCACTTTTCAAAGCTTAGTACATCTCACCCAGAGTTTGCAAGGCCAGTACTCCAGCTGTTGTTGAGCTGCAACCAGCCTCAACCTCTGTGAAATGAATGGATGCCTCATGCATGCATTTGACTTTAATTCACTTTCATCGGAACAGCTGCTAGTCTGCACATCAGGGAAAGCAACATTACAGACAGCACCTTCTGACTACCTGCAGGACACTGCAGTTATGGGACCTTAATCAGGTCTGTTCATACAGACCCCTTCGTTCGCAAGGGGTCCTATGTTTTGCATCTGCACATGCGCAGGGTCATTTCTGCACATGTGCAGATGCAGGGTGTGTGTGCCCACGGTGAATAAACTGTTTGCTGTGTGCATGCACCCATCCTTGCGAGCGGATGGTGGAGGTGGCTCATTAGCATGGGAATGCCCAATGGGCCGGCGGTGCAGGGGGCAGCTGACATCTTAAAGCTGACATTTGGGCGTGGCCTTCAAATTACGTCACTTTTGTGAGACCATGCCCCATTTTGCTGTTGCTACCCCTCTGCCTGCGTGGAATAGACGCTGTGCTCATGCGCACAGCATCTATTCCCCACTGACAAGCGGGTGGCATCTGGGACTCCTAACTGCCCCCCCAACCATGGGACACTTCTGGCCCCAAGCAGGCTGTGGGAATGTCCCCAAAAGCCCGGGCTAAATGGGACAGTTGGGGGGTATGTGAATCAGGTGATCTGGGTTACCCATTTACACTGCATCCTTACCCAGGTTCTTCCTGAATCCATAACTCGATCACTGTACTCAAGACTTTAGGGGGTCCAGTTTCAACTGAGATAAACACAGGCTGATGCATTTTCATGGGCAAAATCACAGTTTTTTTAAAGGCAGTATAAAGGGTTACATATACTGTAGATGGTGGCAAGTGCTCAATTAGCTTAGTAATACTACTCAGGTGCATGGAAAGGAGGGGTAAAACTGAGTAAGTAACAATACATAGTTTCTCCCAGCTAACTGAATGGTATTCGTAACCAGTCTAGAACACTACATGATAATAGAATGCAGAGATATTGGTTACATATATTTCAGGGTTGCCGACCCTACCGGAATTCCCGGGAGTCTCCCGAAAATCGGGTCCCCCTCCCGGCCCACCGGAAGGGTGGGCAACCCTCCCGGAATCTGGGGGACGCCCCTGATTTCCCCGATTTGCGGCATGTAAATGCCGCAATCCGCGGGTCTCAGAGGAGGGGGCGGAGCTAAAATGGCACAATCGCGTCATTTTAGCCCCGCCCCCTCCATGGATATCAGTAATTTATACTATTTCCCGTAGTGGGGGCGGGGCTTAATTACGTCACCGTCAAGCCCCGCCCCCTATCGGGTAAGGAAAGTCTCCTCTCCGGGCTTCTCCCGGAGAGGAGCATTAAAAAGTCGGCAACCCTGATATATTTGCACAAAAGTATGTGTATTCCGGCAAGCCACAAGCCAAAATCAATATTAGGGTATATTGGGGGTCTCTAGCACTATATCTAGGTGCAGGGTGCGGCACCCAAATACAAACATAAGCTAGAAAGCCCAGAGCAGCACACCAGTGAATATACTAAAGTGTTAATAGAGATTAGTGAGATGAAGCCAAAGCTATAGAAGTGAGACCGAGAAGAAACTAAATAAAAAAATAAATGTAATTAAAATATTAAAGAAATAGTGCTAGTAAGCATAGGCGTGCACAGCACATTTTATTAGGGGGGGCACCATCAAAGGTGTGTGCCTAGCACCACCTATTGAGTGTGTCTAACACCACCAATCAGGCGTTTCTAGCATCATCTATTGGCACTAGCTACTATATAAAACGTCTCTCCACCACACCATAATCTCCTGCCTATTTCAGTTCTAATTACTCTGTGTAACAGTACATGCAAATAAAGTCACAAACATATATGGATGACGCAGGTATGTAGTGATATGACAATGGTCTAGTAAAATGAATAATGCAAAACATAATTGACTGATGGGCGCTTCTTTTATTTGATTACAGTTATAAAAAACAAAAGTATTTGGTAAAAGGGTATTGCTAGCGGCAGGGAGGTGTTCATAAGGGTGGACACAGCATTAGGGGGTGCCTATGCACCCCTAACACTCAATGTGCGCACACCTATGCTAGTAAGACTCGCACCGCAACACTCCTGGCACAACCCCCGCCTCCCCCCCCGGAGCGCACCGGCGCCTTGCACCAGCCCTGTACATTTGTCTTATATTGTCCTGTCACTGATGATCTGTACATATGCACAATATTACACAATATTACCTATGTTTTTGGGAAGAACTATTCAATAACTCTCATAAATTGTAGTTTTCTCCTTGGAAAACTAAAAGGGTTCCAGGTTTTTGGTCTCAAACAGTGGCACAAGTAACAGGGACACTTGAGGATATGTGAATGTGTCACACAAGCTACTGTACCTTTATGAATTGTGCAACCAAGTAATGATTCTGCCAATAAGGAAACCAGTTTTATGGGGTGGCTTTTATAACGTCTTTGTTTAATGTCAGGCGTCTGCGTATTTTCTGCACCTGGAGTTCTGAGAAGACTTTGGCTAGATTCATAACCTAACAAACATAATGAGAATCTGCTAAATATTTACACAGTATGCAGGATGCAGAAAGACGAGATAGAAATAAAACGGAGATCAATTGAATGAGAATATAACTCAGTAACAGACCCAAAAGATCCCCCAAAATTTTAATTCAGAAAATATAAGGTGTGCCATTTAATAGGATGATCGTCAAATCGCCAACTTAATAGGATGCAAACTGCAGTAAAAATCACACTTTGTGCCGTGAAAATCACATATTCATTTCCTGATAATTGGTGAAAAATAGATTAAACTAATGTGTAATGTTGTAGAACTACAAGTACCAGAAAGCCTGTCCCACATGCTGGGACTTGGAGATCCACAAGTCCCAGCATGCAGGAAATTAAAGGGCCCGCTGCGTCTTGTAGTTGCGTATCAGTACAAATAGTGAAAAAACTTTATTACATACTACAATCTTCCACTCCTACAGATGAATCATGAATATGTCCCCCACGCACACGCGTCTCAGTATCCGGGCGGCGAGGCGGACGCATTACTGTCCGCCTCCCGCTCGAGGGGGCAGGGGGGGGACCCAAGGAGGCTGCGGGGGGGGGTGTGGTCGACCCAGACCGGGCGACCGAGGGCAGCACCATCGTAAGGGGACGTGCGCGCACCCCGTGCGCGCGCGTCCCCTTCCGGCATACAGATGGCGGCGGGGCAGGGGATGGCGACGCCATCGCCATCCCCTGCAAAGATGAATCCCGCTACATCTGTACATTACCTATGGGTCCACTGATGGCCTGTCCTCTTGTCCATGTAGACTCCCAAGAAGTACCTGTTGAGAGTAAACATACTTACCAGAGGCCTCCCGGATCATTCGCTGGCTTCCCCGGCTGGGAGCACCACTGTGAGAGCAGTCCGAATGTTTGTTTACATTTGCAACTCCTCCCACATGCCGGGGGTTAGTCCCACAAATTTGCATATCCTTAAGGCCAGATGCACTAAGCTCATAGCCACCTACCCTCCTGCATTCTGCAGGAAACTCCCTGAAATAACAGCAATCTCCCTCTCTCCCTCATAAGTCTAGCAATCTCCCTCACTTCCCCTACCCACATACATTGTTACAATTTTTGGGAAAAAAGAAATGAGAGATAGATACATTTTCATTGAATCATCAACACCATTTCCCATCACTTCAGCAAGTATAGTAGCTCTTACTAACTGCTTTGGGGCTCATTGACATTTGTATAAAAGATATTTTAAATGATTTCTCTCAGATGTAGCAGTACACACCCACGCTTCTAGGTGCCACCTTCACAATCCCTCCATATATGGGACTAGGCACGCCCTTTGGGAGGAGCATGACATGCCCCCTCAATGGGGCGCTGTGCAAAATTATTTTATCAATTTTGGTCCTTAGCTGGATCATGTTTCGGGGTTCCCTGCATGACCCCATAGTGTTAAGGATCTGCTCGACAAGAGGTGACCTGGACAATTGGTGGGCAGGTCAATAAAACTGGCCAATGATATACTAACAACCTCTTATTATTAATGTAATGATTGCATAGTGCATTTGCACCCTCTCTCTTTCTGTGTAAACCATTTTATTCTCAGCAGATGGCACCTTTCATTACTGAGGGTGTGCAATTTAGAGCCACTTTTCCCTACTATGTATATGGAATACACACCTGGGGTTTGAAAATGCCTTATCTAGTTTGGCACCCCTCCCCCACCACCCTCTATGTTTTTAAGCAGGGAACCAGCATGGACTCCACTGAGATAGAGGCATAATTACAAGTAAGTCCTATTGTTTTGTATATAGTGTCAAAAAATTTGGGGTTGGCATCTGGGCGTGGGGCCCCCAGGCTGCTCTCGCTGGACTGTCTCAGGGCATCACAACTTAAATACACAGTCACTTTTTACATCATGTTTGTTTATTATTTATGTATGCACTCTTTATTTCACATACTCTCTACCTTTAAACATATAGTAGGGACCTTCATACTTATAATTTTACCACTTTACTATCACTATTCTTTATTGTGATGCCCTGGGGGGGGGGGAGGTCCTTAGCTGGATCATGTTTGGGGTTCCCTGCATCCCAGGTGGTGACCCCATAGTGTTAGGGACCTGCTCGACAAGAGGTGACCTGGACGATTTGTGGGCGGGCCAATATCACTGGCCAATTATATACTAACAACCTCTTATTATTGATGTAATGATTGCATAGTGCATTTGCACCCTCTCTCTCTCTCTCTCTCTCTCTGTAAACCTTTTTATTCTCAGCAGATGGCACCTTTCATTACTGAGGGTGTGCAATTTAGACACTTTTCCCTATCAATTAGAATCTCCCTGAAACTAGTTTTCAAAATTAAGCAAGTACGACTAAAGGTCCCCATACTAGAGACGTGCACCGGCCACTTTTCGGGTTTTGGGTTCTGATTACCTTGAGGTTTTGGGTTCTAATGGGTTTTGGCAAAACACCTCCTAAGTGTTTTGTGTTTGGATTTTTTGGGTTTTGGGTTATGATTTTTTTTGTTAAAAAAGCATAAAAACTGCTAAAATTGCAGAATTTGGGTGTTTTTTTTTTGCTCCTATGCTATATTAACCTCAATAACATTCATTTACACTCATGTCCAGTCTATTCTGAACACCTCACACCTCACAATATTGTTTTTAGGGCAAAAGTTTGCACTGAGGTAGCTGGATAACTATGCTAAGCCACACAAGTGTGTGGCACAAACACGTGGCTCATGTAAGAGTGGCACTGCAGTGTCAGACAGGATGGCAGTTTAAAAAAATAGGCCCAAAAAAGACCCCTATCTTGCTTGATCATGCACTGTTTACCATGTGCAGCCAAGGAGCGGTGGGCATTTTGTGCAGCACAGAGTTTGTCTGCAAGTGTGTAACTGTTTTGATCACTTTAACATCCAACAAGACCCCTATCTGGCTTGATTGTGTGCTTATGATTAATTAATGTAATCTGATTGTTTAATTTTGTGATTATTATTCATTTATTACCAGTCGTCTCTTAAATCATTGCCTAATGGGTGTAGGGGAGGGGGCTAATCAATTTTAAGGTGGCAGATGGAAGATGTAATGTAATGTAAACCATCACTAGCATTGGTTGCAGCAGTGGCAGTAACTGATGGACCCGGCTGTGCAGATAAGGATGCTGACAGAGATTATGTCACAGGGAGAGCCAGCAAACTGTTGCTCCATGCAGCGCTGGAAAACTTTGCTGCCCGTGGTGATGCCATAGGGCATGCGCTGGAAGACGTAGCACCCAATAGGGGTCATGAAAGCAGTAAGCATGGAAGAGGCTCTGTCCAGAGGGTTCTGTCAAAACCCACACTTGGCATTCAGGGTGCTAAAGACCATTGCACCTGGCATGTCAGCGATCACCTGCTCGATGGTGCAGAGTGTGTATCTGTTTTGGTCAGTTTAATATTTCATAAGACCCCTATCTGTCTTGATTGTGATTGATTGATTATTAATTAATTTAATGATGTGATTTTTTCATGGTCGAAACCCCGTTTAACAACTTGCCTGATCCTTACCCTTATGTGCAGTTTGTCTCTGTGCTGAAAGATCCCAATCTCAAATGGCAGACTGAGCAACCTGTGGATAGCCATATTTCAAAAAATGTGAATGGTCTTGTGTGGCAGCCCACTACAGCATACCCCCTGTGCCCCCAAAGAAGTTTAATTGCAGCCAATGCTGCTCAGAGGAAAACTGCTGGGATGTGAGGGGTTAAACAGCCCCAGCTTAGTCCATGTGCAGGGAGCCTGACACCCCCCTGATTGGCTGCCCAGGGAGCGCGAAAGGAGAGCTCAGAGGTGACATGAAACTGTGCAGCGTGACGGAGAAGGGTTTGCAGCAGCATGAGAGAGGATGACGCGTGCTTAGAGAGAGAAGACACGCTGGGCACCCTAAAGATCCACAGAGAGGAGAGCAGCAGAGTGCGCAGCCTGGAAGCATGCAGAAGTGAGACCCGCTAGAGAGGAGAGAGCCTGCATTTCCATGCAGGAGACCCATCTGTGATGGACAGCGACGCACACAGAGAGAGAGCCAGCAGCCAACATCATGAGGAAGGCAAGAGGGAGGCCCTGCAGAGTGCCAGCCGTGACACCAAGGAGACTCTACTGGCCGGAGCCGGCAACAGCAGCAGAGTACAAGGGTGCCCCCACTCAGCCTGTACCCTTCCTGCCCCAGCCCTGACTCCCCCAGGTCAGGGAGATCACATTCTCACCCATGAAGATGGTGATGGTTACACAATTCTAAAAGAGGACAGAGAACAATCTCATGCACATGAGACCACTGTGCTTGATACAAGACAGACCAGAGTCCACCTAAAGGTGTCGGCTAGTACAGCATCCCTAAAAGTCTCAAGGCTCCAAAAAAAAAGGCTGCAGTGGCAGACTCCCAAATTAATGCAGGGTGAGAGTTGCAACCAGCAGTGGGCGATTGGTGCAGCAATCAATTACTCTCGTTAGTGGAATGCAAACAGTTGTATGCATTGAAAAGACAAGTCCCAGATATGAATGACACTCAGCAGTAGGAATAATTAATGGTGATGCAAGATGGAATTGTCCTTGGGCCCTCCCACCCACCCTTTTGTTGCGAAAATAGGACATGCACACTTTAACAAACCAAACATTTCAGCGACAGGGCCTACAAAACGGTGGCTGAAATGATTGTTTTTTTTGGGCCCTCACACCAAAAAAACTATTCATAATATCTCCCTGTATAAACTGGCTCTACAGCAACAAGATGTCATCGTCACTCATCGTCATCCTCCTCCTCCACTGATTCCTCGCCCCCTTCAGTGTGTACTTCCTCATTCTCAAAGATTATCAATTCGTCCCCACTGGACTCCACAATCACAGGTCCCGTTATAATCTCTGGAGGCAATTCCTGGTCTTCATTGAATAAGTGATAATTCATTTTTATAAACATCATTTTCTCAACATTTTTCGGGAGCAACCTCCTTCGCCACTCACTGACCAGGTTCCCCGCTGCACTGAATACTCTTTCGGAGTACACACTGGAGGGGGGACAACTCAGGTAAAATAGAGCCAGTTTGTACAGGGGTTTCCAAACTTCCTTTTTTTCCTGCCAGTACAGGTAAGGACTGTCTGACATGTCTACTTGGATGCTGTCACCAAAGTGATCATCCACCATTTTTTCAATGTTGACAGCATCCAATGCACCGAGAGTAGACATGTCAGCAATCGTTGGCAGGTCCTTGAGTCTGGACCAGATGTCCAAACTCCCTCCTGCCTGCCCTGCATCCCCACCAGTGGGTTGTGTGGGAAATCGCAGCTGTTTCCTCACAGGCACAGGTGGGGGAGAAAATGAAGGAGGAGCTGGGGCCGTGTCACGGTCCCCTTCAGATGACAATCTCCTGACCAGCAGGTCTTTGCACCTTTTGTAGACTTGTGTCCGCTGGAAACAGAGACACAACATACGCTTTAAACCGAGGATCGAGCACTGTGGCCAAAATGTATTCCTCTGACTTTAACAGACTGACCACCCTCGTATCCTGGCAAAGCGTATGGAGGGCTTCATCCACAATAGCGACATGCTTTGCGGAATCACTACACTTTAGCTCCTCCTTCACTTTCTCCAGCTGCTTTTGTAACAGCCTGATCAGGGGAATCACCTGACTAATGCAGGCAGTGTCGGAACTGACTTCACGTGTGGCTACTTCAAACGGCTGGAGAACCTTGCACAACACGGAAATCAGCCTCCACTGCGCTTGAGTCAGGTGCAGCCCCGCTCCTCTGCCTATGTCGTAGGTGGCCGTGTAGGCTTGAATGGCCTTTTGCTGCTCCTCCATTCTCTGTAGCATATAGAGGGTGGAGTTCCAGCGCGTCACCACCTCTTGTTTCAGCTGATGGCAGGGCAGGTTGCAGAGTTTTTGCTCCCACTCCAGCCTTCGGCAGGCAGTGGCAGAATGCCGAAAGTGTCCGCAAATTTTGCGTGCCACCACAAGCATCTCCTGCACACTCCTGTCATTTTTTATGAAATGCTGCACCACCAAATTTATTGTGTGGGCAAAACATGGCACGTGCTGGAAATTGCCCATGTTTAATGCCCGCACAATGTTACTGGCGTTGTCCGACACCACAAATCCCCAGGAGAGTCTAAGGGGGATAAGCCACAGGGAGATGATTTCCCTCAGTTTCTCTAAGAGGTTGTCAGCGTTGTGCCTCTTCTTGAAACCGGTGATACACAGCGTAGCCTGCCTTGGAAGGAGCTGGCGTGCAGGAGATGCTGCTGCTGTGGAAGGCGGTGCATCTTCCCAGTGGGCTGTCAGTCATATAGTCCTTAGTTTGCCCTGATCCACTTGTCCACATGTCTGTAGTTAAGTGTACAGTGGGTACAGCCGCAATTTTCAGGGCACTGAGGACACTTTTTCTGACGTCCCTGTACATTGCGGGTATCGCCTGCCTAGCGAAGTGGAATCTAGACGGGATTTGGTACCGGGGACACAATACCTGCATCAACCATTTAAATCCCACTCCATTGATGGCCGACACCGGACGCACGTCTAACACCAACATAGCTGTCAAGGCCGCAGTTATCTGCTTTGCCATAGGATGACTGCTGTCGTATTTCATCCTCATGGAAAACGACTGTTGGACAGTCAATTGCTTAGTTAAAGACTTAGCGGTCGTACGACTTCCCCTCTGGGATGATGACTGACTTTCAGGAGCAGCGGCAGTAGTAGTAGGCGTAGCGCTGCTACGAAAGGAGTCATTCATGCAGGTGAGATGGACTGCAGGACTCCCCCCTATCCGGATCGAGGAGGAATTTGTCGAGGAGGGAGTTGGTGGTGTGCTTTTCAGGCACTTGGCTCCAAAAGGAGGACCAAGTGATTTAGGTGTTGCTGGACTGCTAGCCGCACTTTCTGGACTAAACACTGAACCATGACGCGTCTTTAGGTGAAGTTAAAGGGAGGTTGTCCCTAGGTGGGCAAGATCCTTACCCCTGCTTATTGGAGTTTTACATAAGCTACAAATGGCAATACTTTTGTTGTCCGGATGCGGATAAAAAAAATTCCAGACCGCAGAGGTGGATTTATTGGTCCTTTGTCCAGGCATGATGATGGACTTTTTCATCCCATGGACAACAACTTTTTCCCCCACAGGTGCCTCATTCCCCCCTGGTGCGTCATTTAAGCAACTCAACTCTCCATCCTCCTCGACAACTTCCTCCTCAGTGCCAGCTACATCAATATCCTCCTCCTGGTGTACAACATCACCTTCACTAATAAAATCTGGAACTGGACTGTGGGTGATCCTTCCAGCATATGCAGGCGTACTGCAAATGGTGGAAAGAGCCACCTCTTCACGTACAGTGATGGGAAGGTCTGGCATCACAACCACCGCCACCCTAGGACTCTCCGTGGGGATTTGGGACATGTCTTTAGAAGGCTGATTTATTTTCCGAATTTTTATCTGTTTTTTTTTCTGAAATTTTTTCAGACTTTTTTGAGTCGGTGTCAGCCTAACTCTCTTTAATTTCCTATTGGGCGGGGAGAGAGGAGGACTCTCTTCGTCATCTGAAGCTGCACCACTAGTCATGAAGTTAGGCCATGGCCTTAGCCGTTCATTGCCACTCCGTGTCGTAAATGGCATATTGTCAAGTTTAAGTTTCTCTTCCAACGATTTACATTTCATATTTTTATTCCTTTTACGGAAGTTTGGTTTCGATTGTACATGCCCTCTGCTATCACACTGGGCATCGGCCGTGGCAGACGACGTTGTTGGCATTTCATCGTCTATATCATGACTAGTGGCAGCAGCTTCAGAACTATGAGGAAATGGATCTTCATCTTTCCTTTGTTTGTTAACCTCCATATTTTGGATCTCCATTATTTTTGTGGAGTTATGTCACAGGACAGCGCCACTGGAGTGCAATTAATATATGTCAGTGAGTATGCACCAGCAGGCAGTTATACAGATACAGCAGTATTAGGCAGTGAGCCCCAGACCAGACAGGTATGGCAGTATTAGGCAGAGAGCCCCATACCACAAAGGTAGATATACGGCAGTATTTATTAGGCAGTGAGCCCCAGACCACACAGGTAGATATACGGCAGTATTTATTAGGCATTGAGCCCCAGACCACACAGGTAGATATACGGCAGTATTTATTAGGCAGTGAGCCCCAGACCACACAGGTACGGCAGTATTAGGCAGTGAGCCCCAGACCACACAGGTACGGCAGTATTAGGCAGAGAGCCCCAGACCACAAAGGTAGATATACGGCAGTATTTATTAGGCAGTGAGCCACAGACCAGACAGGTACGGCAGTATTAGGCAGTGAGCCTCAGACCAGACAGGTAGGGCAGTATTAGGCAGAGAGCCCCAGACCACAAAGGTAGATATATGTCAGTATCAATTAGGCAGTGAGCCCCAGACCACACAGGTAGATATATGGCAGTATTTATTAGGCAGTGAGCCCCAGACCAGACGTTAGATACGGAAGTATTAGGCAGTGAGCCACAGACCAGACAGGTACGGCAGTATTAGGCAGAGAGCCCCAGACCACAAAGGTAGATATACGGCATTATTTATTAGGCAGTGACCCCCGGACCAGACGGTAGATACGGCAGTATTAGGCAGTGAGCCACAGACCACACAGGCACGGCAGTATTAGGCAGTGAGCCCCAGACCACACAGGTATGGGAGTATTAGGCAGTGAGCCCCGGACCACACAGGTAGATATACGGCAGTATTTATTAGGCAGTGAGCCACAGACCACACAGGTACGCCAGTATTAGGCAGTGAGCCCCAGACCAGATGGTAGATATGGCAGTACTAGGCACCAGACAGGTAGATAAGACAGTACTACTAGGCACAAGACAGGTAGATACGTCAGCAATACTAATATTGTGCACCAGCAGAATTTATAATAATTAATTATTAGGTACTGCTTGGCAGTGGCACACGTCAGTGCACCAGCAGCATGTAATTATTTTTTACAGTCCCACACAGCACAAGTATTATTTTTGAATTAAATTAGATATATTTGTAGCAGCCTAGTATGTACTAGGTAGGCAGTAGCACTGTCAGTGGCAACAGTGGACTGAGTAACTAAATAATACTGGCAGATTCAGTGCAGGCAGCACCAGTGGAATATATATATATATATATATATATATATATATATATATATATAGTCCAAAGCAATTCGCACACTTAGATCAACAGCACCGGAGTGCCAGGGCCACATAAGGTAACGTATAGAGTAATGAAGGAAGCCAGCACATCCATTTCCAAGTGGAAAAAAATCTTTTATATATGAAAGTCAAAAATAGAAAAAACAACATGGGGACACACCATGTAAGGTAAACAGTGTCAGCATTATGACAGTCCAAGCAAGGAACGTTACCACAATCCAGCAAAAGTTAGCATGGGTGTCCACTTTCAAGCCACTGATGCCCGACGGCCGTTTCGGTATGGTTACCGTCGTCAGGAGCATAAATGGCTATCAGTTAGACCACATATATATAGCAAGGCCAATCCAAAGTGAATTAAAACACCTGTATGATTGTCGCCAACAACTCTCACCTGTGCATGCCCGCTATCACTAAGAAATAAGCCCGGAAGCGCGCTGTATGCAGTACGGACAGCCGGATATGACGTTACGCGGGTACAGGCAAAAAGTCCTTCCCCGCGTCCGTCTCCATGGCAACCCGCCGCATATACATAGAACAAACCTAACGCCTGGATCTACGGCGTCAGACTAGGTACAAACCCAGTACTGGCGTCCGTTACCATGGCAAGGTCTAACAATGTTGCACATCTCAGCCAAATGAACAGCGATGCCGGCAAACTGACGGGATACACCGTATTAGCGAGTAGGCATAAATACATATAAAGCGCAGTAATCACTTAAAGGGACCATGATGCTGGGCAGCGCTTGGTGTATAGTTGCTGGATATTTACGGTGGGACAGCAGATGAAATGCAAAATGATAACCCAGCCATATATATAACATACAAAAAACATCACAATAAAAGTGCAATAAACCCTGTAAATAAGAAAAAAGAAAATATGCAGAGAGATATGAAAAATGTCCAGTTAAATAACCACATTCAAAGGAAGCAACTGAGGGAATATTCCTCATTAAGTCCATAAGGTGACATGCAGCCAAGTTGACGAATCCAAAAGCTTTCTCTTCTCAATAATAGGTTGCCACGATCACCCCCTCTTCTCAGTGGGGGGACGTGATCAACGGGCATAAAGTGAAAGTCCTTCATGGAGTGCTTTAACTGATGGAAATGGATACAGTTCGTTTTATAGAATGACATTAGGTCGAATGTCATTTGGTCGACCCCACTAGGTCGAATGTGTGAAAAGGTCGACATGGGTTTATGTTGAACTTCCGACTATGTCGACTGCCATTAGGTCGACTGGGGTTAGGTCGAATTGCTCTTTTTGGTTTTTTTTTGGCCGAAATGTCAACAGTGTCGACATGGACACTGTTGACATAGTGAATCGGACCCTCGCATCGCTTGCTTCGCTCGCAATGCTTCGGGCACGGTGGCTCGCTTCGCTCGCCACAGCTTTAATAACCTCCTCCACGCCCTAGTGGATGGTAGGGCATGAACCACCGCCTGTCGGCACATGTCGGCACCAAAAAAAACCCCAAAAGAGCAATTCGACCTAACCCCAGTCGACCTAATGGCAGTCGACATAGTCGGAAGTTCGACATAAACCCATGTCGACCTTTTTACACATACGACCTAGTGGGGTCGACCAAATGACATTCGACCTAATGTCATTCGATAAAACGACCGTATCCCGATGGAAATGCCTGGCCACAGGCGGAGTAGTAGCATCGATGACAGTAAGGGCTTTCTTCAACGAGGAGCGATGCATTGCAATACGTTCTTTCAATGTCCTTATTGTTTTTCCAATATATACCAACTTGCATGTGCAAGTAATCGCATACACGACAAAGCGGCTGTCACAGGTGAGATGAAAATGAATTGGATAAGAGTTTGAAGTTCTAGGGTCAACAAAAACATCGGAAGTTAGTATAAACTGGCAATTGATGCATTTACCACATTTGAAGCTACCATTTTTGAGCGCAAGCCATTTAGTGGCACTCCTAACCGGCAACAGATCAGACTTCGCAACCAAATCCTTGACATTTCTGCTTTTTTTATAACAAAACATAGGGCTGTTAACACAAAATTGCCCCATCACAGGGTCAGCCTGCAGCACATGCCAATGTCTCAATACCACATCTCGAATTCTCTTAGACTAACTTTCATTAGCACATTTTCGATAGCATTTCATTAGCACATTTTCGATAGCATCTAAGAGAATTCGAGATGGTTACTGACCACGGTAACCATACCGAAACGGCCGTCGGGCATCAGTGGCTTGAAAGTGGACACCCATGCTAAATTTTGCTGGATTGTGGTAACGTTCCTTGCTTGGACTGTCATAATGCTGACACTGTTTACCTTACATGGTGTGTCCCCATGTTGTTTTTTCTATTTTTGACTTTCATATATAAAATAATTTTTTCCACTTGGAAATGGATGTGCTGGCTTCCTTCATTACTATATATATATATATATATATATATATATATATATATATATATATATATATATATATAGAGGGGTGTTGTGCGGCACTCGGCTATAATGATGAAAAAACGACAGTACAGTGTCGATTGAAAGATCAACGTTTCAGTGCTCTTTAATGTCGGCACTATCGTCAGGATCCTGACGATAGTGCCGACATTAAAGAGCACTGAAACGTTGATCTTTCAATCGACACTGTACTGTTGTTTTTTCATCATTATAGCCGAGTGCCGCACCACACCCCTCTTGTACAATTGCTTCACTAAGCTGTGAAGCTGTGAAGGCACCGGCGAAGGTAACTATTCAGCGTGGAGTGCCGGTCCTACAAACTACCTTCTATATAGCTTAAAGCTTTGGCGTCTGAGTGATTATTGATCCAGTAAGAAACCCGATGGGTGCAGGTTATTCATTGTATATATATATATATATATATATATATATATATATATATATATATATATATATATATATATTTAATTAATTATTAATAATATATAATAAATGGCACAGCACAGCACCAGAGGTAGGCCCCAGCACAGAGGAGACAATAGTACTACAGGTACACAGTTAGACTGATCTCCTAAGCAGAGAGGAGAACAGAGTACACAGCAGCACTGAGGGAGACAGCCCCAGCAAATAAAATTAATTAATTACAGCACAGCACACCAGAGGTAGACCGCACAGAGGAGACAGTAGTACTACAAGTACACAGTTAAACTAAACAGCAGCACTGAGAGACAGCACCAGCGATTGCAAAATATTGTGCTCAAGTTTAAGCCCCAGCAGCAGCACCAACACACCCTCTCCCAACCCACTACTTGACTGGAGTGAAGATGGCGGGCGCGGCAGCCGCTTATAAAGCCTCGCGAAATCCGGCGCCGGGAGATGACGTTCTAATCACGCAGACGGACCCGAGTCAGGCGGGAATCTCCGAGCAGGGCTGGCACTACCCACTCAGCAGAGGATGCAAAGCAGGTAGGCGCCAGCAGAGAGAGGCGCTCTCACTTGCTCTGCATCCCCCGCTGTCTGTGTACTGCTGTCGGTGGCGGCTGCTGCTGCCGCGCCTGTCACACTATCTGACAGGCAGCAGCAGCAACATGATCTCCTGCACACTGTGCGCAGAGCCCACACACACTGCTCCTCCGCGCTGCAGACAAACAGCACCGCCCCCTCACCTCCGTTCAGTGGGAGCATCAGACCAGTGCTCTGCTGTTGCTCTATGCAGTCTCTGTATTTTGCTTCCTGCTAGAAGCAGGAAGTCAGTCAAACACTGCTGCACATGTGACTGTGCATCGGAGGAGCCCAGGACGGCCAGGACAGGACTCAGGATATGAATATAAGCAGCCTTCTCCACTGACAGCCACACAGAAGTTTCTGGGGTACTTATGTATTATCTGGACTCCCATGTTAAATGCACCCCATTTTTTCATACCCCTACTATCCAACTAGGCATGAAGTTGATATTATATAGTGTGGCGAGCGCAGCGAACCACCTTGCCCGAAGCGTGGTGAGCACAGCGAGCCCCGCGAGGGGACGCGGTCTCATAAGAAAAACGGGAGTCCAGATATTACATAAGTACCCAATGTTTCTTGTTGGGGAGGGGAGGGAGGAGGAGGACAATCAGAACAATATGTGCTTGGGGAATTCTTTATACTGTACATGAGCAATGTGTGCCAGGAGCTGGGAAGGAATGATATATTAATGTGTTCGGGGAGCGGGGAAGGAATGATGTATTAATGTGTGCTTGAGAGGAATGGTGGATTAATGTGCGGGAGGGGCGGACGAATGGCATATTAAGGTGTGCTGGGGTGGGGCGGAGGGATGGCGTATTAATGTGTGCTGAAGTGGAGGAATGGCAAATGAATGTGGGTGGGGGAGGGAATGATGTATGATTTTGCGGTGGGGCGGAGAAATGGCACATAATATGTGCTGGGGTGGAGGAATAGCGAATTAATATGGGTGGGGCGAAGTGTGGTGGAGGAATGGCGTATTAATGTGCGCTGGGCTGGGGTGGAGGAATGGTGTATTTTTTTGGAGTAGGGCGGAGGAATGGTATATTAATATGTGCTGGGGTGGGGCAGCAGAATGGCATATTAATGCGCACTGGGGTGGAGCAGAGGAACGTCATAATAATGTGCACTGGGGTGGGGCAGAGGAATGGCATATTTGTGTGCTGGGGTTGGGAAGAGGAATTGGGTATTTGTGCGGTGGGGTGGGGCGGAGGAATGGCGTATTTGTGTGATGGGGGGGTGGAGGAATGGCGTATTAATGTGCGCTGGGGTAGGGTGGAGGAATGGCGTATTAATGTGTGGTGGGGTAGGACGGACACCAATTCTGGCACAGGGCACAAAAATTTCTAGTTACAGCTCTGTTGCACATTATGGGCGTTATTCTGGTTCACTTGCAAAGGCATATTCACTCTGTAATGGACAATACCATGTGCACTGCAGGGGGGCAGATGTAACATGTGCAGAGAGATTTAGATTTGGGTGAGTTATTTTGTTTCTGTGCAGGGAAAACACTGACTGCTTTATTTTTACACTGCAATATAAATCTAACTTTGAAGAGAAACCCCACCCAAATCTAATTCTCTCTGCACATGTTACATCTGCCCCACCTGCAGTGCACACGGTTTTGTCCATTTGAGAAGGAATTTGCCTTTGCGAGTGAAGCAGAATAAGGGCCTATGTGTATAAGAGGCCCTACTACTATGGGCATTATACACCTTTTATTCTCAGCGTCTGCCTTAGTCACATGCTGCCTTATTGTAAAGTATGGGAGGGCGCAAATTTATAGTTTGCAGTGGGGCGCCGAACACCCTAGCACCGGCCCTGTCTCCGAGCGCTGCTCGAAATCGGGCTCGGAATGATGACGTCTGTGGGGGCTCGGATCTCTGAAATCCGAGTCTGCACATCTCTACCCCATACACACTGCTATAAGCAGCGTGCAATGCCACGCGATGTGTGCTGTACATACTTTTTGTACTGCCCGCGGATCACATCGCATCACACGCAAATTGCATGCAAAACGAATGCATTGTGATGCGATCCACCAGATAACGCGTCTCATTGCACGCTGCTTATAGCAGTGTGTATGGGGACCTAAAGCTTCAAAAGTGATAAAATGGAGAATGATAAACAACCAACCAATCAGCTCCTGCCTGACACTTTTCAAATACAGTCTGTGACATAGCAGGTGGGAGCTGATTGGCTGGCTGTTTATCACTCTCCATTTTATCACTTTTGATGCTAAGTGCATCTGGCCCTAAATAGTCAATTTAAAAAAATGCTATTGCTGTGCCTATGGTGGCCTGACCCCTAAATCAGCACCTAGCTACTATGTTTTATTTTTTATTTTTATGAGAGGTAGGAGATCATATATTATAAAAACAATAAATAACTATAAGTGACCTTCTCTATAGTTGGTACAGAACATTCACATATATTGTATGAGCAGTCAGAACTCATCTACAAGCGCAACTCACTAGGCTCTGACTAATAATACTCCTTTTACACCAAAAATCAGGGATTTGCACCATTTACACTGTGGTGCCTACCCGCATTGTAGATGGAGGCGGATCTGGGAGATGACATCAGCTCCAAGCGCTGGGACCGCAATCACCCCACTGGGACCGCCAATCGCCACAATGGGGGCAAACCCAGCACCAAGGTAAGCTGCTGGGTTGCTCCCAGCCCTTGTGCACCCCACCAGCCCCCGTCCCTGAGGTGAATGGATGCCACACACAGGCATCCATTCACCTCCTCCCTGCCTCCAGGATGTGTGTGTGTCCCATCCGACCAGTAGATGCTGCACTGTAGGGCTTCCCCCGTTGATGACCCGGCGTACCCATTTACACTGCCCTCTACCGAGGTCCTAGCCATGTTCAACCCAGGTCAGGACCTGGGGAGAAGTCATGTGTAAAGAGACACGGGTTTACCAATTTACACCACCACTGACCGGGGTCTGACCCGCCGTTGATCTGGGTTTTAACCCCTGTCAGTCTGCCCCTCCCCTTTATAATGTAAGCTCTCACAAGCAGGCCACTCTTCCCTCATGTGCTTTTCCAATACTTTCCTAAACTATCTTCTACTCCATACTCTCTTCGACGGCATCTAATCCCTCAGTTTCTGCCAACCAATTAATTACTGTTTATCAGCATACCTCCCAACATTGGTCAAACTAAATTTTGAGGGCAAGGGGACTTGGCCTATACTTGAGGCGATCTCGGGAGACCTCCCCACTTTTTTGGCAATGTGGGGGCTGTGAGCTGCTGGCCCTGGCCCTAGCCCCACTGGCTGCAGGAGAAGACACTGTGAGCACAGCGTCTATTCAAAGGTGACCTAGGGGTCTCACAACTTCCCTGTAAGTTCTGACGGGCGATGACAGAGCGTTGGGAGGGGGCATTCTGGATAATGGTGACATGTCTGGATCTTTTGTGGAGTGGGTAATGTGTGATGTGCAAAATTTTTGTTCCGGGGTATTGAAAAGGCAACAGTCGGGTGAGAATTAGATTCGAGGAAGCAGATGGGCTTGAACAGGTTTAGTTTTTATTACTCACTCTCTACCCAGAGGGTAGGTCACAGCAGTAAGCAACAATTTATTGTAACCACAAGGTTAACGACACAATACAGAATAATCACACTTCAATACATAACAATGTTGCCCTATCTAGGGTTATTTAACCTAGGTCAGGGCCTTAGGGTACACATTTGTATCTCAAGAGCAACTTGTATAAGGTTAACCCACAGTAACGTACCTTAAACATATTAAGTACACAATTCCACTTATTCTGATAACCACGATGTCTGCAATACCCAATCAGATATGACCCAAAGGTACCGGTACCTAATTACTGTCCTGGACCCGAATCTAGCACTCGGCCTGTGCACAGGAATTTATGTACAATTCCCCAAGGAGGTGTCTCTGACGGAGAACCTGGCCTTCCTATGGGTAACTAGCCTGAGTCTCGCTATAAACAGGCCTTTCTATGGATCAGTAGCCTGGGTCTCACTGTAAACAGGCCTTCCTATGGATCAGTAGCCTGGGGTGGCACGTGTATTAGGGGAGAGGGGCTGCGGTGTCCTGGTCTTCCCTTGACCCGGTAAGGCTGGCGATGAACCCACTCTAAATCAGGACCACGTATAATAAAGGGATGGACATTCATGACCCTAACAAGTATGCCAGGAAACAAAGGTCTGCATATCAGATGTTGTCTCCTTATTCCGCATACAGGGGAGATAGGTGTCACTCTCCGGCGATTCTCTCCTGCAGGTTATTGCCTCCGCTCTGTGCTCCCGGTTCTTCCCCCCTGGGCTGCACGCTGCTCCTCGCCGCACACTCAACTCCTGATCCCGTAGAAGGCGGTTAACCCTCTCCACACGCCGTGGGGTGACCTCTCACTTGCAGCTCCTCGTCTGACCTCTCCGTCCTCGCACCTCAGTCTCCTCCAATCCATGCTGGGCTTCCTCCTGCCCATCACCCGGGTGGGTCCCGCCTCCTGCACCTCTGCGCCTGTAGTCATGGGGAGAGCAATTAACCCCCTCTCAGTCGTGGAGTTAATACGACAGGTCCTGCTAAGGTGGACCAGCTGTAGGGTGCCACATATGGTGAAACCCAAAGCATGGTGGCCCTGCATTTGCCTTTGCAGCTAGGCTGTGTAGGCAAGGGGCTACCATAATAATGCTAATGCTTTGCTATTCTGTGAAGCTATTGCCTTTTAGCAATGGAATTGCAAGATTTTGTAATCGCATCAAGGGAAGGGACCCCGCATGTGTGGCGGTCTTGCCTAGTGCTGGGAGGCCCCATGCAAAACTACAGCTGCTACTGAATTAGGCCCAAAGTGGATACATCTGTACTTTATAGTTATATGGTAATGTGTGTGTGTAGTATAGGTGACAGGACCCCTGCAACAGAATATTGTGATGTCGTACCTGGCTCTTGCCTAGGCGGCTCTGGCCACATCGGGATTCTTGACGGTCTCTTCAATAGGAACCAGTGCCAGTGGATAGGACACCCCAGGGAGGACCCCACAGATAAGATTATACATAAAAGACTGGCAACAAAATGTATTATTACTGGAACCATTAAGTCATCATAATTCGTCAGAAAGCAATCAAAGATCAACGCATACATATGTATAATTAATCTTTAGGCCCTAGTTACCCTATATTCAATGTGATCAAGGCCCTAATCACTTCTGCAAGGGAGCATCCATGTGGCAATAGCGGCCAGCTGCAGAAGGCATATACACGGATACTTCAAATAATCAATTCTATTCATACTAAGCAATATTCGTTACTGTAAACTGTAATACCAGCTATCCATGGTAATCTTCTGTAACAATAAGAAAAGCAACCTTTGATTTAAGGCATTACAGTCAGGTCTCTACA
Organism: Crinia signifera; assembly: GCF_055691185.1. Classification (NCBI taxonomy): domain Eukaryota; kingdom Metazoa; phylum Chordata; class Amphibia; order Anura; family Myobatrachidae; genus Crinia; species Crinia signifera. The sequence continues at coordinate 98,655,786 of NC_139220.1, read as the reverse complement.
TAATGCATAGAAAGGGCACGGTATATTAATTGTCCACAGGGTGGCGCTGCGTACCCAGCAACACCATTGATAGGGAAAAGGGAGAGAGGGATTGAAGGTCCGCACACAATTGGGCAGTGTCCCTTTTGTAGTTCTAGGGATTGTAAACCTGAAACCTGTGACAGCTGCCCCTTTAATACTAATTCAGGTGCTGTGTTTGGGATTGTCTCACCTTATAAAAGCCATAAGTTACTTGGCAGTTGAGCATTAACCCAGGAAAAAAAACACATGTTCATTTTAGCTATGATGTGTAAGCAGGTGCCAGGTTCCCAAGAAAACCAATTGTTAGTGTAGGACTTGCAGTGAAATGGGGTCCCTTGGCGATGGGCTGCAAGCTTAAATGCATTGATCAATTCATGAACTAAAACCCCATTATTTATTTAATTGATTATTTGAATGTTAAGGTGAGTTAGTTTGTTGTAGTGAGTGCTGGGCCCCCTGTGTTTGTATTTACTAGTGTGTGGTCACAGGCCACCGCACCCCACCCTGGGATGTGGGTGCTGTCTGCACCCCATTCCTAGGAATGGCGAGTGTGTTGGTACTTCTGTATACATATATATTTATAGGCCACCTAAATTAAATATAATTTGTCTGGGGTGCTATCTGGGCAAAGGTCAGAACGATTGTTTGTAGGAGAAAGAAAATAATTTGCACAATGGATGCACACCAAAGAGAAAATATTTAAAGTGAAAAATTTTGGGGGGTATTCTAAAACTTTTACTTTTATTAATTGATTAGAATAAAAAGAAGAGGACCCTGTCCTTTGCAAACTTTTAGTGTGACCCTATATGCTAAAAATAAGCAGGGTCCTCTCTTCTTTTTATTCTAATAAATTAATAAAAGTTTCAGTATACCAAAAAAAAATTCTCTTTGGTGTGCATCCATTGTGCAAAGTTGCAAACTCTTTTCTTTCTCCTACAAACTACCCAGTAACACCATACAGTTAAGGTGTATGAAAGTTTGTAGAAAAGTCAGTGTCTCCACTTACTGAGTCCAGCACATTAAGGCCCTTATTCTGGTTGGTGCGGTAATATCCGCGTGCGTTCGTGCCGCCGATGTTTTGTGTCTGCGCATGTGCAGAGGTGTCTCTGCGCATGTGCGAGCGGGGCGTACGGCCAAATCCCGCATGAAATGTGAACACTCCGAACAGGGGGTGGAGAGGGGCGTGAAGGGCTATTTGGGCTCATTACTATATGCATACGCCCCGCGTTTCATGGGCGTTCCCATGCAAACGCTGGGCGTACGTATGGTAATGCGGCCGCGACGCACGTGTAGGGGGCGGACATATGACATCGCCGGATGTCAGCTGCCCTCCCAGATCCCTGCTTTTGCACGGAAAAATGTCCGTGTGGTCTGAGGTTGCGGGAGCTGGTGGACCACTCGGTCCTGCATTCGATGGTCTGGGGGAGGTTCCCTGAGATGGAGGAGGCGTATTCCATGAAAAATACACGTGCGGTCCGTTCGGCCAGCTTCTTACCGCGTACGGACGGAGTTGGCGATCCGTATGGAAGGCGGGGTTTCGCACGCACGGTCCTGGCTGCATATTCGGATCCGGCCGCACCGATCAGAATAAGGGCCTAAGTGCGAGTCTCTGAGAGCCTACTCCAGTGTTCACAGTTAGTAGCACAAAGTCCCCAGATGAGGCAAGCACACAATTGTGTGTTTAGAGTACTTTAAACAAAGTGGTATTCCAGTTGGGGCTGAAGCTGTGGCTCACTAGGGTACTGGATTTTATAGCGAGAGTGCCTGGACTGTCCCACTGTTCCCCTTCACTTTCCTCTTGGGGCTGTTAGGGTGTGTGTATAATGGCCCTTATTCAGATCTGATTGCAGTACAAATTTGTTCTCAAAATGGGCAAAACCTTGTGCACTGCAGGTTGGGCAGATGTAACATATGCAGAGAGAGTTAGATTTGGGTGGGGTGTGTTGAAACTGAAATCTAAATTGCAGTTTAAAAATAATGCAGTCAGTATTTACCCTGCACAGAAACAAAATAACTCACACAAATCTAACTCTATATATCTGCCCCACCTTCAGTGCACATGGTTTTGCCCATTTTGAGATCAAATTTGTACTGCGATCAGATCTGAATAAGGGCCAATGTGAGCAACTCCAATGATGGCCACAAGGTAGACAGGGATTAGAGAAGGGGGATATCAATAGGTGGTGTGCCCTTGCTGGGACCCGAGGCACTGTAAATCAAAGTGGGAAACTTTTCCAAGTCAGGGGGCAGTCTCTCCTGGGGTGCGGGCCAGCCGTTGGGGGTATCTGGGAAGGGGGGGACAGCCTCTGCTTGGGTGGATGCCAGCCTTTGGGAATAGGGTGCACCTGTACCTTGTATACTGCTGCAGATGCTGGCTCCCGCCAGTCGTGACTCCTGTCCTGCTGGCTTTAGGCTGTGCCCACTTTGTCTCCCTCCTTGTCCACAGCTCCCTCTGTGGTGGCAGGCTGCTCCCTTTGTGGCTCCACTCTTGCTAACATCCTGGCTACTGTGAAGGGGTGTATTCCCTCGAGGTCACAGGGTTCAATGATGGCATCGTAGTCCCACCCACAAGGTTCAATATTGGCCTTGCACCAGATCACATGTTCAGCGTTGGGTCACAGAAGGATGGGTTGGCGGTCGATGATCCTTGCCTTGCCCACTTTTCCTCTGGAATTGGTGAAGCACTTGTGTCCTTCGATCAGGCATACCGTCTGTTGCATGGCTCTTCACTCCTTTGGGGCGGCAGCCCGCATCTCGATCCTGATAGCCTCTACCAGTTCATCGGGACAATTCTTCAGGATGTTCATCCCCATGATGACCGGGGAATAGGTGCTTGTTACAGGTGGATGTGACCAGACAGCCTTGACGTTCCAGTCGTGCCTCTCCAATGGTTAATTCTGCTTCCCAGTAGCCACTGAACTTGATTGGCTGCCCGTTGCTGGACAGTAGACTGAGCCACGGGGTCGGGGGTGACACTATCTCTTCCTCTTTCTCACTCTCTTGTCATCTCCCGCCTTGACTACTGCAACATCCTTCTCTCTGGGCTACCTCTCACCCGCCTCGCACCTCTCCAATTCATTCTTAGTGCTGCTGCTAGGCTCATCTTCCTCTCCCGCCGCTCTACCTCCGCCTCCCCCCTCTGTCTATCTCTTCACTGGCTCCCCATTCCTTTCCGAGTTCTCTTTAAACTCCTCACCACCACCTACAAGGCTCTCTCCTCCTCCACCGCTCCTTACCTCTCTACACTGATCTCTATCCACACTCCCTCCCGTCATCTCCGCTCCATCGCTGACCGCCGACTGACCTCTCACCTAATCACCTCCTCCCACTCCCGTGTCCAAGACTTCTCTCGCGCTGCCCCCCTGCACTGGAACAACCTCCCGCCCCCCATCAGGCTTTCTGATTTCCTTACCTCCTTCAAGCGCTCCCTAAAAAAAACACTTTTTTCGACTAGCCTATCCCTCCTAACCTCTTTTGATCCTCCTATCCTGCTTCCCTTCCCCTCCATTCCTACTTATCCTATTGTTTTTCGTTCGTTCGTCCACCCACCTTTTTTTAGTATGTTAACTCTTATGAGTAGGGTTCTCCTTCCTCACGTACTCACCCTACCTCATTACCTCACCTGTGCTCCTGTCCTGTTCTTCCCTTCCTCTACTTCATCTTCAGTCTCCTCGACAATTTTGACACCTACTTCTGAACTGATGCTGATTTTAGGTCTACCAGCTATACCCCTATTTATACTGTATTTTTCAACATACCCTGTACGTTATCTTGTAATTTGTTTTTTTTTGTTTGCTATGTACAGCGCTGCGGACACTTTGCGGCGCCTTATAAATAAACGTACTACTACTACTCTTTCCAGTGGTGTTGGAATGCATCAAGTCGCCCATTCGTCACCTGTGACACGGTGTCGAGGAGAGCTGCCATTTTCACTCAATTCAACTTTATCTTCAAGTGGGGGCACTTGCCAACGAATTTCGCCCACCACTCTTGGGTCGATGGACCTACTGGTGAGGTTACTACTGAGGGTCGGTCCCTCGCAGATGACCTCCGCGGGATGTCCCACTGTCGTCGGCCTCTTCTGCCCGAGTCACGCCACCATCCTCCGAGCTGGGCTTCCATCTGTTCCACCCGCATGTCCCATAGCTCTTTCATCATTTCTGTGACAGCGCTGATGAGGGCCCTGATCAGGGTTGGCATAGCTTGGACTTGCTGCGTTACCATGTGCTGGATCTTTCTGGGTTCAGGCATCAGGTATAACTGGTTTCGCTCAAACTCATCATCTTCCACTGCCGCGGCCCCATATTTTTCATTGATGTTCTGGTTCAACCCCAGGATAGCCAGGGTGGCTTCTTTAAACCCTGAGAAGATGCAGTTGGATTTCTTCCGCCTCCACATTCTCAATTGGGACTTGGTCGCTTCTCCTCTTGCCCCCTCAATGAAGACATTGATCAACGTCTCATCTACCTGCTCCACTTCCTGCGAGGTTCTGGCTTGGATGGCCTGCATTGCCTCCTGTAGTCCAAAGCAAACTCCCGCAAGGTTTCCTTAGGCTGTTGCTTCCGGGTGTATAGTTGTCGTTTCAACTCTGCAGTGGACTGTGCATTGAAGATACCCACCAATTTCTTTAGTATCCCTTCAGACAACTTACTTTCCTCCTCATCACGACCATGACCGGACCTCTTGGTGCGCTGCCCCTTTCAGTTGTCCGATGACTATTTCCACTCGGTAATCTTCGCTGGGTTGGTACATCCGGAATGTCGAATGTAGCCCATCTCTGAACTCTTTGAAGGAACTAGTTACAGGCGTGCGGAAGTCTCACGAATATGTTGGCATCCACGGTGCTCCAAAGAAATAGGGCATGGTGAATGGTGCCATTGGAGTTGCTGCCGATACATCTGGCAGTCGTCTCCTGTTTGCTGCGGGGTCCACTGGCTGTTGCAATGATGGAAGCGGGACTTTGTGCAGGGCGCTTGCCATCTGAAAAGAGGCTATGGCCACACATAAATGGGGCGCGACTTTGCGGGATGCTGCAATCACAAAGCTATGCCCTGATTATTGTCACTGTTGGGGGCATTGCCAGCGCTCTGAGAGCCCAAGCCCTTCCTCTCCCTGAATAGAAGCTGTGCCAGTGGTGTATCTATAAAAGGTGCAGTGTGCATGGTGAACACAGGCCTCTCAGTTCCAGGGGGCCCATACCGCGCACACTGCTCCCATTCCTGCCAGAATTGCAGGAAAAGTGACTGTCTTACAAAAATCAGTTCAAATGTACAATATAATTGGTGACACAAATATATGGTTTATCTCTATAATTTTCAGGTTTGTGATTTTAGAGTAAGCTGTTTATAAAGTATTGCCAGGTGTGTGTGTGATATCCATGTAACCTGAGTATAGTGATCACTATATTTCAGTGTATTACTGTATATCAATATGTCCTATGTATAGCATCTGTGTATATTAGCTGTGTGATTAGAACATAATTTTCTTCAATGTCTTTGTTCTACTTTAAAATATCCTCATTTGGTTGTATCCAGTACTTTTATATATATACAGGATAGCTTTAACATAGGAGGGGGCCCATGTGCAGACCTGGGGTGGGCTCCCTCCTCTTCACGGTGCCGTATCCTCTTTGCAACATCTCAGAGCCTACTGTGCATTCATGTAGCCCACCTAGTGGTGCAAGTAGAGATTTTTATTAGTGGTACTGATAGTGTGTCAAAAAAATTGGCAGTGGTCATGTGTCATGGGGGTGTGTGGTCACATGAAACAAGGGGAGTGGCTACATGGCAATAGGGGCATGGACACATTATGCCACATACCATAATGCCCCTTACACCTTATGCCACACACCATAATGCTCTTTACACATTATACTACACACCATAGTTCTAATTACATATTATGCCGCTCACTGTTATGCCATTACACATTATGCCAAACACCTAATGCCCATTACAAATTTTACCACACAATGTAATGCCCAATAAATATTATGCCACACACAAGAATGTCCATTACACATTATGCCACACACCATAATGCTCATTAAATATTAGGCCTCGCGGTAAGGCTTGTAATTTCTCGCTGCTAGGGGTTTAATAGCAAAAGATGCAGCTTTCTGCATCTTCTCCTTATGGCACCAGTGTTCCCAGCACTTCCGGGTAACAATATACAAGCAGTGGCATAATTGTACATTTTGCACCCCCCCCCCCCCATGGAATTTTAGTGCTGCTTACACACATAATGCCCACTGAAGTTTTGCTAACACACATAAAATTACCTGCGGTGCTGATTATACATAATGTCCATTGTAATGCTGCTTCATAATGACCCCTGCTGTGCCGATTATACATAATGCCCACTATAGCGCCACTTCATAATACACCCTGTAGTGCCACTACATACTGCCCCTGTAGCGCTGCTGCCTAATTCCCCCTGTAGTGCTGCTGCTTAATGTCCCCTGTAGTGCTGCTGCTTAATGCCGCCTGTAGTGCCACTTCATAATGCCTATAGTAGTTCCGCTGAATAATGCCTCTAGTAGTTTAGCTGCTTAATGTCCCCTTTGGTGCTGACTCAACCCTGTAGTCATAGACCTCCTTCTCCTCCACCTCTGCGAGTTTGAGAGTGGAGCGCAGCACCACAGACTTTCCTCCCTTGGGTGGCTCCCAGCTATTTCAAATGGCGCCTATTCATAAGCCAATCGGAGCTCGCAGACCGGTAGCCAATTACCATAGCTGCTGGTACGTGATCTCTGATTGGCTCAGGAGCCGCTGGAGCAGTAGGGGAAGCCTGTGGCGCTGCTCTCCTCCTCTCATCGGCGGCAGGTGCCAGAGGGGTTGGAGAAGTATTAAATGTGGCAGCGCACAGCAGGGAATGTGGGGTGGTACGGCATATCAAACAGAAAATGTAAGAAAGTAGTCACGCCCTGGATGGCTGCTGTGTGTATGTCTGTGGGTCACCAGACTCCCAAATTGACACAATAGTTAAAAAAAATGGATATACACTTCAGTGTGTCATAGCTCTCAGGTGTCTTAGCTTTGAGTGTCCCTGTACGAGAGCAGGGCGGGTAGATGACATGTGGTGATGTCAGCTGCCTGTCCCCAGCAGCTGCATCACTGCCTCATTTCCAAGGGAATTCCCAGCATTTTTATTGAAACACCCATGAAATGTTGGGCATTTCCATGGGTGCGTCCACCCACCGTCGCTCCATGTCCCCCATTTGCACTGTTCGGTGCGAATGGGATGGCCATGCCCGTTCACACCCAACACATGCACATGCGCAGATATGGGCATGTGCATTAGGAAAACATCGGTCCCCCGTGCAAATGAGTGGTGGACCGAACAAATTAGAATAATCTCCAAAATCTCTACTGAGCACGTGCAGCAGCCATTTTACAGGTGATTTTTTTTTACCATGGCTGCAGCTCCAATGCTGGAATCCAGATAAGATAAGTAAAAATGCATGGGTGCAATGTGGACCCCCTTGGACCCAGTCGCCCTTGTGCACTGCACAGTTTCATTATAGAAACACCAATGTATCTATACAACCCATTTCCACCCAAATCCCTTGTTAATTATTATATTACCCAGGATTTGGAACATGCCAGACCCAAAAGTGCCGTTCCCACTGTGGTGCTGACCCGTTATATTCCCAGATCAGCGCTGTTTAAATTCCAGTCTCCTTTTATCTGGCGCTTGGAGATGACTTCATTTCCGAGCACCGGGAAATTCAACAGTTCAGGACTGCAATATGTGGCATTGGCCCTGTTAGACCACCTCCCTTTATTTATGCCATTCTACATCATACTGGTGAAAGACCAGAAGTCCTGCATTTGCTGGGCTGCTAACAGCCTCCTATAAAATGAATGGATGCCTCATGCATGCGCGTGACATTTATTCACCTTTAACATAGCAGCTGCTAGTCTGCACATCAGGGAAGACAGCAGGTGTTGTTGTATCCTTACCTCCAGACGGCCCGTGGGACATTGCGGAAGGGACATATGGACAATCCCCATGCCGTAAAAGAATCCAGTGTCAGATGAGCTGAGTTACCCATTTATACGGCATCCTTACACGGGTCATTCCTGATCCAACCCTGGTAGCTATCTAGTTCAGATTCCTGGGTCACTGGACTCGTTTTTTTTTTCAGGGGTCCTTTTCCATAGAGATCAGCACCGGTTGATGTTCAGCATGTTCATGGGCAAAGTCCCAGGTTTTTCAAGGCAGTATAAAAATGGTATCTAGAACATCTGACTGAGCAAGATAATACAGTTGTCATATATTGTCCTGTAAAGTGCACTGATGATCTGTACATATGTAAAATTTTACATACGTTTTCGGGAAGAATTATTCATTTACTCTTATAATTTGTAGTTCCATCCTTGGAAAAAATAATAGGGTTCCTGGTGTTTGGGTTCAATGGTGGCAAAAGAAATATGGACACGAGCATATGTGAATGTGTCACACAAGCTACTGTACCTTTATGGATTGCGCAACCAAGTAAAGATTTTGCCAATAAGGAAACCAGTTTAATTAAGTGGCTCATATACTGTCTTTGTTTAATATCAAACATCCGCATATTTTCTGCAACTGTAGTTCAAAGTAGATTTTGGCTAGATCCTTAACCTACCAAACATAATGAGAATCTGTTCAATATTTACACAGTAAAATGCAGGATGATGAAATAGAAATGAAACACAGCTAGATTGAAAGAGAACATAACTGAGTAACAGACCCCAGGAACCCACCAAAAGAGGTGTATTCTTGTATAGAGGTTATCACTCACTTCTGGAAAACTGTAAAGGGGCATACACAAGTTTTTGTTTTGTGCTGTTTTCTAAGTGACCTGTCTAGATTGCTTAGAAATGAAGCACAAATCGCTTTGTGTGTACACCCCATAGTAATGGAGATACGCACTAAATATCTATACATACTACCTAGCAAGAACATAGAACACACAGTGGTTAGCACAGGTTGCTTAGCACACATCGCTATCTTGGGATATTGCCCACAGTAGATTGCTCAGCACATATGCTAAGCAGAAATTGCCCCATGTACAGTGGGTATATTTGAAATGTCTGCCAGACTCATCTAGAGGGATGCAGAAATGTGCTCTGTGCTCCGCTATCCTCCCTTACTTATCGTAGCGGCTTCAGCAACAGCAGCGGTGGTAGCGGCTTCAGCAACAGCAGCGGTGACAGATGCCAGAATGGACAGTGAGCAGTACTTGAGGCATAGACTAAGTGGCACTTTTGGAGGCATTATGTGTCATTGGCACTACTGGGGGCATTACTGTTTGAATAAGCAGGAGTACTGCGGGTAATAAGGTCTGCGGGGGTGCAAACTTATAGTTTGCAGGGGCTGCTGAACACCCTAGCATGAGCTCTGTTTAGAAGGACATATATGTGTGCTAGAAGAAAATCTGGGGCCACTTGCTAGTGTTTGCCCCAGTAGCGCACGCAGGGGGGGTTTCCGAGTACCCAGAAACCCCCCCAGGAGTCTATGGGCCCTGGGCTGAAAGCCGAGGGTCCCCTCTTTCCATGAGTACAAGAATTTTTAAAATCGGACCTTGGGAAACGGAGATATCTGACTTCAAAGCAGTGGTCCCCATCCAAGCCTGTTAATTGCTCTTCCCAGTCAGATATTTCAGGTTCTGTCTGATTTAGAGTTTTTCTGAGGATATATTCCAAAAGCTGGGACTCTCCCCCTTTGATGGACACTAGTAGCTTGTCTCTACTTTTCCCAGAACCAGAGATATCAGCCTTCCAGCAGCTGGTTACTGCTCCAGCTCCAAACACCTGGTATGTAGTTTTATATACTCGTTGGCAGATTGCTCTGCCTCCTGAACTCTGATCCCCTAGTCCCCAATACCATTTGGTAGGTGGGATTCTCTAGTTTTTAATTCCATTAAAATCTAAGAAATCTATTTCCGGGAACTGGAGATATCTGCAGTCAAGCAAGTTGTCCTCCCACCAGAAAATTATGAATTATAAGCCCACTCCATTATACACCCCTCCTCTGCGTATTAAACATCCTCTACCACCCCGGAAGTTATGTATCAGGGCCCCTTAATTCAGCCCAATGCCCCCTTCTCCCACCTCATCTCCCACCATCTGTGCAGTAAAGGAGTAATTAGTGGAAATTACTGATGCAGGCCCTACATGCTGAGCGGTTGATATAATACCCCCTACCACCCGCGTGACATCAAAGCTTCTGCTCATAGCACCCCCCACCCCTAGACGATCGGTAAGGGCTTCAATACATTGCTATGCCCAGGGGTCTACACTGCTGTTGACACCCCTGTATGTATATATATATGTATATATATATGTGTGTGTGTGTGTGTGTATGTGTATATATATATATATAGCGGTATGTGTGGGCGGTGGCACTCGACGGAGAAATGAGACAATGCAGCCAGGTGATCCCGACGTTTCGAGACCTCTAGGTCTCTTTATCAAGGTGCAAATGAAGAATGATTTGCACCTTGATAAAGAGACCTAGAGGTCTCGAAACGTCGGGATCACCTGGCTGCATTGTCTCATTTCTCCGTCGAGTGCCACCGCCCACACATACCGCTGTATTGCTTGCAGTCCATCCAGGCTGCAATTTCGGGGGGCACCGCTTTATCATTTATTCCTTTGGAGGAAATACACAGGCGTCAATTGTGGGAGTGCCGGCTCAGACTTTGTATATATATATATATATATATATATATTTTTTATTATTATTTATATAAATTTGGTCTATCTATAATACTTTAACTGACCCGGAATATACTGGGTCACCTAAGTGTCCATCTCCGTGCTTTGCTCCGCCCCTCTGGAAACCCCCTTCTGAAAATCCTGCGTTTGCCCCTGTGCCCTACCAAGCTGAAAGTGTCCAGCCAGCACCTTCCTGCTTCAGGAGACACCGACTGAAGACAGAGTGCCAGTAACCTGGAAGCTGGAGCTTTGGATTGCCCTGGTGGTGAGTGAGCACTGCAGCAGTGGCACTGCGTTACTGGAGGGAGCCAACACTGGCGGTGGGGTCTGTGGCAGGCTCTGGTGGCTCACATGTTTGTACTCCCGCCGCATCAGTCGCCACCAGCCTGCTCTACCTGTGTGTTCTGACTCTTGGCAGGGCACTGGGTAGGCTTTGAGAGTCACAGTGTGCCTCTGTTGCTCTGCTCTTTCCACCCACCCATGCCGCCGATGTCACTGTGTCCCGAGGGCCCGCCCGTTCAGTAATGCTGCACTTGCCGCCCTCCTCCACTGTGTAAGTGGGGGGGGGGGGCAGCCATCCAGCCAGCCATAATTTATCCGTGGCAGAAGGCAATGAGCATTGCACCATTCCACCCCAAATGCTGAATATATATTGTTTGTGTACACAGTACTTGTATTATATGTTCTGAAAGGGGCAGGGGCACAGAAAGGACCAGGTATGATGGGGAAAGTGTGGGCTGGTGTGATGGGGACAGTGTGGGGCTGGTATGATGGGGATAGTGGTGTGATGGGGACAGTCTGGTGCTGGTGTGATGGGGGACAGTGTGGGGCTGGTATGATGGGGATAGTGTGGGGCTGGTGTGATGGGGGACAGTGTGGGGCTGGTGTGATGGGGGACAGTGTGGGGCTGGTGTGATGGGGGACAGTGTGGGGCTGGTGTGATGGGGGACAGTGTTGGGCTGGTGTGATGGGAGATAGTGTGGGGCTGGTGTGATGGGGGGCAGTGTGGGGCTGGTGGGATGGGTACAGTCTGGGGCTGTTGTGATGGGGACAGTGTGGGGCTGGTGTGATGAGGACAGTGCAGGGCTGGTGTGATGGGGATAGAGGTGTGAGCATTTAGGTAAGCAGCACTTATGTAGCATAATTTGAATTGGCATTACGGTGTTTGGCATAATATGTAATGACATAATGGTGTGTGGCTTAACGTGTAATGGAAATTATGGTGCAAAATGTTTGTCCCTACTTATGGAGCATGTTGTGAATTTTAGCTTAATCTGTGCAGCATTATGTGAATTTTGGATCAATCCGTGTGGCATTATGTGAATTTTGGCTCAATCCATGTGGTATTATGTGAATTTTGGCTCAATCCCTGTGGTATTATGTGAATTTTGGTTCAATCCGTGTGGCATTATGTGAATTTTGGTTCAATCTGTTTGGCATCATGTGTAAGGGGCTTTGGGGACATTGTGCAGATATGGGGACAGTGTGCGTATGTGGCTATGGGGACAGTGTTCTGCTATGGGGACATTGTGCGGCTATGGCAACAGTGTGCATGTGCGGCTATGGGGACAGTGCGTGTGCGGCTATGGGGACAGTGTGTGGCTATGGTAACAGTGTGCATGTGCGGCTATGGGGACAGTGTGCAGCTATGGGGACAGTGTGTGTGTGGCTATGGGGACAGTGTGTGTGGCTATGGGGACAGTGTGCGTGTGGGTTGTGAGTGTGCATGATTGGGGGGTGCAGGCAAAGGAAATTTGTCTAAAACCAGCCAAGATTACTGACCTGTGGGATGCATGCAGACTTCATGTGATAGTTGGTGACAGCTGCCCTATCTTCATTGGCCCTGCCTGCATTTCTTCTGTACTTATGCTAGGCAGCTCAGCCTCTGTGCTGGCTGTTCGCTTAAATTCTCAATACATGGCTATATTAAAGGGCATGGTGGGATGGAGGACTTTATGGAGGTGAGGCTTCACATGCATCGGGTGGGCGGGGCTTCGCGGGGCTTCACGAGACGTAACCGCAAACAAATGGTAGGGGCTTTGGCCATATGAGTAATGTTTTGTATATAGCCCTGCCTCCTCCTCCCTAAGGCACTGAGCACTCACATCCTCTAGTTGTGCTGCTGCGGCCACCGACCAGTATGACATATGAGGTCAGTGACTGACATACAGATGGAGCGCCTCTCGCTCTTGCTCCGCCAGCGCCAGAATCTGTCCGCTGGCGATTGCCGGCGGAGAGGCGCTCCATCTGACTCCATCTGACGTCGGCGGGGGGACAAGGCAGCAAGGCAGCGGGGACCCAGGGCGACCCTCGGCGAGGCGGCGGGGACCCGGGGGGAGCCCCGTTGTAAGGCGACGCGCACGCATCTTGTGCGCGCGTGTCCCCTTACGGCGGCTGGCGGGGGATGGCAGATGACGAATCTTCTGCCATCCCCTGCAAAGATGGGCCGCGCTCCATCTGTAGCATCTTGCTAGTGGTGTGACTGGGTGCAGGGGGGAATCTGCGGGCCCTGGGGACGGCTCGGGCCCCGTAGCAGATGCACCCCCTGCCCCCCGGTAGTTACGCCACTGAACAGAGCAGCTGCTAGTCTGCACATCAGGGAAGACAGCAGGTGTTGTTGTATCCTTACCTCCAGACGGCCCGTGGGACATTGTAGTTAGGACATATGGACAATCCCCATGCTATAAGAGAAGCCAGTGTCAGATGAGCTGAGTTACCAATTTACACGGCAATGCTCACCCCTGCAAAATGATCAGGCAATTCCCCACTGGCAAAGATCATCCCTCCCCCTATGACAACAAATATGAAACTACTGGAAACCAGCATGAAACAACATGCAAAGTGCCTGTAACCCCTGGCAAAAAGCATGTAACCACTGATGTTGAGCAAGAAACTCCTGGCAACAAGAATGAAACTCCTGGCAACGAGCATGTAGGTAAGAGGTAGTTATGTGGAATTATATGTAATATATTATGCTGTGTTGTATAATATGTAAAGGGCATTGCACTGTGTTATATAGTATGCAATGGGCATTGTGGTGTGCTGTTTAGTATGTAATGATCATTACAATGTGTTGTATAATATGTAATGGTCATTGTGGTGTGTTGTATAATATGTAATTGGCATTACGGTGTGCTGTATAGTATGTAATGGGCATTACAGTGTGCTGTATAGTATGTAATGGTCATTACGGTGTGTTCCATAATGTGTAATGGTCATTACGGTATGTTCCATAATGTGTAATGGGCATTATGGTGTGTTCAATAATGTGTAATGCCTCCTTTTTGTGATGCCACGCCTCCTCTCCATGAGGCCACGCCTGCTTTTTGCCACGCTAGGGTCCCGCCTACTTCAGATGGGCCTGTGTGCTCAAAAATGCCAGGGCCGATTCCTGGTCCCTGTCCGCCTCTGCATCAGTAGCGCACGCAGGGGGGGTTTACGAGTACCCAGAAACCCACCCAGGAGTCTATGGGCCCTGGGCTGAAAGCTGAGGGTCCCCTCTTTCCATGAGTACAAGAATTTTTAAAATCGGACCTTGGGAAACGGAGATATCTGACTTCAAAGCAGTGGTCCCCATCCAAGCCTGTTAATTGCTCTTCCCAGTCAGATATTTCAGGTTCTGTCTGATTTAGAGTTTTTCTGAGGATATATTCCAAAAGCTGGGACTCTCCCCCTTTGATGGACACTAGTAGCTTGTCTCTACTTTTCCCAGAACCAGAGATATCAGCCTTCCAGCAGCTGGTTACTGCTCCAGCTCCAAACACCTGGTATGTAGTTTTATATACTCGTTGGCAGATTGCTCTGCCTCCTGAACTCTGATCCCCTAGTCCCCAATACCATTTGGTAGGTGGGATTCTCTAGTTTTTAATTCCATTAAAATCTAAGAAATCTATTTCCGGGAACTGGAGATATCTGCAGTCAAGCAAGTTGTCCTCCCACCAGAAAATTATGAATTATAAGCCCACTCCATTATACACCCCTCCTCTGCGTATTAAACATCCTCTACCACCCCGGAAGTTATGTATCAGGGCCCCTTAATTCAGCCCAATGCCCCCTTCTCCCACCTCATCTCCCACCATCTGTGCAGTAAAGGAGTAATTAGTGGAAATTACTGATGCAGGCCCTACATGCTGAGCGGTTGATATAATACCCCCTACCACCCGCGTGACATCAAAGCTTCTGCTCATAGCACCCCCCACCCCTAGACGATCGGTAAGGGCTTCAATACATTGCTATGCCCAGGGGTCTACACTGCTGTTGACACCCCTGTATGTATATATATATGTATATATATATGTGTGTGTGTGTGTGTATATGTATATATATATATATATTTTTATTATTATTTATATATATTTGGTCTATCTATAATACTTTAACTGACCCGGAATATACTGGGTCACCTAAGTGTCCATCTCCGTGCTTTGCTCCGCCCCTCTGGAAACCCCCTTCTGAAAATCCTGCGTTTGCCCCTGTGCCCTACCAAGCTGAAAGTGTCCAGCCAGCACCTTCCTGCTTCAGGAGACACCGACTGAAGACAGAGTGCCAGTAACCTGGAAGCTGGAGCTTTGGATTGCCCTGGTGGTGAGTGAGCACTGCAGCAGTGGCACTGCGTTACTGGAGGGAGCCAACACTGGCGGTGGGGTCTGTGGCAGGCTCTGGTGGCTCACATGTTTGTACTCCCGCCGCATCAGTCGCCACCAGCCTGCTCTACCTATGTGTTCTGACTCTTGGCAGGGCACTGGGTAGGCTTTGAGAGTCACAGTGTGCCTCTGTTGCTCTGCTCTTTCCACCCACCCATGCCGCCGATGTCACTGTGTCCCGAGGGCCCGCCCGTTCAGTAATGCTGCACTTGCCGCCCTCCTCCACTGTGTAAGTGGGGGGGGGCAGCCATCCAGCCAGCCATAATTTATCCGTGGCAGAAGGCAATGAGCATTGCACCATTCCACCCCAAATGCTGAATATATATTGTTTGTGTACACAGTACTTGTATTATATGTTCTGAAAGGGGCAGGGGCACAGAAAGGACCAGGTATGATGGGGAAAGTGTGGGCTGGTGTGATGGGGACAGTGTGGGGCTGGTATGATGGGGATAGTGGTGTGATGGGGACAGTCTGGTGCTGGTGTGATGGGGGACAGTGTGGGGCTGGTATGATGGGGATAGTGTGGGGCTGGTGTGATGGGGGACAGTGTGGGGCTGGTGTGATGGGGGACAGTGTGGGGCTGGTGTGATGGGGGACAGTGTGGGGCTGGTGTGATGGGAGATAGTGTGGGGCTGGTGTGATGGGGGGCAGTGTGGGGCTGGTGGGATGGGTACAGTCTGGGGCTGTTGTGATGGGGACAGTGTGGGGCTGGTGTGATGAGGACAGTGCAGGGCTGGTGTGATGGGGATAGAGGTGTGAGCATTTAGGTAAGCAGCACTTATGTAGCATAATTTGAATTGGCATTACGGTGTTTGGCATAATATGTAATGACATAATGGTGTGTGGCTTAACGTGTAATGGAAATTATGGTGCAAATGTTTGTCCCTACTTATGGAGCATGTTGTGAATTTTAGCTTAATCTGTGCAGCATTATGTGAATTTTGGATCAATCCGTGTGGCATTATGTGAATTTTGGCTCAATCCATGTGGTATTATGTGAATTTTGGCTCAATCCCTGTGGTATTATGTGAATTTTGGTTCAATCCGTGTGGCATTATGTGAATTTTGGTTCAATCTGTTTGGCATCATGTGTAAGGGGCTTTGGGGACATTGTGCAGATATGGGGACAGTGTGCGTATGTGGCTATGGGGACAGTGTTCTGCTATGGGGACATTGTGCGGCTATGGCAACAGTGTGCATGTGCGGCTATGGGGACAGTGCGTGTGCGGCTATGGGGACAGTGTGTGGCTATGGTAACAGTGTGCATGTGCGGCTATGGGGACAGTGTGCAGCTATGGGGACAGTGTGTGTGTGGCTATGGGGACAGTGTGTGTGGCTATGGGGACAGTGTGCGTGTGGGTTGTGAGTGTGCATGATTGGGGGGTGCAGGCAAAGGAAATTTGTCTAAAACCAGCCAAGATTACTGACCTGTGGGATGCATGCAGACTTCATGTGATAGTTGGTGACAGCTGCCCTATCTTCATTGGCCCTGCCTGCATTTCTTCTGTACTTATGCTAGGCAGCTCAGCCTCTGTGCTGGCTGTTCGCTTAAATTCTCAATACATGGCTATATTAAAGGGCATGGTGGGATGGAGGACTTTATGGAGGTGAGGCTTCACGTGCATCGGGTGGGCGGGGCTTCGCGGGGCTTCACGAGACGTAACCGCAAACAAATGGTAGGGGCTTTGGCCATATGAGTAATGTTTTGTATATAGCCCTGCCTCCTCCTCCCTAAGGCACTGAGCACTCACATCCTCTAGTTGTGCTGCTGCGGCCACCGACCAGTATGACATATGAGGTCAGTGACTGACATACAGATGGAGCGCCTCTCGCTCTTGCTCCGCCAGCGCCAGAATCTGTCCGCTGGCGATTGCCGGCGGAGAGGCGCTCCATCTGACTCCATCTGACGTCGGCGGGGGGACAAGGCAGCAAGGCAGCGGGGACCCAGGGCGACCCTCGGCGAGGCGGCGGGGACCCGGGGGGAGCCCCGTTGTAAGGCGACGCGCACGCATCTTGTGCGCGCGTGTCCCCTTACGGCGGCTGGCGGGGGATGGCAGATGACGAATCTTCTGCCATCCCCTGCAAAGATGGGCCGCGCTCCATCTGTAGCATCTTGCTAGTGGTGTGACTGGGTGCAGGGGGGAATCTGCGGGCCCTGGGGACGGCTCGGGCCCCGTAGCAGATGCACCCCCTGCCCCCTGGTAGTTACGCCACTGAACAGAGCAGCTGCTAGTCTGCACATCAGGGAAGACAGCAGGTGTTGTTGTATCCTTACCTCCAGACGGCCCGTGGGACATTGTAGTTAGGACATATGGACAATCCCCATGCTATAAGAGAAGCCAGTGTCAGATGAGCTGAGTTACCAATTTACACGGCAATGCTCACCCCTGCAAAATGATCAGGCAATTCCCCACTGGCAAAGATCATCCCTCCCCCTATGACAACAAATATGAAACTACTGGAAACCAGCATGAAACAACATGCAAAGTGCCTGTAACCCCTGGCAAAAAGCATGTAACCACTGATGTTGAGCAAGAAACTCCTGGCAACAAGAATGAAACTCCTGGCAACGAGCATGTAGGTAAGAGGTAGTTATGTGGAATTATATGTAATATATTATGCTGTGTTGTATAATATGTAAAGGACATTGCACTGTGTTATATAGTATGCAATGGGCATTGTGGTGTGCTGTTTAGTATGTAATGGTCATTACAATGTGTTGTATAATATGTAATGGTCATTGTGGTGTGTTGTATAATATGTAATTGGCATTACGGTGTGCTGTATAGTATGTAATGGGCATTACAGTGTGCTGTATAGTATGTAATGGTCATTACGGTGTGTTCCATAATGTGTAATGGTCATTACGGTATGTTCCATAATGTGTAATGGGCATTATGGTGTGTTCAATAATGTGTAATGCCTCCTTTTTGTGATGCCACGCCTCCTCTCCATGAGGCCACGCCTGCTTTTTGCCACGCTAGGGTCCCGCCTACTTCAGATGGGCCTGTGTGCTCAAAAATGCCAGGGCCGATTCCTGGTCCCTGTCCGCCTCTGCATGGCATCCTTACATAGGTCATTCCTGGATCCAACCCTGGTAGCTATCTGGTTCAGATTCCTGGGTCACTGGACTCGGTTGTTTTTTTCAGGGGTCCTTTTCCATAGAAATCAGCACAGGTTGATGCATGTTCATGGGCAAAATCCCAGGTTTTTCAAGGCAGTATAAAATAGAGATGAGCGGGTCCGGATCTCTGGGATCCGACAGATCCGAATATCGCGATCCGAGTCTGGATCCGAGCCGGCTCTGGATACCCCGCCTAAATTCCAGACCGAAAATGAGGCAAAACGTCATCATCGCGAGATCTGGAGTCTACATAAGACGCACTCGCGCCCCACCATCTTTACTCCAGAATAGGAGAGGGAAGAGGGTGGTTGTGCTCGGTGCTGTGTGCTGTGCTATAATAATAATATATTATTTTTCTGCTGCTCACTCGATTAGGGTCTGCAGGGGCTGCTGTACACAAGTCCAGTGTACAGGGGAAGCAGTGGCCAGTGTACAAGGGGCTGTACAGGGGCTGTGTTCAGTGTGACAGGGCTTGTGCAGGGGCGTAGCTATCGTAAGGCAGCCCCCGCTGCTGCTTGGGGGAGCGGGGGCTGCGTGGGCGCCGGTTGCTGGCACCAGCCACTGCCCTCTGACCATCTACTTACTGTGCCCCTGCCTCCCCCGCCGTGTCTGTATCGCCAGGAGTTGGGACCGCATATCTACTAATATGCATCCCGGCGCCTGGCTCCTTAGAGTCAAATGTACATAACAAAATGGCCGCCTCCTTAGAGCAGACCGTTTTTTAAGATGCTTTTTTAAGATGGCAGCGGCAGCCTCCTCTAGCATCCTTACATACGGTCTGCTGTAAGAAGGCGGCCATTTTGTAATGGACATTTTACTCAAGGAGCCAGGCGCCAGAAGATGCAGTCCCAACTCCAGGCTGAATATTGACGCAGCGGGGGAGGCAGGGTAAGAACAGCGCTATATTTATGGAGGGAGGGGGTGCCGATATTATCCGGCGGGGGGGGGCACAAAAATTGGCGCTACGCCCCTGGGCTTGTGTCCAGTGTGGCAGGGCCTGTGTACAGTGTGACAGGGGCTGTGTCCAGTGTACAGGGGCTGTGTCCAGTGTACAGGGGCTGTGTCCAGTGTACAGGGGTTGTGTCCAGTGTACAGGAGCTGTGTACAGGAGCTGTGTCCAGTGTCCAGGGGCTGGGTCCAGGGGCAGTGTCCAGTGTACAGGGGCTGTGTACATGGCCTGTGTCCAGTGTGCAAGAGCTGTGTACAGGGCCTGTGTCCAGTGTACATGGGCTGTGTCCAGTGTACAGGGGCTGTGTACAGGGGTTGTGTCCAGTGTCCAGGGTAGGGTTACCACCCATCCGGGATTACTCCGGACAGTCCGGTAATTGAGACCGGCGTCCGGAGTCCGGACGGGTGGCTGACCCGGACTATACAATGTCGGGAATGCTTCCCCGCACGCCCTGTCAGTGAGCGTCCATGTGCGCACCGCCCGCCCGCTCACGGCTCCCCCGCTGTGCACTGTCCGGGACTCGGAGAGGAGGTGCTGTGCTGCTATGGAATAATCCTATATCCACTGGACCACTAGCCAATGGGCGCTTGCGGTCCAGCAGCCAATCAACTGGTGGCTGCTGGACCGCGAGCGCCCACTGGCTAGTGGTCCAGCAGCGGGAGATATGAATATTACATAGCAGCACAGTGACAGCACGTCTCTCTCCCGTACATAGCGGGGGAGCCGTTAGCAGGCGGGCGGTGCGCACAGGGACGATCGCCACCCCTAGGAAAAGTCTATATCTGCCCCTGAAGTCTGCGCAGCACACAAGTTCCGTGCAGCCCGGAGTGGCCAGCCCCGCGCGGCGAGTGTCATTCAGGCAGCCGCAGGACGTCAGCAGCTGGGTGTCAGCAAGGCAGCCGCAGCACACGCTGTCCCGACAGCCTGTAGCGGCCAGCCCTGCACAGCGGGTGTCAGCCAGGATGCTGCAGCACGTCAGCGGCCAGGTGTTAGCAAGGCAGCCGACCAGCCGTAGCACACAAGATTCCAGCGGCCCGGAGCAGCCAGCCCCACTCGGTGAGTGTAAGGGGTCTGGTGTCAGCCAGACAGCACACAAGCTCCTGACTGCCCGCAGCTGTCAGTCCTAGTCTCCCGACAGGTGCCAAAATTGGGCGAACATCTATTAACAGAGCAGGGCTCTTGCATAGCTCTGGTTAATTGCTACTGCTATGGAAGGGGTTGGATCTAGACTAAGAAGGGGAGGAGTCGGACTGGGAAGGAGAGGGTTAAAATAAGAGTAAACCGCCCCCCCCCCTAGGAGAAAAGCCTAGATCCGCCCCTGCGCACACTGACAGAGGGGAGGGCTCATCGGTGTGTCAGCACAGGCAGGAGGGGAGGTTTGCACACGGACGCACACTGGGAGGAGGTGGGGGGTGAGGTGAGCGGGCCGGCTAACCATCGGCTGGCCTGGCTAAGTATGGTGTACTCCCACCCACTCTCCCACCCTCCTGCACTCACCCAGCCACCCTCCCACCCCACTGCAGATACCCTCCCTCCCTCCCTGCTGCACACTACTGGCGGTGCATTGAATTGCAAATAGCGGTGGGGATCCAGGAGTGGGCCACTGCACAGTTCTGTCCCCCTTGGCAACGAGCAAATTCAGTCCACCTTGGCATCGAGCATGAAGCCCCTTGGCATCGAGCATGAAGCCCCTGGCATTGAGCATGTAGGTAAGTGGCACTTATGTGTCAAATGTGTATGTTGTGTTATTTAGTATGTCATGGGCATAGCTGTGTGTTATATAGTATGTTATGGGCATTGCGGAGTGTTATATGGTATGTCATGGGCATTGCGCATTGCGGAGTGTTATATAGTATGTTATAGGCATTGCAGAGTTTTATATAGTATGTCATGGGCATTGCAGAGTTTTATATAGTATGTCATGGGCATCATGTGTGGGCTTATATGTAATTGGAATTACAAAGTTCACTAAAAATGTGCAATGGGCATTACGGTGTGTGGCATAACATGTAATGACCATTATGGCATGTGGTATACTATATAATGGGTGTGCGGTGTGTTGGCATTATGTTGAAAATTTTGGCGCTGTCCATATTGTCCCTCATTTACAAAAAATTTGTTGAGTCCTGGCATAATGTGTAATGGCCATTGAGGTATAAGGCATAGCATGTAATTGACATCATGATGTGTGGCATAACTTGTAATGGCCATTATGGCATGTGGTATACTATATAATGGGTGTGCGGTAAGTCGGCATTATGTTGAAAATTTTGGCGCGCGTCTTCGGCGCGCACTGTCCATATTCTCCCTCGTTTGCAAAAAATTGGTTGAGTCCTGGCATAATGTGTAATGGCCATTGAGGTATATGGCATAACATGTAATTGGCATCACGATGTGTGGCATAACTTGTAATGTCCATTAATGTGTGTGATATAACATGTAACTGGCATTATGGTATGCAAAATCAAGAATGAAATTGAAGCAAAGGTTTAAAAAAAATCAACATAAGGCGGGGCTGGGGGTGGGACTGGGGTGGGTCAGTGGGTGTGTCAAGGGGTGGGCCAATGTCCGGGAATCTCTCAACAAAAAGGTGGTAACCCTAGTCCAGGGGCTGTGTCCAGTGTACAGGGGCTGTGTACAGGGGTTGTGTCCAGTGTACAGGAGCTGTGTCCAGGGGCAGTGTCCAGTGTGACGGCTGTGTCCAGTGTACAGGAGCTGTGTCCCGGGGCGGTGTCCAGAGGCTGTGTCCATTGTCCAGGGGCTGTGTCCAGGGTAACGGGCTGTGTCCGTTGTCCAGGGGCTGTGTCCAGGGTGACGGGCTGTGTCCAGTGTCCAGGGGCAGTGTCCAATGTCCAAGGGGCTGTGTCCAGTGTGACAGGCTGTGTCCAGTGTAAAGTAAGAAAAATAAATAAAAGTAATAAATAAAATAAAAACACATTTTTGGAGGAGGAAATAGTGGGAGATCAGTAACCTGATAGAAGGGCTGAAGCTGCTACCACCAGTCATGACAAGGCCGATACCTCTGTATTTTTTGCTCTTTGGAGCATTTCTCTTTTTTTGGGATAGTTTATTAAACTGCCACCCTGTCTGCCCCTGCAGTGACGCTCTGCTTCCAAGATGTGCCAATTTGCCGGCGGTTGGGATCCCGGCGTTCAGAATCCCGAAACTGGAATCCCGACCGCCGAAATCCCGACAAGGGGGGGACGTGGATCGCCCCCCCTTGCGGGCTCGCTGCGCTCGCCACGCAGCGGGCCCGGTGCCTCGCTACGCTCGGCACGCTATTTTATTCTCCCTCTTTGGGTGTCGTGGACACACACGGAGGGAGAAAGTTTCAGGATTTCGGCGGTCGGGATTCCAGTGTCGGGATTCTGAACGCCGGGATCCCGACCGCCGGCAAATTGACCGCATCCCAATAATACTTTAGGGTCAAAAACAGGCTCAAATTCTGTTATTTTAGCCATTTTTAGCATTTTTTCATAAAAATCCAGATCCTTAACCAAAACCCACAAGGGTTGTTTTGCCAAAACCAATCCAGATCCAAAACACGAATGGAGATCTACTGTAGATCCAAAACCAAAACCCGAAAAAGTGGCTGCCGTACATCTCTAGTATAAAAATGGTATCTAGAACGAGCTAGATAATACAGTTGTCATATATTGTCCGGTAAAGTGCACTGATGATCTGTACATACAGTATGCAAAATATTACATACGTTTTGGGGAAGAATTACTCATTTACTCTTATAATTTATAATAGGGTTCCTCTTGTTTGGGTCAAACGGTGGCAAAAGAAATATGGACACGAGCATATGTGAATGTGTCACACAAGCTACTGTACCTTTATGGATTGTGCAACCAAGTAAAGATTTAGCAAAAAAGGAAACCAGTTTAATTAAGTGGCTCATATACTGTCTTTGTTTAATAGCAAACATCCGCATATTTTCTGCAACTATAGTTCAAAGTAGATTTTGGCTAGATCCTTAACCTACCAAACATAATGAGAATCTGTTAAATATTTACACAGTAAAATGCAGGATGATGAAATAGAAATGAAACACAGCTAGATTGTAAGAGAACATAACTGAGTAACAGACCCCAGGAACCCACCAAAAAAGGTGTATTCTTGTATAGAGGTTATCACTCACTTCTGGAAAACTGTAAAGGGGCATACACAAGGTGTTATTTTTATTTTCTGTTTTCTAAGTGACCTGTCTAGATTGCTTAGAAATGAAGCACGAATCGATTACTGTGTACACCCCATAGCGATGGAGATACACAGTCCTGCATGTCGCCATTGTCAGCACAGATATTTAGTGTATGCACTAAATATCTATACATACAACCTAGCAAGAACATAGAACGCACAGTGGTTAGCACAGATTGCTTAGCACAGATCGCTATGTGTGTATTGGCGATCTTGGGATATTGCCCACACTAGATTGCTGAGCACATATGCTAAGCAGAAATTGCCCCATGTACAGTGGGTATATTTGAAATGTCTGCCAGACTCATCTAGAGGGATGCAGAAATGTGCTCTGTGCTCTGCTATCCTCCCTTACTTATCATAGCGGCTTCAGCAACAGCAGCGGTGACAGATGCCAGAATGGACAGTGAGCAGTACTTGAGGCATAGACTAAGTGGCACTTTTGGAGGCATTATGTGTCATTGGCACTACTGGGGGCATTGCTGTTTGAATAAACAGGAGTACTGGGGGTAATAAGGTCTGCTGGTATTATATGTAATGGGCATTACGATGTGCAGCATAATGTGTAAGAGCCATTATGGTGTGCTGCATAATGTGTAAGGGGCATTATGGTGCACCGCATAATGTGTAAGAGCCATTATGGTGTGTGGCATAATGTGTAATGTGCATTATGGTGTGTAGTATAATGTGTAAAGGACATGGCGTTGTGTGGCAATGGGTAACCGGCATTACTGTATGTATAATCCTAGTGCAGTGTGTCTTAGGTGCTCCTAGATGGTGCAGTGCACATAAGGAGATCTAGTAGGTGCAATTTGTATAAGTGGCCCTCCTGTGTGTGTTGTGGGGGGCACCAATTCCTTTTCTGGATCAGGGCACTGAAACATCTACCTATGGCACTGCTCCAACTGGGCACATTATGTGTAAAGGCTCTACTACTATGGGCATTATACACACTTTTTTTTTGGCATGCACCTTCGGCATGCACCCCCTTCGAAAATAATTGGAGGGCGCAAATTTATAGTTTGCAGGGGGTGCTGAACACCCTAGCATGAGCTCTGTTTGGAAGGGCATATATGTGTGCTAGAAGAAATTCTGGGGCCACTTGCTAGTGTTTGCCCCCAAGCTGAAAGTGTCCAGCCAGCACCTTCCTGCTTCAGGAGACGCCGACGGAAGACAAAGTGCCAGTGGCCTGGGAGCTGGAGCTTTGGATTGCCCAGGTGGTGAGTGAGCACTGCAGCAATGGCACTACGTTACTGGGGGGGAGCCAACACTGGCGGTGGGGTCTGTGGCAAGCTCTGGTGGCTCACATGTTTGTACTCCCCTGCCGCACCAGCCTGCTCTACCTGTGTGTTCTGACTCTGTGCAGGGCACTGGGTAGGCTTTGACAGTCACAGTGTGCCTCTGTTGCTCTGCTCTTTCCACCAACCCATGCCACCAGGGCCGGTGCAAGGCACCGGAGCGCCCCAGGTGAGTCGGGGTGGGGGCGCCCTGGTGCCGGGGTACCTGTTGCGCTATCTGGGGAGCGGGCAGGGGGGTCCAGGCTGGCGTCTGACAGGAGCCAGCCCTGCAGTTGTGTCCTTGCCACGCGGGTACCTCCTGCGGCGCTGAGTATAAAGCTGGCGGCGGTGGGGGGTCCCTTCAGTGAATAAGAAATAACTAGCGCTATGCGGCGGCACAGGAAACGCTTCTGTTTTGAAAACACTGGCCGCACGGCGCACGCTGTTTGGCTGAGATTCAGCCAATCAGCGTGCACCGTGCGGCCAGTGTTTTCGAAACAGAAGTGCTTCCCGCGCCGCCGCATAGCGCTAGTTATTTCTTATTCACTGAAGGGACCCCCCACCGCCACCAGCTTAAGCTTTATACTCAGCGCCGCAGGAGGTACTCACACGGCAAGGACACCACTGCAGGCTTCTGTCAGAAGCTGGCATGGACCCCCTTTGCACGGGGGGGGCGAGGGGCCAGCTGCCGCCCTCCAGTGGCCGGCGCCCTAGACAAATGCCTAAACCTGCCTAGTGGTGGCGCCGGCCCTGCATGCCGCCGATGTCACTGTGTCCCCGCAGCCCGCCCGTTCAGTAATGCTGCACTAGCCGCCCTCCTCCACTGTGTAAGTGGGGGGGGGGAGCCATCCAGCCAGCCATAATTTATCCGTGGCAGACGGCAATGAGCATTGCACTACTCCACCCCAAATGCTGAGTATATATTGTTTGTGTACACAGTACTTGTATAATATGTTCTGAAAAGGCAGGGGCACTGAAAGGACCAGTTATGATCGGGGACAGTGTGGGGCTGGTGTGATGGGAGACAGTGTGGGGCTGGTATGATGGGGATAGTGGTGTGATGGTAACAGTGTGGGGCTGGTGTGATGGGGGACAGTGTGGGGCTGGTATGATGGGGATAGTGTGGGGCTGGTGTGATGGGGATAGTGGTGTGATGGGAGACAGTGTGGGGCTGGTGGGATGGGGACCGTTTGGGGCAGTTGTGATGGGGACAGCGTGGGGCTGGTGTGATGAGGACAGTGTGGGGCTGGTGTGAAAGGGATAGAGGTGTGAGCATTTAGGTAAGCAGCACTTATGTAGCATAATTTGAATTGGCATTACGGTGTTTGGCATAATATGTAATGACATAATGGTGTGTGGCTTAACGTGTAATGGGAATTATGGTGCAAATGTTTGTCCCTACTTATGGAGCATGTTGTGAATTTTAGCTTAATCTGTGCAGCATTAAGTGAATTTTGGTTCAATCCGTGCGGCATTATGTGAATTTTGGTTCAATCCATGTGGTATTATATGAATTTTGGCACAATCCGTGTGGCATTATGTGAATTTTGGCTCAATCCGTGTGGTATTATGTGAATTTTGGCTCAATCCCTGTGGCATTATGTCAATTTTGGTTCAATCCGTGTGGCATTATGTAAACTTTGGCTCAATCTGTTTGGCATCATGTGTAAGGGGCAAGTACAGATGGGGCAGGCCTCTTCCTGGCTGGTGAATTGCCAGAACGTCCCCGCTGGCGATCCGCCAGCAGCCTCGCCAGCCATCAGACTAAGACGCGCGTGCGTCTCAATCTTCATCGGCGGGGCGACGGGAACCCTGTCCGTCTCCGCCTCAGGGAGACGGACAGGGTTAGGGGGGGTGTGGGCAGGTGGCGGGGCCCCCAGGTTACCGCCGACAAGCCGGCGGGGACCCGGGGGAGCAGCTGGAAGCGCCGTCGGAAGGGGACGCGCGCGCCTCTCGTGCACGCGCATCCCCTTCTCGCAATCGATATGGCGCTGGCGTCGCCATCACCATCCCCTGCCAAGACGGGACCTGCCCCATCTGTATAATGGGGTCTACTATTTTGTGGCATCATTTGTATAAGTGGTGTATGGTGTGCTACACCTCACTGAAGATCACACCCCCTTTAGAGTGGCCACACACCCTTTTCCGGAGCACACGCGCCTTTGGTGTGCGCACAAATTTATTATTAACTATTGACACCAAGGTGAGCCTGTGTACTTTAAATGCCAGGGCCTATTTTTAATCCCATTCCCACCCTTTCTCTGCTCTCCTCCTCTCTCTGCTCTCTGAGCATGCACACTGGTACCACTAACACCACCCCTCCCCTATCTTGGTGCCCCCTGTCATTTTCTCCTGGATCCGCCCTTGGCTGTGGGTACAACTGTGGGGTAAGTGACAGCTCTGGCGATGCAGGTGCCGTCACCGCACAGCAAACTGCACCACTGAGCAATTGCCGTCAAGAAAGCCCCCCCCCCCCCATTCCTGGCCACTCCCTGGCTCTCACACTCGTCTCCTACTTCCTCCCATCTGCCTGGTCCCTGCCCTGGGGCTGCCACTTATACCTCGCATCCCTCAGGCTCCGGGGTTCTTCAATTCGATGTAGCTGACAGCACCCATTGTGCTCTGTGCACACAGAAGAGGCACCCACAGTGTTGGGAGCTGCTTATCCTGGACATGTGGGTAGTAGAGCAACGGTTAAATGCTGAGGGTTTTCTCCTCACCAGGCTGATCCAATTTTACCACTTTTTGTGATGTCACATTCCAATAACAATATACCTATATTTATTTGCAGGAAATATAGAGATGTCCTCCATTTTTAAAAAAAAACAATAAACAGTAAGGCTTATAATTTCCCCCTGCTGTGCCAATTATACATAATGCCCACTATAGTGCCACTTCATAATACCCCCTGTAGTGCCACTACATACTGCCCCTCATAGGCGTGCACAGGGGGGGGGGGGGGTGCCGGGGGTGCACAGGCACCTC
The DNA here is from genome assembly GCF_055691185.1 of Crinia signifera. Lineage (NCBI taxonomy): Eukaryota > Metazoa > Chordata > Amphibia > Anura > Myobatrachidae > Crinia > Crinia signifera. The sequence continues at coordinate 98,627,881 of NC_139220.1, read as the reverse complement.
CTAATGACAGGACCTTGCTGCACGATTGCAGAAAGGTCCTACATCACAGAAAATAATTTTTTTTTTCCGGGAGCCGGCTGCCTGTAGGGGGAGCTGAAGTGCACAGACAGCTCCTCTCAGGCCTTACTGTCTGAAACAGTGCTGGACGAGTGGCCGGGTGAGGAGTGAGGAGAGGACTTCCTGGTGTTTGAATGTGCTGCAGGTAAGCTGGAACATGTTATATGAGGCTATGACTTTGTTTTAGAGGGGAAGGGGGAAGGTCTTTAATAATGCTGGCTGCTTTTTTGTTATGTCATAAAGGTGTGTGTTTATCAGCTTGTTGTAATTATACTATGTGTGCATAGGGGGGCTGTGTATATGTGTACTACGTGTGTGGGAGGGGACTCTGTGTACTGTGTGTGTATGTGGGTGTGCAAAGGCTGTGCATATGTATACTATGTGTAGGGGGGCTCTGTACGTATGTATGTGTGTGTATACTATGGGCCTTATTCAGATGCACTCGGCTGCATGGGGGGGGGGGGGGGGCGGAGATGGGCGGGGGGCGCCGGTCTGCCCCATTACCATATGGGCATTTCCATGAGAACGCTGGGTGTTCTCATGGTAATGAGGCAGTGACGCGGGTGTGTGGGGTGGGCAGCTGACATCAACGAATGTCAGCTGCCCGCCCATATCTGCGCCAGCGTGCACGCAAATGTAAGTAACTTAAAAGTCACTTATATAGGCGTGCACGCTAAACATCAGTCGATGGTCGGTGACCATCGAATGATGTGGGCGGTTACCCGAAGCATGCGAATTTATGCAAAACATCCATTCGCTGCTGTGCGGGCTAAGCCGCACTTTGCTGGGGCGAGAGGGGGGGGGGCCGGCGCTCGCCGGGCGGGGTTTGATGGACTCGCAAGGCTGCCTGAATAACCCCCTATGTGTGGGGGCGGGCATTTGCCCCTGGGTACTTGGGGTACAAGTGTGGTGCACCCCCTAATAAAACGGGCTGCGCACGCCTATGCTGCCCCTGCTGCTGCCTAATGCCCCCTTTAGTTCCGCTACATAGGGGGACATTTACCAAAATGGATTCGTAGAAAAAAGGTGTATTCGTAGGGAGAAATACACCTTTTTTTTACGAATTTGTATTTTCGGGATTTACAATCCCAAAAATACAACAATTCGTAGTCCTAAAGATGGAACATTCGTATTTGTATTTACAAATACGAATGTCTACACCATCGATAGGATACGACAGAAATCACCATTCAAAAGAATGGTGGTTCCTGATGTACTAAGCAGCCGTACTGATAATACGGCTGCTAAGTGGTGTAAAACACCCACGCAAATACAACAGGAAAATAGAACATTCTATTTGCGTTTTAGCCTGCACGGATCAGTCAGATCCGTGCAGGCTTCAGTGTAAAAATATAGAAAAAAAAATATAAAAAAACCAGCGTGGGGTCCCCCCACAGCCGAAACAAGCACCAGGCTGAAGGAGCCGGGGCCGGTAATTAAAAATCAGGGAACCCGACAAATAGGGGTTCCCCGATTTTTAACAACCAGCCCCAGGCTCCAGGTCCGGGGCTGGTTCCCAAAATACGGGGGACAAAATGACTAGGGGTCCCCCGTATTTCAAGAACCAGTCCCAGGCACAACCAGCCAGCAGGGTAATGTCACAGCCGGGGGACACTTATGATATAAGTTCCCGCGGCCAAAACATTAACCCCCTGACCGGTCAGCCTGGCCAGGGGCCCTGGGGGAGTGGGGACCCCCAAATGAAGGGGTCCCCCCCCCTCCAGGACTTACCTGACCAGGCTGAAGCCTGGTACTGTCCCCGATGCCCCTGGGCGGTGGGCATCGGGCTGATTATGGTGTAAAAAATAGATGAAACTATTGTTTTTTACTGTGGCACTACAAGTGCCAGCAAGCTGAAACTTGGAGAACCACAAGTCCCAGCCTGCTGGTCATTAAAGGGCCTAGAGGCTCCTGATTGGCCGCAAGGCGGCCAATAGCGTCATTCGGGAGGCAGGGCCGCACGATGTACACAGAGTACCGTGCAGCTCTCTGTCCGGTCTGGTTTCGGGTGTCGGTTTGTTTTTTTGCCAAGACACTTACCTGGACTACGTCGCGCTGGGACAGGTGAGTATGGTTTCCTTCCACAGCTTCCACATGGATTTCGTCGGATCCGGACGCCATCGCAGACAGCGACGTCGACATGGAGGCAGAAGACGACACAGGACCAGAAGACGACACAGGACCAGGGCGACCTATGGAAAGAAGATAGGTAAGTATTAGTATGTGTGGGCTTTGTGTGTATTAAAGTTTTATTTTAAAAGTGTGTCAGTGTGTTTTGTGTACTATTTTTTTAACTGTGGAACTACAAGTGCCAGCGGGCCCTTTAATGACCAGCAGGCTGGGACTTGTGGTTCTCCAAGTCCCAGCTTGCTGGGGAGGCTTGCTGGCACTTGTAGTGCCACAGTAAAAAACAATAGTTTCATCTATTTTTTACACCATAATCAGCCCGATGCCCACCGCCCAGGGGCATCGGGGACAGTACCAGGCTTCAGCCTGGTCAGGTAAGTCCTGGAGGGGGGGGACCCCTTCATTGGGGGGTCCCCACTCCCCCAGGGCCCCTGGCCAGGCTGACCGGTCAGGGGGTTAATGTTTTGGCCGCGGGAACTTATATCATAAGTGTCCCCCGGCTGTGACATTACCCTGCTGGCTGGTTGTGCCTGGGACTGGTTCTTGAAATACGGGGGACCCCTAGTCATTTTGTCCCCCGTATTTTGGGAACCGGACCTGGAGCCTGGGGCTGGTTGTTAAATATCGGGGAACCCCTATTTGTCGGGTTCCCTGATTTTTAATTACCGGCCCCGGCTCCTTCAGCCTGGTGCTGGTTACAGCTGTGGGGGGGACCCCACTCCGTTTTTTTTTTCATTTATTTAATTTTTCTATTTTTTTACACACTGCAGCCTGCACGGATCTGACTGATCCGTGCAGACTGCCTGTACGAATTCGTATTATTGGCCGTATATATGTGCCGCTAATATGAATGGTTAAACCATCGGAGGGTTACAAAGCAGTCGTATCTGACTGCTTTGTAATTTCCCCTCCGGAACACGACTTTGCATACGACTTAAACAGTCGTATGCATCCGTAGGGGAAATACGAATACGAAAAACTAGGTTTTTCATATTGGTAAATTTCCCCCATAATGTCCACTGTAGTGCTGCTGCTTAATGCCCCCTGTAGTACCACTTCATAATGCCTCTAGTAGTGCCGCTGAATAATGCCCCCTGTAGTTTAGCTGCTTAATGTCCCCTTAGGTGCTGACTCACCCCTGTAGTCACAGGTCTCCTCCTCCTCAGAGCTCGCAGCCCAGCAGCCATTCACCATTGCTGCCGGTATGCAATCTCTGACTGGCTCAGGAGCCGCCAGATAGGTGGGGGAAGCCTGTGGCACTGCTGTCCTCCTTCTCTCATCGGCGGCAGGTGCCAGAGGAGTGGGAGAAGTATTGAATGTAGCAGCACACAGCAGGGGATGCGGGGTTGTACAGCATACCAAAGAGAAAGTGTAAGAAAGTGGTCATGCCCTGGATGACTGCTGTGTGTATGTCCGAGGGTCACTAGACTCTCAAATCAACTCAATAGTAGAAAAATGGAAACACACAGCATGTCATAGCTCTCAGGTGTCTTAGCTTTGCGTGTCCCTGACATGTGGTGATGTCAGCTGCGTGCCTTCAGCAGCTGCATCACTGCCTCATTTCCAGGGGAATGCCCATGGGTGTGTCCACCCACCATTGCTCCACGCCCCCCACCTGCACTAGTCGGTGCGAATGGGATGGCCATGCCCCTTCACACCCAGCACATGCACATGTGCAGATATGGGCATGGGCATTAGAAAAGCATTGGTCCCCTGTGCAAATGAGCCATTTTACATGTGATTTTTACCACGGGTTCAGCTCCAATGCTGGACTCCAGATAGGGTTACCACCTAGTCCCTTTAATTCCGGACACATGTTAATTACACAGGTTCTGTGGCAGTTTAAAATCAGGTGAAGTGGAGTCTTGAAGTCAGCCAGCCACAGAACCTGTGTAATTAATATGTGTCCGGAATTAAAGGGACTAGGTGGTAACCCTAACTCCAGATAAGATAAGTAATAATGCATGGGTGCAATGTGGACCCCTTGGACCCAGTGGCCCTTGTGCACTGCACAGTTTCATTATAGAAACACCAATGTATATATGCAACCCATTTCCACCCAAATCCCTTGTTATTATATTACCCAGGATTTGGAACATGCCAGACCCAAAAGTGCCGTTCCCACTGTGGTGCTGACCCGTTATATTCCCAGATCAGCGCTGTTTAAATTCCAGTCTCCTTTTATCTGGCGCTTGGAGATGACTTCATCTCCGAGCACCGGGAAATTCAACAGTTCACAACTGCAATATGTGGCATTGGCCCTGTTAGACTACGTCCCTTTATTTATGCCATTCTACATCATGCTGGAGGCAAGACCGGTAGTCCTGAATTTGCTGGGCTGCTACCAGCCTCCTGTAAAATGAATGGATGCCTCATGCATGCGTGTGGCATTTATTTACCTTGAACAGAGCCAGGGGCGTAACTAGATCTTTGTGGGCCCCATAGCAAAATATTGAAATCCCCCCCCCCCCCCACACACACACTTTGGGGACAGTGTGTGTCTATGGGAAAAGTGTGTGGCTATGGTAACAGTGTGCATGTGCGGCAATGGGGATAGTGTGCAGCTATGGTGACAGTGTGCATATGCGGCTATGGGGACAGTGTGCGGCTATGGGGACAGTTTGCGTATGTGGCTATGAGGACAGTGTGTGGCTATGGTAACAGTGTGCATATGCGGCTATGGGGACAGTGTGCGGTTATGGGGACAGTGTGCGTATGTGGCTATGAGGACAGTGTGTGGCTATGGTAACAGTGTGCATATGCGGCTATGGGGACAGTGTGCGGTTATGGGGACAGTGTGCGTATGTGGCTATGAGGACAGTGTGTGGCTATGGGGACAGTGTGTGTGTGGCTATGGGGACAGTGCGTGTGTGGCTATGAGGACAGTGTGTGTATGCAGCTATGGGGACAGTGTGCATGTGGGTCATCAGTATGCGTGATTGGGGGGGTGCAGGCAAAATAAATTTTGTCTAAAACCAGCCAAGATTACTGACCTGTGGGATGCATGCAGACTGCATCTGATAGTTGGTGACAGCTGCCCTGTCTTCCTCGGCCCTGCCTGCATTTCCTCTGTACTTATGCTAGGCAGCTCAATAAATTCTCAATACAAGGCTATCTTAAAGCGCATGGTGGGATGGAGGACTTTATGGAGGTAAGGCTTTACGGGCAGCGGGTGGGCGGGGCTTCGCGAAACATAAAAGCACATAAATGGGAGGGGATTTGGCCATATGAGTAATGTTTTGTATATAGCCCTGCCTCCTCCTCCCTAAGGCACTGAGCACTCGCATCCTCTAGTTGTGCTGCTGCGGCCACCGGCCAGTATTACATATGAGGTCAGTGACTGACATAGTGTCTTGCTAGTGGTGTGACTGGGTGCAGGGGGGAATCTGCGGGCCCTGAGGACGGCTCGGGCCCTGAAGAAGCTAGACCCTCGGTAGTTACGCCACTGAACAGAGCAGCTGCTAGTCTGCACATCAGGGAAGACAGCAGGTGTTGTTGTATCCTTACCTCCAGACGGCCCGTGGGACATTGCGGAAGGGACATATGGACAATCCCCATGCTGTTAAAGAAGCCAGTGTCAAATGAGCTGAGTTACCCATTTACATGGCATCCTTACACGGGTCATTCCTGGATCCAACCCTGGTAGCTATCTGGTTCAGATTCCTGGGTCACTGGACTCGTTTTTCCATAGAGATCAGCACAGGTTGATGCATGTTCATGGGCAAAATCCCAGGTTTTTCAAGGCAGTATAAAAATGGTATCTAGAACTTCTGACTGAGCAAGATAATACAGTTGTCATATATTGTCCGGTAAAGTGCACTGACGATCTGTACATATTGGGGCAGCACGGATGGTGTAATGGTTAGCATTAGTGCCTCACAGCGCTGAGGTCATGGGTTCGACCCCCACCATGGCTCTAACTGTGCAAATTTGTATATTCTCCCCTTGCTTGCGTGGGTTTACTCCGGGTACTCCGGTTTCCTCCCACAATCCAAAAATATACAGATAGGTTAATTGGCATCCAACAATAAATTAACCCTAGAATGTGTGTGTGTGTGTGTGTGTGTGTACATGTGGTAGGGAATAGATTGTAAGCTCCACTGGGGCAGGGACAGATGTGAATGTTCAAATATTCTTTGTAAAGCGCTGCGTAATATGTATGTGCTATATAAGAAACTGTTAATAAAAATGTAAAATATTACATAAGTTTTTGGGAAGAATTACTCATTTACTCTTATAATTTGTAGTTCCATCCTTGGAAAAAATAATAGGGTTCCTGGTGTTTGGGTTCAAACGGTGGCAAAAGAAATATGGACACGAGCATATGTGAATGTGTCACACAAGCTACTGTACCTTTATGGATTGTGCAACCAAGTAAAGATTTTGCAAAAAAGGAAACCAGTGGCTCATATACTGTCTTTGTTTAATAGCAAACATCCGCATATTTTCTGCAACTGTAGTTCAAAGTAGATTTTGGCTAGATCCTTAACCTACCAAACATAATGAGAATCTGTTAAATATTTACACAGTAAAATGCAGGATGATGAAATAGAAATGAAACGCAGCTAGATTGAAAGAGAACATAACTGAGTAACAGACCCCAAGAACCCACCAAAAGAGGTGTATTCTTGTATAGAGGTTATCACTCAATTCTGGAACATCGGGGACAGTACCAGGGGCATCGGGGACAGTACCAGGCTTCAGCCTGGTCAGGTAAGTCCTGGAGGGGGGGGACCCCTTCATTGGGGGGTCCCCACTCCCCCAGGGCCCCTGGCCAGGCTGACCGGTCAGGGGGTTAATGTTTTGGCCGCGGGAACTTATATCATAAGTGTCCCCCGGCTGTGACATTACCCTGCTGGCTGGTTGTGCCTGGGACTGGTTCTTGAAATACGGGGGACCCCTAGTCATTTTGTCCCCCGTATTTTGGGAACCGGACCTGGAGCCTGGGGCTGGTTGTTAAATATCGGGGAACCCCTATTTGTCGGGTTCCCTGATTTTTAATTACCGGCCCCGGCTCCTTCAGCCTGGTGCTGGTTACAGCTGTGGGGGGGACCCCACTCCGTTTTTTTTTTCATTTATTTAATTTTTCTATTTTTTTACACACTGCAGCCTGCACGGATCTGACTGATCCGTGCAGACTGCCTGTACGAATTCGTATTATTGGCCGTATATATGTGCCGCTAATATGAATGGTTAAACCATCGGAGGGTTACAAAGCAGTCGTATCTGACTGCTTTGTAATTTCCCCTCCGGAACACGACTTTGCATACGACTTAAACAGTCGTATGCATCCGTAGGGGAAATACGAATACGAAAAACTAGGTTTTTCATATTGGTAAATTTCCCCCATAATGTCCACTGTAGTGCTGCTGCTTAATGCCCCCTGTAGTACCACTTCATAATGCCTCTAGTAGTGCCGCTGAATAATGCCCCCTGTAGTTTAGCTGCTTAATGTCCCCTTAGGTGCTGACTCACCCCTGTAGTCACAGGTCTCCTCCTCCTCAGAGCTCGCAGCCCAGCAGCCATTCACCATTGCTGCCGGTATGCAATCTCTGACTGGCTCAGGAGCCGCCAGATAGGTGGGGGAAGCCTGTGGCACTGCTGTCCTCCTTCTCTCATCGGCGGCAGGTGCCAGAGGAGTGGGAGAAGTATTGAATGTAGCAGCACACAGCAGGGGATGCGGGGTTGTACAGCATACCAAAGAGAAAGTGTAAGAAAGTGGTCATGCCCTGGATGACTGCTGTGTGTATGTCCGAGGGTCACTAGACTCTCAAATCAACTCAATAGTAGAAAAATGGAAACACACAGCATGTCATAGCTCTCAGGTGTCTTAGCTTTGCGTGTCCCTGACATGTGGTGATGTCAGCTGCGTGCCTTCAGCAGCTGCATCACTGCCTCATTTCCAGGGGAATGCCCATGGGTGTGTCCACCCACCATTGCTCCACGCCCCCCACCTGCACTAGTCGGTGCGAATGGGATGGCCATGCCCCTTCACACCCAGCACATGCACATGTGCAGATATGGGCATGGGCATTAGAAAAGCATTGGTCCCCTGTGCAAATGAGCCATTTTACATGTGATTTTTACCACGGGTTCAGCTCCAATGCTGGACTCCAGATAGGGTTACCACCTAGTCCCTTTAATTCCGGACACATGTTAATTACACAGGTTCTGTGGCAGTTTAAAATCAGGTGAAGTGGAGTCTTGAAGTCAGCCAGCCACAGAACCTGTGTAATTAATATGTGTCCGGAATTAAAGGGACTAGGTGGTAACCCTAACTCCAGATAAGATAAGTAATAATGCATGGGTGCAATGTGGACCCCTTGGACCCAGTGGCCCTTGTGCACTGCACAGTTTCATTATAGAAACACCAATGTATATATGCAACCCATTTCCACCCAAATCCCTTGTTATTATATTACCCAGGATTTGGAACATGCCAGACCCAAAAGTGCCGTTCCCACTGTGGTGCTGACCCGTTATATTCCCAGATCAGCGCTGTTTAAATTCCAGTCTCCTTTTATCTGGCGCTTGGAGATGACTTCATCTCCGAGCACCGGGAAATTCAACAGTTCACAACTGCAATATGTGGCATTGGCCCTGTTAGACTACGTCCCTTTATTTATGCCATTCTACATCATGCTGGAGGCAAGACCGGTAGTCCTGAATTTGCTGGGCTGCTACCAGCCTCCTGTAAAATGAATGGATGCCTCATGCATGCGTGTGGCATTTATTTACCTTGAACAGAGCCAGGGGCGTAACTAGATCTTTGTGGGCCCCATAGCAAAATATTGAAATCCCCCCCCCCCCCCACACACACACTTTGGGGACAGTGTGTGTCTATGGGAAAAGTGTGTGGCTATGGTAACAGTGTGCATGTGCGGCAATGGGGATAGTGTGCAGCTATGGTGACAGTGTGCATATGCGGCTATGGGGACAGTGTGCGGCTATGGGGACAGTTTGCGTATGTGGCTATGAGGACAGTGTGTGGCTATGGTAACAGTGTGCATATGCGGCTATGGGGACAGTGTGCGGTTATGGGGACAGTGTGCGTATGTGGCTATGAGGACAGTGTGTGGCTATGGTAACAGTGTGCATATGCGGCTATGGGGACAGTGTGCGGTTATGGGGACAGTGTGCGTATGTGGCTATGAGGACAGTGTGTGGCTATGGGGACAGTGTGTGTGTGGCTATGGGGACAGTGCGTGTGTGGCTATGAGGACAGTGTGTGTATGCAGCTATGGGGACAGTGTGCATGTGGGTCATCAGTATGCGTGATTGGGGGGGTGCAGGCAAAATAAATTTTGTCTAAAACCAGCCAAGATTACTGACCTGTGGGATGCATGCAGACTGCATCTGATAGTTGGTGACAGCTGCCCTGTCTTCCTCGGCCCTGCCTGCATTTCCTCTGTACTTATGCTAGGCAGCTCAATAAATTCTCAATACAAGGCTATCTTAAAGCGCATGGTGGGATGGAGGACTTTATGGAGGTAAGGCTTTACGGGCAGCGGGTGGGCGGGGCTTCGCGAAACATAAAAGCACATAAATGGGAGGGGATTTGGCCATATGAGTAATGTTTTGTATATAGCCCTGCCTCCTCCTCCCTAAGGCACTGAGCACTCGCATCCTCTAGTTGTGCTGCTGCGGCCACCGGCCAGTATTACATATGAGGTCAGTGACTGACATAGTGTCTTGCTAGTGGTGTGACTGGGTGCAGGGGGGAATCTGCGGGCCCTGAGGACGGCTCGGGCCCTGAAGAAGCTAGACCCTCGGTAGTTACGCCACTGAACAGAGCAGCTGCTAGTCTGCACATCAGGGAAGACAGCAGGTGTTGTTGTATCCTTACCTCCAGACGGCCCGTGGGACATTGCGGAAGGGACATATGGACAATCCCCATGCTGTTAAAGAAGCCAGTGTCAAATGAGCTGAGTTACCCATTTACATGGCATCCTTACACGGGTCATTCCTGGATCCAACCCTGGTAGCTATCTGGTTCAGATTCCTGGGTCACTGGACTCGTTTTTCCATAGAGATCAGCACAGGTTGATGCATGTTCATGGGCAAAATCCCAGGTTTTTCAAGGCAGTATAAAAATGGTATCTAGAACTTCTGACTGAGCAAGATAATACAGTTGTCATATATTGTCCGGTAAAGTGCACTGACGATCTGTACATATTGGGGCAGCACGGATGGTGTAATGGTTAGCATTAGTGCCTCACAGCGCTGAGGTCATGGGTTCGACCCCCACCATGGCTCTAACTGTGCAAATTTGTATATTCTCCCCTTGCTTGCGTGGGTTTACTCCGGGTACTCCGGTTTCCTCCCACAATCCAAAAATATACAGATAGGTTAATTGGCATCCAACAATAAATTAACCCTAGAATGTGTGTGTGTGTGTGTGTGTGTGTACATGTGGTAGGGAATAGATTGTAAGCTCCACTGGGGCAGGGACAGATGTGAATGTTCAAATATTCTTTGTAAAGCGCTGCGTAATATGTATGTGCTATATAAGAAACTGTTAATAAAAATGTAAAATATTACATAAGTTTTTGGGAAGAATTACTCATTTACTCTTATAATTTGTAGTTCCATCCTTGGAAAAAATAATAGGGTTCCTGGTGTTTGGGTTCAAACGGTGGCAAAAGAAATATGGACACGAGCATATGTGAATGTGTCACACAAGCTACTGTACCTTTATGGATTGTGCAACCAAGTAAAGATTTTGCAAAAAAGGAAACCAGTGGCTCATATACTGTCTTTGTTTAATAGCAAACATCCGCATATTTTCTGCAACTGTAGTTCAAAGTAGATTTTGGCTAGATCCTTAACCTACCAAACATAATGAGAATCTGTTAAATATTTACACAGTAAAATGCAGGATGATGAAATAGAAATGAAACGCAGCTAGATTGAAAGAGAACATAACTGAGTAACAGACCCCAAGAACCCACCAAAAGAGGTGTATTCTTGTATAGAGGTTATCACTCAATTCTGGAACACTGTAAAGGGACATACACAAGGATTTTTTTTTTGCTGTTTTCTAAGTGAGAACAGGATATGGAGAAGCCAGTCGCACCGTGGAGTTAGGAATATATATTGTGAAGAGACCCCCTCCTATTATGTGGGTGCTAGGTATAAGTATAACCCATACCTCCCAACTGTCACGATTACAGTGGGACAGTCCCGATTTTCGGGTCCTGTCCCGCTGTCCCACCCGAGGCAGGCATTGTTCTGCTGCGGGGGGTGGCAGTTGGGATACCCCCCGATCTAATAGAATAGACGCTGTGCGCATGCGCACAGCGTCTATTCTCGTATGAAAATGAGGTTGCGGCTAATTAGCATAAGCCACACCTTCATTTGCATATGCCCCGCCCCCTTTTCGGACGCTCGCGCGGCTTCGCCCTATTTCCCCAACACAGAAATTGGGAGGTATGATAACCTGAGGGGTGTGCTATCACTGGACATTGGTTAAATACATTTTATGAGATACACAAAAGAAATGTCACTATGGCCCTTATTCAGATCTGATCGCAGTACAAATTTGTTCTCAAAATGGGCAAAACCATGTGCACTGCAGGTAGGGCAGATGTAACATGTGCAGAGAGAGCTACATTTGGGCGGGGTATGTTGAAGCTGAAATTTAAATTGTTTTTTTTTTTTTTACTTTGAATTTTTATTGTTTTTCAACATTAAAAGTGTGCATACATTGCCGCTGTTAACCATATCGTAATGCATTTTATACAAAAATATAAGCTGGGTGTCAGTTTTTTGGTTACACACATATACATACAATACAATACATTAAACTTACAGGTGATATTAAGTGTACACATTATAGTTAAGGTTAAATACACATCATCTATTCTCTAGTGCTAGAAGACAGTGGGGACAGTATACTATATTTAGTTGCTATCCTGTTTGTAGGGGGTAAGGAGGAGACTTACTGCTTGAGTGCGTTTTACTTATGTCCTTTATTTTATATCTAGTGTCGTACTTCCGCCCTATGTCCAAGTTCATAATCTTGAAGATTATAGATTTATTCCGCTGCACGATTTGCTTCAGCAATTTTATTGTGCTGTCGTAGCCAGGCATGTCTAATTTGAGCCTCCTGATTTAAGTGCCGCTATTGGTGCCTTAGTGGCTATTCCGTTTAGTGTTTTGTTTTTGTTTTTATATAATAATAATAATAATAATAATAAAAGTGAAAGTAACAAAAAAGAAAAGTGTATAAATACTTATATAACAGACATTAAATTCTAATTACTAACGTCGTGGTTGTTTAGTGCTGCATGGCTGGATTCCAGCCATCTATGCCAAATATTTTTGTGTGTGTGTAAATTATTTCTATTTAGATATATATATTTCTCTTGTGTGGCTGTGTGTCTAATTAGTGTTATCCATACCGTGTATTCTGGGCCATCTTTAGACAGCCAGGTTCTAGCAATCAGCATTTTGGCTACTGCACACATATTAAATATGTATGCCTTGTCGAATTTATTTATCGTTCTATCCGTGCAGATACTCAGTATACAACTTTTAGGGTTTAGTACAGATTCGGAAATACCGGTCTTCACCAGGGTACGTATCACTTTACCCCAAAATTCTTTTAACACTACGCATTCCCAGATCAAGTGCCAGAATGACCCTGTCTCACTCCTGCATTTGGGGCATAGGGGGGATGATCTGCCTCCCATATTTACCAATCTTGTCATTGACAGGTAAGATCTGTGCAGGATGTATAGTTGCACCTGTTGCATTCTTATCGAATTTGTCGCACATTGTACCGATGTCATAGCCATTTTCCATTCACCTATCGAAAATGACCCAACATCGGTTGCCCACTTCTGGTTAAGCTTTTCCATTCCATCTACACACATCGCATCCAGTATTAAACCATACATCCTGGAGACACCTTTCTTCCCCCCCCCCCCCCCCCCCCTTTTGTAGGGCTTGTTTAATTGGTTATACCGAAAAATTTGGTGTTATATTTTTAAACTGAGCTTCTAGAGCACATCTTAATTGCAGGAATCGGAAGAAAAAAGATTTTGGGAGTGAGAACTCTTCAGTCAATTGCAAAAAGACTTCATCCCTGTAGGGTCATAGAGCTGACTAATGGTTACAATTCCATATGGTCCCCATATTACATCCGGCTGGATGGCCCTCATCTCACTAAAGTTTTTATAATCTGATATGGGGTGATCTATTTCAATATCAGAAAATTTGACTAAGTTATTGGCCTCACGCCAAACTTTTACTGCTTGTACCACCAGTGGTGGGTCTTTGTTGGTAACCTTGCCCTTCAGTAGATATTGTAATGGTGTACAGTTTATATCTCCTTGTGCCAACAGGATCTTAACCAGACTGCTACCGTTCTCTTCTGTTACCCAATTTTTTATGTGCATTAATTGTCCTGACAGGTAATATAATCTAAAATTGGGGAGGGCAATCCCGCCTTGCTCCTTTTTCCGCATTAAGGTATTCAACTGTATTTTGACCCTTTTGCTGTTCCAAACAAACGATGATATCAAGCTATTTATTTTTTTAAATATCGATACTGGCAAATACACTGGTGACTGCTGTATAATGTATAGAAGTTTAGGCAAAACAATCATTTTTATCAGGTTGACTCGACCTGTAACCGTAAGCATTCGTTTTTTCTAGGATTTGAATTTCACTGAAATAAAATCCAGTAATGGCTGCACATTTAATTGACTGAACTCATATGGGTCTCTTGATATCCAGATCCCAAGATACTTAAAAGATTCAGTCCAGTCAATTGACAGCGTATCACACGGCTCATTCGCTGGTTGTTGCTTCAGAGCCAATATACTGGACTTATTTACATTAATTCCAAACCCAGAGTATCCGCCATGAATCTTAATCAAGTGTAACACCTTGGGTGCTGCATTTACATAGTCTTTTAAAAAAATTAATAGATCATCCGCATATAATGCAATCGTATCGGTGCACGGTCCAGCATCAAAGCCCTCGATTCCAGGGCATGATCTTATGGCACATGCCAAAGGTTCGATCGCCAATGAAAACAGACTTGGTGATAGAGGGCATTCCTGCCTTGTCCCTCTGTAGAGGGAGAAGGCAGTGGATGTCCAGCCATTAACCGACACCTTGGCTGTTGGATTGCTATATAGAATTTGAATCCATCTAATGTAATTTTGAGCCAAATCCAAATGCTTTCAGGACCTCCCACAAGTACACCCACTCGACTGCATCAAATGCCTTAATGGCATCTAGGGACATAATTGCTGAATTATTTGTAATATTTTGTGGTACCTGAAGATGCCTAAATACTTTCCTTATGTTTATGGATGTTGATTTACCAGGTAAAAATCCTGTTTGATTAGGGTGAATAATTTTTTCCATATGCCCATTGAGTCTTGTCACCAGTATCTTTGCCAGTATTTTTGCCTCCGATGGAAGCAACGAAATGGGTCTGTATGCCTCAGGGTCTATAGGGTCTTTCCCCTGTTTAAGCAAAAGTATGATTCTAGCCTCCATCATAGTTTGGGGACATTCCCCTTTCTCAAAGCAGGATACAAAGAGCTCCAATAGTAAGGGAGCAAAAAATGCTACGTATTTTTTATAAACGTCAATGGGTATCCCGTCTAGACCCGGGGCCTTACCCCCCGGTAGTGCCTTGATGGCCTGCATTACCTCTTCTAGTTTTATTGGGGCATCTAGGTCAGCACTATCCTCCCCTTTCAGGCTTGGCAGTTTAATATTTCTCAGGAAGTTTTGCGTTTGTAACTGATCAAACGCAGACTTTGATGAGTATAGTGTCTCATAAAAATCTTTAAATACTGCACCAATGTCTCCTGTTTTATATTGCATAACCCCATTTTTATCCCAGATCTTATGGGTGGAGTTTATGGGATTATCTGCATGGGCCAAGTATGCCAAGTAGCTACCCGCTTTATCAGAGTTAGCATAGAACCTCTGTGAGTTGAATTTCATATATTTAATATTTTCGGTTTTTATATAATCAAGCCACTTTTCTCTAGCGGTATCCCAAGCTATTTTTGTTTCAGGAGTATCATTGGTCAGATATTCAATTTCACTCTCATTTCATGCTTTTTCAAGATCTGTAATTATTAGTCTACTTGTTCTTTTGATTTTGCCTGTTCTTTTTTTCAGAGTACCTCTCAGATACACTTTAAAGGCATCCCATGTTATCATATCTGGTGCTGTCCCTTTATTGATGTCCCAAAATTCGCCCCAATGTGCAGTTAACCCTCCCATGGCTGCGGTGTTGGTTAGCCATGTGCCGTTAAATTTCCAAAATGCGCATCCTCTGTTAGCACAGTCTTCTAACTCTATTTCCAAGGGGGAATGGTCTGAAATACCCCTAGTTTTATATCCCACTTCTAATACATGTGGCAATAGTTCTCTGGTTATTAAAACCAGATCGATTCTAGAGAAGGCCATGTAGGATGCAGAAAAGCACGAGAATTGTACCAAATTTGGGTTTTTAGCTCTCCATGGGTCCACCCATCCTAGATCGTTAATAAAATTCCCAAAGTTTCTAGAGCTACTTTCAATGCTGTTACCCATCTGGGTTTTTTTCCATCTATCTAGCTTAGGATCTAATATATTGTTAAAATCCCCTATGCACACTACTGGGGCCTCTGGCACATTTGCCACAAAATCGGCGGCTTTAACCAACACATCGAAGGCAAAGGGAGGTGGAATATAAACCGCAAGCAAATAGCAATTATATATGTTTAGTGTTAATAACACAATCCAGAAAAATATACCGACCGCCTGGATCAACCTTAACTCTATTACAGATAAACACTACTGATTTTTTAATCAAAATTGAAATACCCCCTGCGGCGGACGTATGGTATGCATGGCTCACCCAGGCTCTCTTGAGTGCCTGTAGTTTTGCTCCTATCAGGTGTGTTTCTGTTAAACACACTATATCCGCTTTGCTTTGTCTAATCTGGCGCATAACCAGGGAACGCTTTATTTTGTCGTTCATACCCCTAGTGTTCCATGTCAATATACGGACCATTTATTTCTTAATTACATATTTCTAACGCACACCATGCTCCCCCTTCATTCCCCACAGGAGTCAACACATTATCTATCCCATCTTGATACCCCACTGTCTTCAACAAAGTTACACAAATATCACCACATTTACCCCCCTCCCCCCACCCTATATGCCCCCCCTCCCTCGGCATATTTAGTATACCCCTCCCCCCACACAATTATATGAATCTGATATTATATCCTTCTAGAGGCTTAACACTCCCAAGACCACGTTAACATACTGCGGCAACCCTTCCCACCTCTCCCCTGGCATTTGTACACCTGTGTATACCAGGATTTTCTTTGTAATTTAAGAAGCTAGCTGGCGTTTTGATGGAGCCCTTCTATCTAGCCACTCCCCCGCTTCTTTGGGGGTCTGGAAGAAAAAAGATTCCCCCTCCGCTATTATCTTCAATTTAGCTGGAAACAACATGAAATATTTTAAATCGAGTTCTCTCAGACGCTTTTTTATATCTGCAAATTTAGTCCTGTTTTTTTGGACCTCTAATGAAAAATCAGGAAATGCTGATATTTTAGTCCCCTCGTACTCCAACGGGCCTTTCGTACGAGCAAGACGTAGAACTGTGTCCCTGTCTTGAAAGTTCAGCATTTTTAGGATCAGAGTGCGAGGGGGTGCTCCTGGTTGAGGGAGCTTGGTTAGCACTCTATGCGCCCTTTCAACAGCGAATTGCTTGGAGAATGATGTCACATTGTAATTGTCGCTTATTAATTGCTCCACAAACTTTGGCACATCACTCCCTTCTGCTCTTTCTGGGAGCCCCACCAGCCTGATGTTATTGCGGCGCAGCCTGCCTTCAACGTCTGATAATTTATATTTAATTTCACAGATTTGGCCCGCCATTTCTTCTACTGAGTGCTGCATTTTGTTGTTAGACTCTTCGGCTAGAGACAGGGCTCTCTGCTTCTTTCATCCAATCTTTCATGTCTTTCATATCTTGCTTTATCTGGATTACATCGGTCTGTACATTGTTTATTTTTTCCAGTAGTCGCGTCTCGCTGCTGCTAATAGCATCCAGGATCTGTTGTAGCGTCGTATCTTGGGTGGTAGTGGGGTTAGACCCTTTTGAGGGGGTAGTTTGGGGGGTGGTGAGTGTTGTTTGAGATGTATTTCCTGTCTGGGATCTAGCATACTTTTCCAGATGCGCTGCTGCCGCAGTGCCAGTTTTTCCCATGTTTATAGGCAGGGTGATTATACTATATGTACAGCTCTTGTACAGCAAACAGTCTGCCTTTTATACTTTGCACTGTGTCACAGGTGTCCTGCTGGTCAGTCCAACTTTACCAGCTTGCACAGTTTTTATACAACAAGCAGTCCCTGCTTCTGTGACAGGTTGAAGATTGCACCTTGTACTTTATCACAGGTGCCCTTCTAGGCAGACCAGCATTACCAATATACACAACGTTTACACAGCAGCTGGTCTCCACTTCTCTGGCAGGCTGCGCTCTATACTTTACTCTTTATCACAGGTGCCCTGCTGGCCGGTCCAATTTTACCGATTTATACAATGTTTTACACGGCAGAAGGTTTATACAGCAGGTAATCCCTGCTTCAGAGACGGGATATATTTTTGCACCTTGTGCTTCACCACATGTATCCTGCTAGACAGTCCGGCACTACCAGTTGTGCCTATACAGTAGTTCAGTTCACCACACTCCCCTACTGCACATATTTAATCGCTCCAATAGGGTATGAAAATTGTAGTTCAACTTACCCCCACTACACACCCTTAAGAGCCACTAGTACGGCTGTGTGGAGATGCCCCTGATGTCCTGGCGTCACACCTTCTCTCCCTTGTGTTTGGGCCTCTCTGAGGTCTCTGGCGTCCAGGTGCTGTGACTAATTTTTGGGGGTCACCCCTGCCCGAGTCTGCCGTTCGCGCGCTGCTGCGCCTAGGGAGCTGGACAGGTGAGCCGGACAAGGGAGCCGGACAAGGGAGCCGGAGAGGCCGCCTCGTCATCAACCTGCGCCGGTCAGCTGGGCCGCCGCGTCATCGATTGCGTCATCCACCGCGTCAGCGCCTGGTACCAGGAATCAGAACGCCGGCCAGCAGGATCACTCACACCGCTTGCTCCTACAAACACATGGAGCCAGGGGAGAGCGTTACCTCACACGTCCTCACTCGCTCTCAGCCGTGGCCACGCCTCCGATCGGCTCTCTGAAATTTAAATTGTGGTGTAAAAATAAAGCAGCGAGTATTTACCCTGCACAGAAACAAAATAACTCACACAAATCTAACTCTCTCTATACATGTTACATCTGCCCCCAAGTACGTGTGGTAAATTGCCACTGTGTGCTTATAATCAATATATCGTACTGAATCCCTGGATACACTCAGTATACACTGTATTTAGTGATTGCTCAAGAGCGCAGGGACGCGCAGTCAGGGGAGGCAGGGGAGGCAGTGCCTCCCCTGTCATTAATGATTAATATAATAAAATAATACTTATGACACATATTATGTGTCATATGCAGGGCTATTTTTCAGCCGGAATGGTCCGGAACGCCGTTCCTGAAGCTCAGATAAAAAATGATGTCATCAGGAACGGCGTTCTGGAACCTGCTCCAGGCCGCCCGGCATAGCCTGCCCGCTCCCTGTCAGTGTCTGCCCGCCCGTCCACCCGCCCATGTATCCGGCCACCCGCCCATCAGCTGCGGCTGCCCTTGCCTTCCTTCCCCTGCACACAGAGAGACAGACGCTAGAAGTCATAGTTCACCTCTAGCGTCTGACAGGTAGCACAGCTCTGCAACTTCCTGGTAATGCTGCAGAGCTGTGCTTCCTGTCAGACGCTGGATGTGAAAAATGACTTCTAGCGTCTGTCTCTGTGCGCAGGGGAAGACAGGATAAGGCAGGGGCAGCAGCAGCTGACGGGCGGGCACGTATTAACCACTTGGCAACGAGCTGGAACCCCTGGCAATGGAATATAACCCCCCCTTGGCAAAGTGCAAAAAATATTAACCCCTTGGCAATGAATAAGCAAGAACCCATGGCAATGGACATTAACCCCCCTCCCCTGGCAATGAGCATTAACCCCCCTTGGCAATGAGCAAGAACCCCTGGCAACCCCTGTTATGGAAGGAGGAGATGGAGCTGACCCTGGTGGGGCTGCAGTACTCCGGGAAGACCACCTTTTGTGAACGTGATTGCGGTGAGAGATGGGGGCAGCAGGAGGCCCGGCCAGGGAGTGGGGTTCAGGGATGGCGTGTAATTACAGCTCTACCACTGGGATTATTTCACGGTGTGGGGCATATGTATAACGGGCATCTCTGTGTGGGGCATATGTATAATGGCCATCACGGTGTGTGGCATATGTATAATGGACATCTGTGTGTGGCATATGTATAATGGCCATCACGGTGTGTGGCATATGTATAATGGGCATCTCTGTGTGTGCCATATGTATAATGGCCATCACTGTGTGTGGCATATGTATAATGGCCATCACGGTGTGTGACATATGGGCATCACGGTGTGTGGCATATGTAATGGGCATCACGGTGTGTGGCATATGTATAATGGCCATCACTGTGTGTGGCATATGTATAATGGCCATCACTGTGTGTGGCATATGTATAATGGCCATCACGGTGTGGGACATATGTGTAATGGGCATCACGGTGTGTGGCATATGTATAATGGAGCATCATGGTGTGTGGCATATGTATAATGGAGCATCACGGTGTGTGGCATATGTATAATGGGCATCTCTGTGTGTGGCATATGTATAATGGCCATCACTGTGTGTGGCATATGTATAATGGCCATCACTGTGTGTGGCATATGTATAATGGCCATCACTGTGTGTGGCATATGTATAATGGCCATCACGGTGTGGGACATGTGTAATGGGCATCATGGTGTTTGGCATATGTATAATGGCCATCACGGTGTGTGGCATATGTATAATGGAGCATCACGGTGTGTGGCATATGTATAATGGAGCATCACGGTGTGTGGCGTATGTATAATGGCCATCACGGTGTGGGACATATGTGTAATGGGCATCATGGTGTGTGGCATATGTATAATGGCCATCACGGTGTGTGGCATATGTATAATGGCCATCACGGTGTGGGGCATATGTATAATGGAGCATCACGGTGTGTGGCATATGTATAATGGAGCATCACGGTGTGTGGCGTATGTATAATGGCCATCACGGTGAGGGACATATGTGTAATGGGCATCATGGTGTGTGGCATATGTATAATGGAGCATCACAGTGTGTGGCGTATGTATAATGGAGCATCACGGTGTGTGGCATATGTATAATGGCCATCACTGTGTGTGGCATATGTATAATGGCCATCACAGTGTGTGACATATGTATAATGGGCATCACGGTGTGTGGAATATGTATAATGGGCATCATGGTGTGTGGCATATGTATAATGGAGCATTATGGTGTGTGGCATATGTATAATGGAGCATTATGGTGTGTGGCATATGTATAATGGAGCATTATGGTGTGTGGCATATGTATAATAAGCGTTACGGTGTGTGGCATATGTATAATGGGCCAATTCTCTGCGTGCAGGTTGCAAAACCGCGGTATAACGTAGTCTTTTCCTGTAATGCTGTGCCCCTTGCAGTGAGGCTACACCCCTGTTTTTTGGGGGCGCGCCTTAGGCGCGTGCATATTCTCCACTTTGCTGCTGGGGATTGTTATGTTACTGCCACTGTTGGGAGGAATTATATGTTTTGTTTGTAATGCCCCACCCCTTGTGTAGCTCCTCCCACATCCCCGCCCACTTTCTGCCCCGCCCACAGTTCCTGAACCTATTTTCCTACAAAAATAGCACTGGTCATATGTATATGCTTTGTATTATTATTATACTTTTTTCTCCATGTAACGCTTAGTTCACTTGCTTAGCTAATATTTTGTGCCTCCACCCAAGCTTTTGTTATAATGATCCTATGGGTAATTAAAATAGGTTAGCTAGGGATAACCTCTAATTCTAATATACAGATTAGTTATTCAATACAGTTATAAAGTAAAAACGTCTTTATATTTCTTATGATAAATTAACAACACAGGCTATATTAGTATACATTAGTATAATAACAATTATCAAATATTAAAGTGGAAATAAAAAACAATTATATATATACCTGTACAACAGACTACTTGCATGCAATACAAAAAAACTTTAGAAAACCAATTTGTTAGATTTGAATATATATATACCCGGGTATAAATAAAAAATGCAAATGATTATTATTACTAATATGTCAATCCCAGTTGTGCGCAGTTGGGGCCCATATAAGATCCAGTATAGCCACTTACTATATAAAGTCTCTGTATTCTAGAAGAGCATTAAATTCCGCTATGTTCTCCTTTGACGTATTTTGACCTCCAGTTAATAAAGTGTATCTCAGGTTCGTGTCCTTTGCCACAATGACATCCAAACTATACTTGTGCTGAATCCCACCCTGAGAAGTATACTGTACAACTCTTCTCTAATTCTTTTCTTCTCTTCTCTTTTCTTTAATGTAAAGTAACTGTGTTAGCTGCATATGCGTTTATCTGAGCACAGTCCTGCAGAAGCACAACAGGCTATGAAGGCAAATGATACAACGTTGCAATCGCTAGCAAATCATTTGAATCTCTTGAAATGTAACATTTAGATGAAAGCATGTATCAATGTGTATCAATGTCCTCAGCTCAGTTTTGTAAGTTCAGGCCCGACTGTCAATGTATAAATGTATACAGCTTTACTTTTATTCCTGAAACTGTTCCTCTGGAGCTTATATTGAGACTAAACTCACTTCTTAAACATGCAACGTGTCCTCGTCACTTTATGTTTGCAACAGATATTAGAAGCTGTCTGCACTTAGGATGTTAATAATTATAGTCTCTGTATTCATAAAACGACATGAATTATCATCACATCATATGACATAGATAGCAGCTCTAACATAGCACCACACACAGGTTATACTGGCTGCCTGGCCATTGTACTACAGCTTGGCTGCTCCCCCAATCTCTGACTTGCTACGGCTGGCTTGTGTATGCTGCAAGTAGTGTCTGTACACAAGGCTGCTGGCTTCACTGATGCCACTCACCGCTGCGTGGACTATATGCTCATCAGCCCTTCTTCACTTTATGGCCACTACAGCATCCATGGAAGAAAGTCTAGCACAGAAGCTGCTGCCAATTATAGTTAAGGCCCTGTATGGCTTTACTCTATTACTGACTCCTGCCGATGCCGAAAAGACCACCCTCATGACAGGTATTGCTCCCTTGATGCCCTGCTCTGGCTGTCACTCACTCACAGTGCCCATCTTTGCTCTAGTTACAGCACAGCTCCTTTACCAGCAGTGCAGGTAGCTCCTAGGATGTCAGTCCTGTCTGGGGTAATGGCGGGGTTTTTTTTAACTGTCAATATGATGTTTTCATACTCTTCCCTAGGACTGAAAGAAATTTAAAGGGTGAATGGGGTTCCTACAGCGCAAGCTGCTGGGATGTATGGTGAAAGAGGCCAAGAGGGAAAACACCACCCCATCTGGTAGTGAAGATAAAGACAAGAAGGGAGGCCCTTCACCAATCATATAGCGCTAAAAGTGAAAATTACTTTCCTGATAGTATTTCTAAGTTTTCTGGTCTTGTTCTTTTAATAGTATCTGTAACAAGGAAACACAAACACCTTCCCCCTCGTGTAATACTGTTGTAACACAGGGGTGTGTTGCTCAAGCCTCTAGGACTATAGCAATATACAGGTATTTAAATATGCAAATGTGTCTTTCCGGGGCACCCCCCTTTCAGGGTACTCACACAGGATCTGTGAGTGCAAACGCGTCTCAAGATCTTTTCCACTTTCCACGTAGAGTATGGGACAATACAGATTTCCACTCTGATAGAATTAAAAGTGATCCTTTATTACAATTTGTTAAAAAAAGTGCAGTTCTATGGTGCAATATCTGTACTCATCTGTTAGGTTCAGGAAGTCCAACAGTCAAGGTGTGTAATCAGCTAAAAAACGGGGTCCCGTTTTCAGCGTTACTGCGGTCTTCCCTCCTTCCCACCAGATAAGGTCCAGGAGACCTTATCTGGTGGGAATGACTGGCATCATGCGACTCCCTTGTCACGAAGCAT
Organism: Crinia signifera; assembly: GCF_055691185.1. Lineage (NCBI taxonomy): Eukaryota > Metazoa > Chordata > Amphibia > Anura > Myobatrachidae > Crinia > Crinia signifera. The sequence continues at coordinate 98,604,529 of NC_139220.1, read as the reverse complement.
AAGGTGGCTCTGGAAGTTTCCACAAGTGTCCCTTTATTCTCTTGCCAGCCATGTGTAAATACATGAAATACATTAAAATGTGTAAACACATGCACTTATCTAAGTATATACATCATACATTAATTATGTTCCATCAATAAAAATGACATATATACACATACATATACATACACACATATACATACACATAAACATAACTGCTCATGAACTACAGATTAACTTTTAAATCCTAGCCTGTGCCTATGGAAATATGTATTTATAGACAAATGTTTTTCACAGATATTACTATATTTTCATAAATGTATGCCTATCTGTTAGTATCTCTTACAATTATATGCCTATTCAGAGCACTGAGTTTAGTTTGAAAATAGGGCGCTACATCCATTTTCCTTTATTTTTAATAGTTTAGGAGGCACCAAGTGCGGTGCCTCCCGTTGCCTATAGTATAGAATTAGAACATAGGCGGACGAGCCGCACGGGGTGCCGTTGGGGGGGGGATGGACACGCGGAGCCAGGCTGATAGCTCCAGCTATTAGCTGGCCACCGGCACCGCTTATATAGGCAGACGAGCTGCACGGGTTGCCGTTGGGGGGGGGGGGAATGGGAGCGCGGAGCCAGGCTGATAGCTCCCGCTATTATCTGGCCACCGGCACACACTATGCTGCACGCGATCTCTCAGCCTGCACCATCTCCTGTGCGGTTCCTGTTCTGTATCTGCTTCTGTCTAAATGCTGGGCCAGGGACGTTCTGTGCTGCTTAGGTAAGCACTGCAGTATCAGTAAAAGGGTGCTGTGTGCGTGTGGCAAATGTGGAGGGTGGGGGCTGTGTATATGTAAAGTGACAGAGGTGTGTGTTTGTGTAACGTAATAGAGGTGTGTGTATGTGTAAAGTAATAGAGGTGTGTGTATGTGTAAAGTAATAGAGGTGTGTGTATGTGTAAAGTAAGAGGTGTGTGTTTGTGTAAAGTAACAGAGGTATGTGTTTTTGTAAAGCAATAGAGGTGTGTGTATGTGTAAAGTAATAGAGGTGTGTGTGTATGTGTTAAGTAATAGAGGTGTGTGTGTGTGTGTGTGTGTGTGTGTGTGTATTTGTAAAGTTATATAGTTGTGCACTGTATCTATGTGTTTCTGTAAAATAAGTGTGTTTTTAAATGAAAGAAGTATACATTATGTGCCAAATGTACTAGCCTCTGCGTTCAGTAGTTGTGCAGCATGCTGGCTGAACTCGAGGTTCTTTTAAAGAGGCAGACATTTACAAGGCAAACCCATCCCTTGTAAACGATTGCCCTCTTAAAAAAACCTCGGAGTTCAGCTGGCATCCTGCACAACCACGGAACACAGTCTAGTACATTTGGCCACAAGTGTTTTTTTTAAGTAGAAGAGGTATGTGGGCAGACCAATGGTCAGACCCGTGACAGCTTGGTAGAGCCAGCGACGAGGGGGTATGTGGCAAGTGCTGGGTCCAAGTTGCTTCTGCGCTGTCAGGCAGGTGCTGCTTTGCTGGTCTCTCTGCTGCTTATGCAGATGGCAGCTCCAGGGCAGCCGAGAGAGGGGGGGAGCGGGTACAAATTACCCGGGCCCAGGCTTGCTGGGGGGGCCCCGCAGGGGCCCTGGTCCGACCCCTCCCTTCCCCCTCCGTCCCTCCAGGGTAGCAACAGCAGCACACACTTCTACAGCATGTGCTGTGCATGTGTGCTGCTGCTGAGATTACAGTTTTTAGAGTTTTCTTTCACCCTCCTTAAAACATTTTGGGGGCGTGGCCTAAGTGCGGGAGGTGCCCACACCTCCCTCACTTAGGCCACGCCCCAATTTTTTTACCGGGGCCCGGAATTCCTCTCGGCTGCCCTGGGCAGCTCCCACACCTGCCTGTCAGTGCAGAAGCAACCTGGACCCAGCTCTCCCCACTGACCCCCTTGTTGCTGACTCCACCAAGCCAGTGCCTCACCAACCGCTAACCACACCGCACGTCACTGCAAGAAAGAGGTCAGGCTAGAATCTCTTTTCGATTTGTGTGATATATTACACTATCGGGCAGTAAGCATGTCCATACATATATCCTATTTGAACTATGCTTTTGGCTGTACAGGATCAGCTCCTGTCCTGGTCTGGGCTCACACCGGGTTCTGACTGCAGTCAGATCGCCCAGTGTGTAGGCTGGTTCACAGGTACAGACATGGACCAGCGCCAATCTCCTGCCTTGTGGGGAGATCGCAGTGTCTGAGTGTGAACACAGCTAATCAGCCTGGCCGGCAAATGCGCAAGGTGCCTGGGATGATGCATCGAGCTTGTCGACGGACGGACGGACTCCTGAGTGTGGAGAGCCGCCTGTGACCACCGCTAACTATACAGATCAAAATACATTCAATGGGGAGGGGGGCAAGGGGCAGTGTGAAGTGAAATGAAGCACAAATCGCTTTGTGTGTACACCCCTTAGGAATGGAGATATACGGTTCTGCATGTCGCCCCTGTCAGCTCAGATATTTAGTGTATGCACTAAATATTTATACATACCACCTAGCAAGAACATAGAACGCACAGTGGTTAGCACAGATTGCTTATCACACATTGCTATGTGTGTATGGGCGATCTTGGGATATTGCCCAAACTATATTGCTCAGCACATATGCTAAGCAGAAATTGCCCCATGTACAGTGGGTATATTTGAAATGTCCGCCAGACTCATCTAGAGGGATGTGCTCTGTGCTCCGCTATCCTCCCTTCTTTATCGTAGCGGCTTCAGCAACAGCAGCGGTGACAGATGCCAGAATGGACAGTGAACAGTACTTGAGGCATAGACTAAATGGCACTTTTGGAGGCTTTATGTGTCATTGGCACTACTGGGGGCATTGTTGTTTGAATAAGCAGGAGTACTGGGGGTAATAAGGTCTGCTGGTATTATATGTAATGGGCATTACGATGTGCGGCATAATGTGTAAGAGCCATTATGGTGTGCTGCATAATATGTAAGGGGCATTATGGTGCACCGCATAATGTGTAAGGGCCATTATGGTGTGTGGCATAATGTGTAATGGGCATTATGGTGTGTAGTACAATGTGTAATGGACATAATGTTGTGTGGCAATGGGTAACCGGCATTACTGTATGCATAATCCTAGTGCAGTGTCTTAGGTGCTCTAGATGGTGCAGTGCACATAAAGAGATCTAGCTGGTGCAATTTGTATAAGTGGCCCTAATTTGTGTTGGGGGGGCACCAATTCCTTTTCTGGATCAGGGCACTGAAACATCTACCTATGGCACTGCTCAAACTGGGAACATTATGTGTAAAGGCTCCATTACTATGGGCATTATACACACTTTTTTTTTGGCATGCACCTTCGGCACGCACTCCCTTCGAAAATAATTGGAGGGTGCAAATTTATAGTTTGCAGGGGGTGCTGAACACCCTAGCATGAGCTCTGTTTAGAAGAGCATATATGTGTGGTAGAAGAAAATCTGGGGCCACTTGCTAGTGTTTGCCCCCCAAGCCAGCACCTTCCTGCTTCAGGAGACGTCGACGGAAGAAAGAGTGCCAGTGGCCTGGGCTTGGGAGCTGGAGCCTTGGATTGCCCTGGTGGTGAGTGAGCACTGCAGCAGTGACACTGTGTTACTGGGGGGGAGCCAACACCGGCAGCGGGGTCTGTGGCAAGCTCTGCTGGCTTACATGTTTGTACTCACCCGCCACATCAGTCGCCACCAGCCTGCTCTACCTGTGTGTTCTGACTCTGTGCAGGGCACTGGGTAGGCTTTAACAGTCAGTGTGCCTCTGTTGCTCTGCTCTTTCCACCCACCCATGCCGCCGATGCCACTGTGTCCTCGCGGCCTGCCAGTTCAGTAATTCTACACTAGCCGCCCTCCTCCACTGTGGGGAAGGGGGGGGGGGGGCAGCCATCCAGCCAGCCAGCCATAATTGATCCGCGGCAATGAGCAGTGCACCACTCAAACCCAAATGCTGAGTATATATTGTTTGTGTACACAGTACTTATATTATATGTCCTGGAAGGGGCACAGAAATGACCAGGTATGATGGGGACAGTGTGGGGCTGGTATGATGGGGACAATGTGTGGCTGGTATGATGGTGATAGTGGTGTGATGGGGCAGTGTTGGGCTGGTATGATGGGCACAGTGTGGGTCTGTTGTGATGGGGATAGTGGTGTTATGGGGAACAGTGTAGGGCTGGTGTGATGGGGACAGTGTGAGGCTAGTGCGATGGGGACAGTGTGGGGCTGGTGTAATGGGGGACAGTGTGGGGCTGGTGTCATGGGAGACAGTGTGGGGCTGGTGTCATGGGAGACAGTGTGGGGCTGGTGTGATGGGGACAGTGTGGGGCTGGTGTGATGGGAGACAGTGTGGGGCTGGTGTGATGGGGATAGTGGTGTGAGCATGTAGGTAAGCAGCACTTATGTAGCATAATTTGTAATAGGCATTACGGTGTTTGGCATAATATCTAATGGACATAATGGTGTGTGGCATAACCTGTAATGGAAATTCTGGTGCAAATGTTTGTCCCTATTTATGGAGCATGTTGTGAATGTTATCTTAATCTGTGCAGCACTGTGTGAATTTTGGATCAATCCATGTGGCATTATGTGAATTTTGGCTCAACCTGTGTGGCATTATGTGAATTTTGGTTCAATCCGTGTGGCATTATGTGAATTTTGGCTCAATACGTGTGGTATTATGTGAATTTTGGTTCAATCCGTGTGGCATTATGTGAATTTTGGTTCTATCCGTGTGGCATTATGTGAATTTTGGTTCAATCCGTGTGGCATTATGTAAACTTTGACTCAATCTGTTTGGCATCATGTGTAAGGGGCAAGTATAATGGGGTCTACTATTTTGTGGCATCATTTGTAGAAGTGGTATATGGTGTGCTACACCTCACTCAAGACCACACCCCCTTTTCTGGAGCATGCGCGCCTTCGGCGTGCGCACAAATACATTATTCACTATTGACACCAAGGTGGGCCTGTGTACTTTAAATGCCAGGGCCTATTTTTAATCCCATTCCCACCCTTTCTCTGCTCTCCTCCTCTCTTTCCGCTCTCTGAGCGATCACACTGGCAGCACTAGCACCCCCCCTCCCCTATCTTGGTGCCCCCCTGTCATTTTCTCCTTGATCCGCCCTTGGCTGTGGGTACAACTGTGGGGTAAGTGACAGCTCCGGCGGGGCAGGCGCCTTCACCGCACAGCAATCTGCATCACTGAGCAATTGCCCTCAAGAAAGCCTCCCCCCCCCATTCCTGGCCACTCCCTGGCTCTCACACTTGTCACCGGCTTCCTCCCTTCTGCCTGGTCCCTGCCCTGGGGCTGCCACTTATACTGTACCTTGCGTCCCTCAGGCTCCGGTGTTCTTATTTATTTATTTATTTACAGTTTCTTATGTAGTGCAGCAGATTCCGTTGCGCTTTACAATAGTAAACAGTGATAAAACAAACTGGGTAACAAGAGACAGACTTAGAGGTAGGAGGGCCCTGCTGCAAGCTTACAGTCTTTAACTGGATGTAGCTGACAGCACCAATTGTGCTCCTTGCGCACAAAGAGGCACCCACAGGCTTGGGAGCTGCCTATCCTGGACATGTGGGTAGGAGAGGAAGGGTTAAATGCTGAGGGTTTTCTTCTCACCAGGCTGATACAATTTTACCACTTTTTGTGATGTCACATTCCAATAACAATATACCTATATTTATATGCAGCAAATACCCAGATTATTTCCTCCATTATTTACATAAACAATAAACATTGACAATTCCTTAGAAAATATATATTTTGGTGAATAAAATCTGTACTTGTTTCCTAGCACGGCGCCCGTCGGGGTTGATCGCATGCTTTAAGTTAACCCCTTCCCGACATTTGACGTATATATACGTCATGGCCGGGATGTACTTCCCGACACATGACGTATATAAACGTCATGGCTTTAAACTGTCCCCGCGTCTATAGACGCGGGGACAGAGGGACGATGTCTGCTGTCCCTGACAGCAGACATGTCCCTGCATGCCCAGGGGGGGCTGCGATGCCGCCCCCCGTCGGCGATCGCTGTGATTGGCTGTTCAGTGTGAACAGCCATTCACAGCGTTTTCCTGTGTTACCGGCGAATCAGACGCTCGGTAACACAGGTGTCAATCACCGCCGGGCGTCAGGGGGCATGAGGGGGTCATCGGTGATGACGACACCTCACCCCACCTGCCCCCAAGGCTGTGATTGGTCCGTGGGACCCACGGACCAATCACAGCCAAGGCGCGTGATTTAAACTAACGGTGACTGCACTGCAGACGCCATTCCGGTCTGGAATTGCGTGCAGAGCGGTCACCGTGCCAATCTGTCGTGATACATACCTGATCCTTGCCTGAAACTTACCTGATCACCGCTGATCACCGCTGGTAGCGTGCTGCCAGCAGCTGGATACTTCCTGGATCTTGTGACTTCTGTGTGTGCTGCTGCAGCAGTGTCATAGAGTCACAGATCGTGAGAGATAGGGACAGATAGTGACAGAGAGTGATAGAGAGTGATAGAGAGTGCTATATTTTGTGTCTGCTGCACCCCCTTTTGTGCTGATCACTATATCTGAGGTGATCAGCAACTTTTTGGGGGTGCAGAGGTTTTTTTTTTTTATATATATATACCTGTCAGTTGCAGCAAAGGTTGTGCTGCCTGTGCAACTGACTGCTGCCCCCCCCTGCTGCCCCCCCTTTTGTGCTGATTGTGCTGATTAATTAACTGATCAGCAACTTTTTGGGGGTCCAGGGTTTTTTTTTTTATATATATACCTGTCAGTTGCACCAAAGGTTGTGCTGCGTGTGCAACTGACTGCTGCCCCCCTGCTGCCCCCCCTTTTGTGCTGGTCAGTTTTAATTAATTAATCAGCAACTTTTTGGGGGTCCAGGGTTTTTTTTTTATATATATACCCTGTCAGGTTGTGTGTCTGCTGCCCCTCACTGCTAATCAGTGGTGCATCACTGCATCACTGATCTGCAGTTTTGTTTTTTTTGGAGAGTGCAGTGGGGTTTTGTTTTTACACCCACGTTGCTTGTGTGGGTGTCCTGTGGCCGCTGAGCGCTGATCAGTGACGTACAATCACTGAACAGCATTTTTGGCACAGGGTTGATATCATTTTTTTTTCTGCAGTTTTTTTTAATTGTTTTTTTTTTTGGAGAGTGCTGTGGAAATTTTTTTTAAATTGTTTTTACACCCACGTTGCTTTTGTGGGTGTCCTGTGGCCGCTGATCAGTGACGTACAATCACTGAACAGCATTTTTGGCACAGGTTGATATCATTTTTTTTCTGCAGTTTTTTTTTAATTTTTTTTTTTTTTTTTTTTTCACCCACGTTGTTTTTGTGGGTGTCCTGTTGCCTTTGAGCGCTGTTCAGTGACGGACGTTACTGACCAACATCTGTGCTCAATTTTTGGCGCAGGACCTTTTTTTTTTTTTTTTTTTAACCCCTTCAATTTTTTTTTTTTTTATTGGGATCAAATTCCTGTATAAAGTATTTTTTTTTCTGCACTACATACACACTACACACTACATACCCCCCGTGTTGAAATAAAGTTTGTACCCCCCCTACACTATACACGTGTTGAAACATTACACTTACAGAAACACAAAAATAAAAATGGCATCCCAAATGTCATCCCAAATGTCATCCCAGTCATCCAGAAGAATGTATTCAGCGGAGGAGGCATATGCCATGCTTGCCTCTGACTCTGACTCTGACACAGCCAGTGATGCAAGCGGGGAATTTGAAGGATTCGCCTTAAGCTCCTCTTCCTCCTCTGATGATGAGGGACCCCCTCAAAGACGCCCCCGTAGAGCAGCTGAGACCCCCCCTCAAATGATTGATCCCGTATGGACCCCACCACCAGACAATTTTGAGCCCCAGGTTCCTGAGTTTTTGGCCATCCCAGGAATCCAATTTGATTCAACAGGTCTCAGAGAAATTGACTTTTTCAAATTATTTTTCTCTGATGATTTTATAAATTTAATGGTGGACCAAAGTAATTTATATGCCCAGCAGTTTATTGCTCAAAACCCCACGTCATCATTTGCTAGGTGGACCCCTGTAGATGCAGTAGAGATGATGACGTTTTGGGGTCTGGTGTTACATATGGGCATAGTAAAAAAGCCAGAAATTAGGCAATATTGGAGTACAGATGTTCTGTACAGCACCCCATTTTACCGTATGGCCATGACTCAGGCTCGTTTTGCGATAATCCTTAAATTTTTGCATTACACCGATAATACACTGTGCCCACCCAGAGATGATCCCACCTTTGACCGGCTATTCAAAGTCAGGCCGGTCATTGATCATTTCAGTGCCAAATTTGCAGAGATGTACATCCCTGAAAAATTTATTTGTATTGACGAGTCCCTTATACATTTTAAAGGAAGGGTTAAATTCCGCCAGTACCTTCCCAGTAAGAGGGCAAGGTATGGCATAAAAAATGTATAAGCTGTGTGAAAGCACCTCAGGGTACACCCACAGGTTTAGGGTATATGAAGGGAAGGATTCAAGAATTGAACCGCCAGAATGCCCCCCCTCCCTCGTAGGTGTTAGTGGAAAAATTGTCTGGGATTTAGTGCACCCCTTCCTGGATAAAGGTTATCACCTCTATGTGGATAACTTTTACACTAGCATCCCCCTGTTTAAGGCCCTTGGTTCAAGAGGTACAGCAGCTTGCGGTACTGTGCGTAAGAACCAAAGAGGCCTCCCAAAAACGCACATTGCCCAAGTAATGAGAAGGGGTGAAAGCAGGGGAATATGCACCGAAAATATGTTGTTGGTCAAATATAAGGACAAGAGGGATGTCCTTATACTGACAACAATTCATGGAGACAGTACCACCTCCATCCCTGTACGAGATACCAGTACCCACACCTCAAAACCTAATTGTATCCTAGATTACAATAGGTACATGGGCGGAGTGGATCTTTCAGATCAGGTACTGAAGCCGTACAGTGCCCTGCGGAAAACAAAAATCTGGTACAAGAAGCTGGCCGTGTATATCATCCAGATGGCACTGTATAACGCTTACGTGCTATTCCGTTCTACCAGCCAGAGGGGGACATTTATGCACTTTCAAGAGGAAGTCATAAAGGGCCTAATATTTGGGAACCAGCAGGCAGAGGGCCCCAGTACTTCTAGTACTGGCCCCCGTATTGTACCAGGGCAGCATTTTCCTAACGAAATCCCCTCCACTGCAAGAAAGGGCAGGACACAAAAAAGGTGCAAAGTTTGCTATAAAAAGGGAATAAGAAAGGAAACTATTCTCCACTGTGAAACTTGCCCCGACAAACCCGGCCTATGTATAAAGGAGTGTTTTAAAATATACCACACATCTATGGATTATTAGGTTCATCATTTCACCGTGCTTCGGGGGTCTTGCTAATGCCACATAGCACCCACCATTCATTCCACCAGAATCTGAGCTGCAAAATCCAAAAATCACTCCTTCCCTTCTGAGTCCTGCCATGCACCCAACTGGTATTTTTTGGTCACATATGAGGCATTGCCATACTCGGGAGAAATTGGGGCACAGATTTTGGGGTGCTTTTTCTCCTTCATACCTTCTGAAAATGAAAAATTTTGAGCCAGAACTGCATTTTTGTGTAAAAAAATGTAATTTTTCATTTTCACTGCCCAGTTGTATCAAAATTGGTGAAACCCCTGGGGGTTTGAAATGTACACTATACCCCTAGATGAATTCCCTGAGGGGTGTAGTTTGCAAAATGGGGTCACTTGTGGGGGGGTTCCACTGTATTGGTGCTTTGGGGGTCTTGCTAATGCGACATAGCACCCACCAACATTCCACCAGAATCTGTGCTGCAAAATCCAAATATCACTCCTTCCCTTCTGAGTCCTGCCACTTTTTGGTCACACATGAGGCATTGCCGTACTCGGGAGAAATTGGGGCACAGATTTTGGGGTGCTTTTTCTCCTTCATACCTTCTGAAAATGAAAAATTTTGAGCCAGAACTGCATTTTTGTGTAAAAAAATGTAATTTTTCATTTTCACTGCCCAGTTGTATCAAAATTGGTAAAACCCCTGGGGGTTTGAAATGTACACTATACCCCTAGATGAATTCCCTGAGGGTGTAGTTTGCAAAATGGGGTCACTTGTGGGGGGGTTCCACTGTATTGGTGCTTTGGGGGTCTTGCTAATGCGACATAGCACCCACCAACATTCCACCAGAATCTGTGCTGCAAAATCCAAATATCACACCTTCCCTTCTGAGTCCTGCCACTTTTTGGTCACACATGAGGCATTACCGTACTCGGGAGAAATTGGGGCACAGATTTTGGGGTGCTTTTTCTCCTTCATACCTTCTGAAAATGAAAAATTTTGAGCCAGAACTGCATTTTTGTGTAAAAAAAAATGTAATTTTTCATTTTCACTGCCCAGTTGTATCAAAATTGGTGAAACCCCTGGGGGTTTGAAATGTACACTATACCCCTAGATGAATTCCCTGAGGGGTGTAGTTTGCAAAATGGGGTCACTTGTGGGGGGGTTCCACTGTATTGGTGCTTTGGGGGTCTTGCTAATGCGACATAGCACCCACCAACATTCCACCAGAATCTGTGCTGCAAAATCCAAAAATCACTCCTTCCCTTCTGAGTCCTGCCATGCACCCAAATGGTATTTTTGGTCACATGTGAGGCATTGCCGTACTCGGGAGAAATTGGGGCACAGATTTTGGGGTGCTTTGTCTCCTTCATTCCTTGTGAAAATGAAAAATTTTGAGCCAGAACTGCATTTTTGTGTAAAAAATGTAATTTTTCATTTGCACAGCCCAGTTGTATCAAAATTGGTGAAACCCCTGGGGGTTTGAAATGTACACTATACCCCTAGATGAATTCCCTGAGGGGTGTAGTTTGCAAAATGGGGTCACTTGTGGGGGGGGTTCCACTGTATTGGTGCTTGGGGGGGTCTTGCTAATGCGACATAGCACCCACCAACATTCCACCAGAATCTGAGCTGCAAAATCCAAAAATCACTCCTTCCCTTCTGAGTCCTGCCATGCACCCAAATGGTATTATTTGGTCACATATGAGGCATTGCCGTACTCGGGAGAAATTGGGGCACAGATTTTGGGGTGCTTTTTCTCCTTCATACCTTCTGAAAATGAAACATTTTGAGCCAGAACTGCATTTTTGTGTAAAAAAATGTAATTTTTCATTTGCACAGCCCAGTTGTATCAAAATTGGTGAAACCCCTGGGGGTTTGAAATGTACACTATACCCCTAGATGAATTCCCTGAGGGGTGTAGTTTGCAAAATGGGGTCACTTGTGGGGGGGTTCCACTGTATTGGTGCTTGGGGGGTCTTGCTAATGCGACATAGCACCCACCAACATTCCACCAGAATCTGAGCTGCAAAATCCAAAAATCACTCCTTCCCTTCTGAGTCCTGCCATGCACCCAAATGGTATTTTTTGGTCACATGTGAGGCATTGCCGTACTCGGGAGAAATTGGGGCACAGATTTTGGGGTGCTTTGTCTCCTTCATTCCTTGTGAAAATGAAAAATTTTGAGCCAGAACTGCATTTTTGTGTAAAAATTTTAATTTTTCATTTTCACTGCCCAGTTGTACCACAATTGGTGAAACCCCTGGGGGATTGAAATGTACACTATACCCCTAGATGAATTCCCTGAGGGGTGTAGTTTGCAAAATGGGGTCACTTGTGGGGGGGTTCCTAAATTTTAGCATCTTATGGTGCCTAGAAACCTACATGGTGCCTAAAAAATAATCTCATAAAAAGGAGGCTCCAAAATCAAGTAGGTGCTCCTTCTATTATGAAGCCTGTGGTTTGGTCAACGTGCACACTAGGGCCACATATAGGATATTTATGAAAACAAAAGAATTGGGGGAATCAATTTTTAGTCACATTTCTCTAGTAAAATCTACTGTGTTCCTTAGAAAAATGTATTAAAATTGCAAATCTGCAAAAAAAAAGAAATTTTGAAATTTCACCTACACTTTGTTTTAATTCCTGTGAAACACCTAAAGGGTTATCAAACTTCCAAAATGCTGTTTTGAATACTGTGAGGGGTGCCGTTTTTGAAATGGCATCATTTATGGGGGTGTCTCACATACAAGTCCCTCAAAGTCACATAAGAACTGAACTGGTCCCTAAAAAAAATCAGTGTTTGAAATTTTCTTGAAAATTTGAGAATTTGCTATTCATATTGTAAGCCTCCTAGTGTCCAAAAAAATTAAAAGGAAGTTGAAATAATGATGGAAACATAAAGTAGACATATGGTCTATGTTAGTTATTAACTATTTTGAGTGGTATGATTATTTGTCTCACAAGCAGAAAATTTAACATTTTGCAAATTGCTAAATTTTCCATTTTTTTACGACATTTTGGTATTTTTCACAAAAAAACACAGACTGTATCGACCCAAATTTACCACTAATTTGAAGTACAATGTGTCACGAGAAAACAATCTCAAAATCACTGGGATAAGTAAAAGCAAAAAAAAGTTATCCCCACTTAAGTGATACATGTCAGATTTGAAAAAAAGGGCTCTGTCAGGAAGGCAAAAACTGGCTGTGTCAGGAAGGGGTTAAGGTACTTGAGGCATGCGATGGACGCGATGGATGCGATTTTCTGTCAATTACCAGCTTTAATTGCCGGTAATAAGAAATCGCGTTGATCGCGTCCATCGCGTGTCATTATAATGGCGCGCGATGCGACCGACGCGATCAACGCGATTTTTCCATAGAGAACAATGTTAAATTAGTTTTTAAAGTAAAATCGCGTTGATCGCGTCGATCGCATGCCATTATAATTGCGATCAATGCGATTTTACATAGGGAACAATGGGAAATGGGCCAATATGGCCAATTTCTCATTGTATATGCCCCCTCATGGGTATTAAATATGGTTAATGCCCCCCCCCCATTGTTAATGCCACCCCACTATTGATGCCAACCCAAGTGGGGCGAGCGCAGCGGTACGCGTCCTCCGACCTTTTCATACCCCCACTATCCACGTCTGCGTGGAGTTGATTTTAGAAAGTGTGGCGAGCCCGAAGCGTGGCGAGCGCACACGTATACCTGTGAAGTTATGCTCGCCACGCTTCGGGTTCTGTTCTTGCCCTGACGGTCTCCTGGTGGGCCCTGGCATCCAGAGCAGCTATCAGATTCCTCTTTAGCTGCATCCTCGGTCCCAAGAATGATGTCACATGCGTATTGCATCCTTGGAAACTGAGATGCTGCTGAAGAGGAATACGATGGCCGCCGTGGACACCGGGGGATGAGGCAACAAAAAAAAAAACACAAAATATTCAGAAAACCTATGGTTTTCAGAATATTTTGGTATTGGAATTGGACATACAATAGGTCGACAGGGTCTAAAGGTCGACATGGTCAAAAGGTCGACATGGCAAAGGTTGACATGAAAAAAGTAGACATGCATCTTTGTACAACATTTTTAGCCGACAGGCATTATTACATGCCCTACCATCTACTAGAGTGCGGAGGGAGAATAAAATAGTGTGCCGAGCGCAGCAAGGCATCGAGCCAGAAGCATGGCGAGGTGACGCAGTGCACTTAGACAGTGTCCATGTCGACCTATGTCGACATAGACACCCTAAAAACATTAAAAACTCACGTTGAGCTTTTTCCATGTCGACCTTTAGACCCTGTCAACCTTTTGGCCCTGTTGACCTTGTGACTGTCAACCATAAGTGGTCTATCATGAGTCAGTCTATGTACCATAACCCTATATCCATCTAGTCATTTGGCCTAAATCAGGCAAAACAATGTGCACTGCAGGTGAAAATAAAGCAGTCAGTATTTACCCTGCACAAACACAAAAAAACTCACCCAAATGTAACTCGGTTTTTGTCCATTAAAGAAGGAGTTTGCTTTTGCAAACCAACCTGAATCACCCCCCTTATTCGCTCACTGGTCTGCATAACTCTAAAAGTGAATGTATAAATTATATTAACATCATATGTTGACCATACCTCCCAAATTCTTGGCTGCTGGAATAGAGGCACTCGCGCGGCTAAGCCGCGCACGCGCCCGGAAAGGGGGTGGGGCCTATGCAAATGAGGGTGCGGCTTGTGATGACACCGTCGACTACTCGTGTCGCACAGTGTTAGACGACTGTGGTTACTTTCATAGCCCTGGTCCTGCTCATGGACTTTACTTAATTATAGTACGTTATTAGGTATATTATGTATAATTATTATATGGTATAGCTATATTTTACCTGTTATATATGGAATATGTACTTTATTTGGTTATACTGTGCTTAATGTAATTGTTAATATGAATAGGTCTAGGCCAGAGTGTTATTTACTATAGGTTAAGTTTCCCATTGTTCTAAATCTGATGTTAATCAAATGGGATTAACATAAATAGTAAACAGTGTATGGTTGGATATACAGGTAATCTGATCATGTACACCCCATTGTATGCAGGAACTCAGACAGTTCGTCTCTGCATCTTATCAAACTCTCTATCATCCTGATTGGACTGCCTGGGTTATGAATAGACAGGGCTGGGAATAACAAGGGGAGTGAGCTGTACTGGGGGAGAGATCAGCACAGGAGGTGCAGAGAGAGAGTTGGACTTCTGACATACAGAAGCGGACTAGGCATTGCGGTGCCGTTAGTGTGGACATTTCAGGGCGCTGTGTGAGCTGGTATCCCAAGCCAGGGGACTCAGAAATACTGCCAGCTTGTGTAGCAAAGGAACGCAAGCACCGGTATTCATATACTACTGTGGGGACTTAGTAAGTAAGATACCTTCCTGGCTGGTAATTGTGACTGTTGTAGTGCACTGTGTGTGTGTGTGTGTGTGTATGTATATATATATATATATATATATATATATATATATATATATATATATATATATATATATATATATATATATATATATATATATACACAATAAAGGGCTTTTGCCATGGTACTAAACTGTTTACCTGAGTGATCAGAAAATCCATGTCTTCACACGGCTTATGCAAATTAGTCGCAACCCCATTTTCGGCCGCGAATAGACGCTGTACGCATGCACACAGCGTCTATTCAATCAGCTTGGAGGGGCTCCCAACTGCCAACCCCCGCAGCGGGACAATGCCGGCCGCGAGTGGGACAACGGGACAGGACCCGAAAATCGGGACTGTCCCGCTGAAATCGTGACACTTGGGAGGTATGTGTTGACTGTCACTTTATTGTATGTTTATTAAATATTATTATTTTTATTTAATACCAGTTTTATGTATTATTAAGCTTCATGTGGATTGTTTTACATTTTAGTCCCCTAAATTCTGCCTGCTTTATCGCAACTGTGATATGCTAAATTCTACTGCGCATGCTCAGGAGAGAGCCCCACGTTCCAGACCACACAAGGAGGCTATAATCAGCTTTCACCAGGGACATAGGGAAATTATCACAGGCATCCCCCCACCCCCGTACGGAACACTCCCTGGACTGGAGACTACAAGCTCCGGAATGCAACGTTTTATGTCTATTCTGGCATTCCGGGTCTATTCCAGTTCCGGTTTTTAATTAATCCCCAAAAAAACAAACACATACCTCACACAGGAGCCAGGGCTCCTTTGGCCTTGCTATGTTGCACATTCCTCAGCAGCAGGGAGAGGAAGGACTGGGGACAGAGAGAGACCGAGCTGCAGGTATCTTTCCCTCTTCTCTGGCTGTTAACACAGAGCCAGTGGCAAATGCAGGATTTTAAAAGGGGGGTTTCCAAATAGTTACAGACCAATGGAATTTTTTTTGTCTCTGTGTGATTGTTTCCACACAACTAGACAGACATATGTACACCCACCCCTTTCACCCATGGGGCCAATTTATTACTAGACCAGATATGCAATGCGATCTGGGTGGCATTTACCCCCCAGGATCGCAATGCAATATGCAATCCTTTTTTTTTTAGGTATCAACCTGCTTTGCTGGGTGCTGGGGGTCTGCGCAAATGCGGTCAGCCCTGACTCCCCGCTGACTGCACTGCCCTGCTGGCAGTGCGGTCTGTAGCCCATAGGTTTTAATGGGCTACTGCAATCTTCGAATGGCGGTAGACCCAGGGACCCACTGCTTGGCGGCCTGACATTCCTGGCATCATATTCATTCCCCCCTCCCCACAGACTGACATCCCAAGCATCAAAGTCATCCCCCCAGCATCCCTTCCCCAAACAGAAGACATGGTAGTCATCATAGTAATTCCCACAGCCCCCCCCCCCTCCAAAATACAGAAATCTCAGGCTTTACAGTTTACATTCACCCCCACCCATAGGCAGACATCCCAGGCATTAAATTCAGCACCCCCAGGCCCCAGCATCCCTTCACCAACAGGAAGACATGGTTGCTATGCATAACATTTATTCCCCCCAGCCCCCAAAAGACAGACATCAAAGACATTACATTCAATCCCCCTCCCGTCACACCCATAGGCATACATCGCAGGCACAAACATCGCACACCCCACACGGACATAAGCAGGCGCTGGCTCCCCGCTCCCTGACAACCTTACCTCGCTGCTGCACAGTAGAGATATCTGTGTCGCTGCCCCATAGAGAGAGTCGCTACCATTGCCCTTCTCTCATCTCAGGCTGATCCTGCGTTGTTGGAGCCTGAGAGGAGAGGCAATGGTAGTGACTCTCTCTTTGGGGCAGTGACACAGATATCTCTACTGTGCAGCAGCGAGGTAAGGTTGTCAGGGAGCGGGGAGCCGGCGTCTTAAGAGAGGAGAGGGCCCATGTGCTGGCTCCGTGCATGCCCCCTCTTCTCTGGAAGCGAGTAGACTCTACTGCACATGTGCAGGTTACTGGGAAATTGGTGCATGTGCATTGTTCCTGGTCGGGTTATCACCACCCATCTGGGATTACTCCGGACAGTATGGTAATTAATACCAGAGTCTGGAGGAGTGGATTTCCCGGACTATACAATGTCCGGGTATAGGTAGATAGTTCCCAGGGACATCTATACTGTTCATGTGAAAACTGCTGTGGTTTACAGTATGTCTGCAGCAGCCGTGGGACACCAAAGGGGTAGGTATAATTAAATGAATGCATGGTGTGCAGTCTGGAACCAAGAAGGCCATATGCACCACACAACTTGCACCTATTATAGATACATATGCTAATAGGATGTTGCAGGAGGAATGTGATTGGAAAAAGGTAGGGTCAATGAAGTCAGTGAAGTAA
Source organism: Crinia signifera (assembly GCF_055691185.1). Classification (NCBI taxonomy): domain Eukaryota; kingdom Metazoa; phylum Chordata; class Amphibia; order Anura; family Myobatrachidae; genus Crinia; species Crinia signifera. The sequence goes on along the minus strand of NC_139220.1, from coordinate 98,587,353 downwards.
TAAATTACTTACAAGATGGGTAGGTATTACAAATATTTGTGTGATGTTAGCCCCAGGAGTCAGGGGGCCAAGTGCACTGCAAACAGGGTCAGTGGAAAAATCTGCTTAAGGGCACCAGTACATACAAGTGGTAGTGAATTATGCCGCAAGATATCCGTAGGCTATACCCCTGTGTAATATAAAATCTACCACTATTTCCAGAGAGCTACTAACCCAGTATACCCACTTAGGAATACAGGAGGAGGTCTTAATGGACCATGGTATCCCGTTTTTTTCTAAGCTTATGAAGGATTTGTGCCTGTTGTTAAAGGTATATAGGATTACCACCTCTGTGTACCACCCGCAAACAGATAGCCTGGTAGAAAGGTTTAATCAAACCCATGAGCAGATGATTAAGAGGGCAGTGTCACAAGAAAAGGGAGAACGGGATTTTCTCCTACCTTATTTAGTGTTCGCAGTCAGAAATGTTTAGTCCTCTTGAGCTTCTCTATGGGAGACAGCCAAGAGTATTCTGGATCTATTAAAAGAAGGATGGGAAGAACAACCTTGTCAGGACCCTAACATCGTTCAGTTTGTGTCCCAATTGTACAGCCATCTAAGGCAGATTGCACCACTCTTGAACGAACACACAGAAAGGGCCCAACTATGATATCACCACAGTCAACCAGTCCTTTAAAGCCAGGAGACAAGGTGCTAGTGCTTGTGCCACTACAGAAAGTAAGATGCACGATAAATGGCGAGGACCTAATGAGATCATAGAGGTGGTGGGACTGGTCAATTACAAGGTTTGACAGGAGGGTAGAAGGAGGGAGGAACAAATCTACCATATAAACCTGTTAAAACTTTGGATGAAAAATGGCAGTCAGCCCTCTTTGGTAGCAAAAAGGGTTCCAGAATGCCAGGTGCCCATTGAAGTCACACCTAGGCCCTTATTCTGATTGAGTCGGACAGCTACACATTTGTTCGGATTGCGTATTCCTGCTGATTGCGCATGCATAGCCTACACATTGTGCATGTTTATTATGACGGCACTCTGCACTTGGTCAGATCGCTACACATAAAAAATGTCCACCGAACACCGTCGAACAATATGGGCGTAATGTGGGCGTATCTATGGGAGTAGTTTGGAAGTGGGCAAAACTGGGTGTCAACATGGGTGTGGACGAAAAGTGCTAGGGGTGCCCTCGGACCGCTCACTGAGCGGCGGTGACCCTACACACCCAAAAACTTTGGTGCAAACAAGTAGCTTTCATTTCTTGGTGGGCAGTAGGTCATGTGCACCGCATTCGGTCAGACAATCCATACGCCCTGCAGCTAAAACACTCCCAGCTGCACACAATACTAACCCAGTCCTCTGGGCAATTTACTTTAATTACTCTAGTCCGCTGTTGACATTTCATGCATTAACCCATTAAGTCATTGCAGCCCGCACATGGAAGCCAAACATTTGTATGAAAAGTGTCTTAAACTAAATGAGTATCTATTATTGATGGCATGTGCGTTCTTTTGCCCCATAACTACATGTAAACTCTTAGAACATAAGTGTGTTATTTCTGTTAACACAGTACTGGTCACAATTAACAGTAGTCGACATGTGTCAACTCTCATACTTGTATGCAAAAATAACCATTATGTGATTATGCATCTATACAATCATGTACTGTAAGCTCACTGATGTGTTTACAAACATGATTGATGCCCTTGGTTTGGATAATTTCTGTTGCTCCTGTCCTGTCCATTTCTCCCTTACCATCCATCAATGCTGTTTAGGGCCATTGCCCCAAAAAACTTAAGATGTGTCTTGTACTTCGCATGTGATGTTGCTATGTCTAAACAATCACACCCTTTCTACTATCTTATACAGGGTGCTAAATCAATAGGAAGACGACTCAGATTGGTTGCCCATAGCAACCTCACATGTGAAATACAACTCCCATCTTGGTACATTTCTCCCAATGTACACGTGTCCATTCCAGAAACAAAAATACTGTAATAATATTTCTACACTCTCCGAACACAGCACAATATGGGTGTGGGGACTCACATTGCACATACATTTAGCTGCTAATCTGCAGATATATCATTTCACAAACAACACATACTGTAGGTTATTTCAAATAAGTATTTTATTGGTTGTTTTTTTCCTGTTCATTTTCACAGGAAACATCATAATGTCAAGATAAAACATAACTGAAATCAAAACAGGACAGGGCAAAATATAGCCTAACCAGAATCATATCTCACACAACAAGTGTTTGCCGATGATGCACCACACCAGCACTGAGTGGGCATCAGCCAAGAATCCTGGCAGCCGAGGGACAACAGGAAGAACCAAATAAATAGCATTTCAAGAGAAGGTACCTGCAATTTTGGTACCCTTTGCATGGAATTAGATAGATATTGGCCACAAGAGGCAAGACCACACAACAAAGGCCAAAAATAGGGTCAAAATAATGGAGGAGATCAATACGGATGGCACCACATTATTTATTTCTACCATGTTTGGCCTTGGATGGCCCCTTCACTGTGCCCGCAGCTCTTCGGCCCTATTGGATTGGGGGGCAGCTACTGTGGAAGGGGGTGATGTTGGTCCCCTTCGGGCAGCACGGAGTGGTGGAGGTGAATTAGCGGCAGAAACAGCAGAGAGTAGGGCCATGTTTGTGGTGATCATCTCCGCCACAAGCTCATTGTGGTGGAGGAGGAGGTAATTCCGGCAGCTAAGGAGCTCATTTTGCCTGATGGCTTGCTTGGCTAGGACTTTTTGACTGGTAGCCATCGCCTTCATGACCTCCTGGCTCCTATCCTGTCGCTCTGCTGCTTTCACTCCCTGCTGCAGAATGGCATTAAGCAGCTGTGACTCAATATCCCCCTCTGGCTGTGTGGGACCCTGAAGGAGATTGGCAGGTTGAGGGGTGGGAGGTCTATGTGTTGATGGAGTTGCTGGGGACAGTGGAGGCCCATCTTGGTCTAAAAATATAGGGTAAATGTAAACATTTTAGACAAATGCTATTATGCAATGGAAACAAACAAGAAAACACCACGTTGATCCTTTACCTCCAAGTTTAGCCGCAAACACCTCCACCGGGAGCTCGCTGTCCAAGTTTGCCACTCCCTCAATCTCCTCGATTGTCACATTGCCAGGAGATCCAGGGAGGTCAGCTCCAGATGTTTGGGCATTCTGCCAGCCCCGGTGGTCTGGCTGTAACTCCACCGTCCTGCCAGCTTCATCTTTAGGTTGCTTTTGAAATCATGCCACCTAAAAAAGATAAATAACCACTGAATACATAATATATCAATTGATATCATTTTGACAACATCAATTGCATTCAATTTAAAGCATGCACATAGCACTTACAGCAATGTACCCATTTTATATGGTGTGTTCATGCTGCCTACTTATCACATCCAATCCAAATGCACATAATTGTAGAAGTGTTTTAGCTCAAAAAATCTATATGTTTCCTCCCATACTTAAGATGGCCATACACCTACAGATTTAGGGGGAAATTTGCTAAAAAAAAAATTAGTGAAAAAAATCGTATTTTCATACGAAAATACAATTTTTTTGGTGTATACGTATTTTTGGCATTTAGTATGCCAAAAAAAACGTATTTTCGTATTCTTAATTATGGGACATTTGTATTTGTACTTACAAATACGAATGTCTACACCATCGATAGAATACGACAGGAATCACCATTCAAAAGAATGGTGACTCCTGATTTACTAAGCAGCTGTATTGCTAATACAGCTGCTAATTGGCGTGAAACAGCCACGAAAATACGGCAGGTAAATACACCTTATTTTCCTGTCGTATTTGGCAGAAGCCTGCATGGATCAGTCAGATCCGTGCAGGCTTTAGTGTAAAAAAATTGAAAAATAAATAAACAGTATGGGGTCCCCCCACAGCTGTAACCAGCACCAGGCTTAAAGAGCTGTGGCCGGTAATTAAAAATCAGGAAACCCGACAAATAGGGGTTCCCCGATTTTTAACAACCAACCCCAGGCTCCAGGTCCGGGGCTGGTTCCCAAAATACGGGGGACAAAATGAGTAGGGGTCCCCCGTATTTTAAGAACCAGGTCAAACCAGCCAGCAGGGTAATGCCACAGCCGGGGGGAGACTTTTTATACAAGTCTCCCCGGCCAAAGCATAAACCCCCTGACCGGTCAGCCTGACCAGGGGCCCTGGGGGAGTGGGGACCCCCCCAATAAAGGGGTCCCCCTCTCCAGGACTTACCTGACCAGGCTGAAGTCTGGTGCTGTCCTCGATGCCCCTGGGCGGTGGGCATCGAGCTGATTTCAATGTAAAAAAATTATTCTATTGGCTAGGCGCCAATAGAATCATTCTATAGAGAGGCGCGGAGGATGAAGGATCTCTGCGCCTCTCTGACAGTCCGCTGCGGGAAGCCGATGGAGTTGCCGAAGTGTCACATAAGGTGACAGAAGACCAGGACTACGTCAGATTAAGACTTCAGAGCTTCCATGGAGGACCTGGGTGAGTAGGATTTCCTTCCACAGGTCCCCCATGGATTTCTTCGGACCGGATGGACGCCGACAGACGCTGCCGACACAGACGCCATCAACATGGAGCCCACCGCCAACATGGAGCAGGACAAGGCACCAGATCAAGACCCTGGGACCTACCTACGGGATCAAGATAGGTAAGTATCAGTATGTGTGTAATGTATGTATTAAAGTTGTATTTTTCTTATGTGTCAGTTTGTGTTTATTTAACTATTTTTTTTACTGTGGAACTACAAGTGCCAGCGGGCCCTTTAATGCCCCGTAGGCTGGGACTTGTGGTTCTCCAAGTCCCAGCTTGCGGGGGAGGCTTGCTGGGACTCACAGTTCCACAGTTTAAAACAATAGTTTTTACATCTATTTTTTTACACTGAAATAAGCTCGATGCCCACCGCCCAGGGGCATCGAGGACAGCACCAGGCTTCAGCCTGGTCAGGTAAGTCCTGGAGGGGGAGACCCCACTTCCCCAGGGCCCCTGGCCAGGCTGACCGGTAAGGAGGTTAATGCTTTGGCCGGGGTGACTTGTATAAAAAGTCCCCCCCGCTGTGGCATTACCCTGCTGGCTGGTTTGGCCTGGGGCTGGTTCTTAAAATACGGGGGACCCCTACTCATTTTGTCCCCCATATTTTGGGAACCAGCCCAGGACCTGGAGCCTGGGGCTGGTTGTTAAAAATCGGGAAACCCCTATTTGTCGGGTTTCCTGATTTTTAATTGCCGGCCCGGCTCTTTAAGCCTGTTGCTGGTTATTTATTTATTTTACCAATTTTTTTTACACCTTGCAGCATTGGCTTTTGTTTTGTTTTGGATCTGGATCTCCCTTCGTGTTTTGGATCTGGATTGGTTTTGGCAAAACCACCCTTGCGGGTTTTGGTTTTGGATCTGGATTTTTTTTTTTTAAATACTAAAAATGGCTAAAATAACAGAATTTGGGCCTGTTTTTGCCCCTAAAGTATTATTGACCTCAACAACATTAGTTTCCACTCCTTTCTAGTCTATTTGATCACTTCACAGCTCACAAAATTGTTTTCATTGACTGTAGTTGGGCCAAAAGGTTATACCGAGGCAGCTGGATGACTAAGCTAAGCGACAGCAGTGGGCATCACATACATGTGGACCTTACACTTCCAACCTGGCACATCTTGAAAGCAGAGCGGCACTGCAGAGGCAGACAGGGTAGCAGTTTAATAAACAGAATTAATTGTGGATACTGGACGCACGTCTAATACCAACATAGTAAAGGATTGTTTTACAGTCAGTTGCTTGGTTAACTGATCAGGACTACCATTCCTGGTCCCCTTCCTAGAAGCAGCACCAGCAGCAGCAGAAGCAACAGCTGTAGCTCTTAAGGATGCTTCTAAGGAATCCAGGATAGGAGAGGATTCAGTCAGGCTCATGATATTGGGTGCAGGACTACATATAATCGATGAGGATGTGGATGATGCAGGTGTTTGAGGAGATTGCAGGCCCTTAGAGCTAAAAGAGACAGGGGAGCAGGACGGTGACGCTGGGCAGGCTGCTACATGTTTGTTCACAGTTTCTTTTGACAAAAACTTCTGATGGATGCGCTGCAAGTGACGTAACAGTGAGGAGGTCCCAAGGTGCTGCACGTCCTTACCTCTACTTACAATAGCTTTGCAAACACTACACACGGCTTGAGAGTTCTTGTCCGGATTTGGGTAGAAATAATTCCATACATACGAGGTGGATTTTTTTGTCTTTTGCCCTGGCATGAGAATGGGCTTTTTCATACCTGGACAACAACTGTCTCCGTCGGTACCTTGAAACAAACAACATCATCCTCAACATCGTCATCATCCACATCCTTCTGTGTGCCAGCTACACCAACAGAACCCACACCCTCATCCAATTCCTCAGAAGCATCCTCAATAACCAGGTCAGCATCTTGACTGGGGATGCTCTTCCACACACTTGCAGAGGGCACACAAATGGTGGAATGAACCTCCTCTTCATAAACAGTATTTGAAAGGTCCGGCTCACATATGGGATTTGTGACATTTGTGAACTCGCCTTTGTCTTAAAGTTTCCTTCTTTTTTTGTAGTAGTAGCAGAAGGACTACCGTCATTCTTCTGAGACGCAGTACCATCAGTCAGAAACAAAGGCCAAGGCCGTAGCCTTTCCTTCCCACTGCGTGTGGTGAATGGCATGTAGCCAATTTTATTTTTCTCACACTGGACAATAGATATAGTCTGTCACACTGGACACTAGATATAGTCCGTCAAACTGGACACTGGAGACAGCCCGTTACACTGGACACTGGATATAGCCCGTCACACTGGACACTGGATATACGCCGTCACACTGGACACAGCCCGTTACACTGGACACTGGATATAGCCCTTCACACTGGACACTGGATATAGGCCGTCACACTGGACACTAGATCTAGTCCGTCACACTGTACACAGCCCGTTACACTGGACACTGGATATAGCCCGTCACACTGGACAATGGAAATAGCCCGTCACACTGGACACTGGATATAGCCCATCACACTGGATATAGCCCGTCACACTGAACACTGGATATAGCCCGTCACACTGGACACTGAATATAGGGCGTCACACTGGACACTAGATATAGTCCGTCACACTGGACACTACATATAGTCCGTCACACTGGACACAGCCCGTTACACTGGACACTGGATATAGGCCATCACACTGGGCAGTAGATATAGTCCGTAACACTGGACACAGCCCGTTACACTGGACACTGGATATAGGCCGTCACACTGGACACTGGATATAGGCCGTCACACTGGACACTGGATATAGCCCGTCACACTGGACACTGGATATAGCCTGTCACACTGGACACTGGATATAGCCCGTCACACTGGACACTGGATATAGTCCGTCACACTGGACACTGGATATAGGCCGTCATACTGGACACTGGAAACAGCCCATTATACTGGACACTAGATATAGCCCGTCACACTGGACACTGGATATAGGCCGTCACACTGGACACTGGACACAGCCCGTTACACTGGACACTGGATACAGCCCGTCACCCTGGACACAGTCCCTGGAAAATGGACACAGCCATCACACTTGACAGTCTGCCCCTGGACACAGGACGTCACCCTGTACACAGCCCCTGGACAATGGACACAGCCCCTGGACAATGGACGCTACACCTGTACACTGGACACAGCCCCTGGACACAGCCCCTGGACAATGGACACAGCCCCTGTAAACTGGACACAGCCCCTGTACACAGCCCCTGTACACTGGACACAACCCCTGTACACAGCCCCTGTACACTGGACACAGCCCCTGACACATTGGCCACAGCCCCTTGTATAATAGACACTGCAGGCTGCAGCCCCTGTACACTGAGTGTACAGTCAGCAGCACTGCAGACCCTTAATTGAGTGTGAGCACTGCAGTACCTAGTTACAACAAAAAAAATCAATCAAATTCAACACAGGGCACGGAGCACCACAGAGCTCCTATAATGGAGTGAAGATGGCGGGGCGCGCATGTGTCTTATATAACATGCCGATCCCGCAAGAATCCGACAGCGCTGATGACATTTTGCCTCGTTTTCGGTCCGGAATTCAGGCGGGAACTCCCGAGTCGGCTCGGATCGTGATGTTCGGATCTGTCGGATCCCGGAGATCCGGACCGCTCATCTCTAATATATATATATTAAAGTTGCTTGCAGGGAATGCACACAATTTATTTTATATGCCTGAGTGCCGGGTTATAGTTAGATACAGTCTCTCAAACAAATGCGTTAAACATAAGCTCACTGCACATGACAGGACCAGCACATCTAATAAATGCATAAAAGTGAATTTAATGAGAAAGGGTCATGATACTCATCACAAGGGCAGACAGCAGCTTATTTCATCCACATCAATAGTTTCAAAGTGGCAGCAGCATAATACAGTATAAAATGGATGGAGTCAGGAATATATACAGATGGAGCGCAGCTCTTTCAGCCGGAGGCTGGCAATTCCATCGCCAGCCCCCTGCCAGCCATCGCCAGGGGGCGATCGCACATGAGATGCTGAAACGCCCTGATGCCACAGCGCTCCCCGCCGCCATCCGCTGCCTCCCCCGCTACCATTGCTGGTCCCCACCATTGCCCCGAACCCCCCCCCTAACCGTGCCCATCTCCTTGAAGTGGAGATGGGCAGGGTCCCACCGCCCAGCTGCTGAGAGACTGAGACGCAGTCTGATGGAGTCCCTCTCTGCCAACGCTCGCCAGCGGGGATGTTCTGGCGCACCAGGCAAGCATGAGAGGGGCCCCATCTGTAGCTACTAATAATGAATGGGAATGAGTTCTCCACAGATCAGCATCATTTAACAAAGGGAGTCTCCGTTCTTGCATTTTTTTAAATTTCTGGCTGTCAGATTCAACTATAAACCACTGAACAGCTGTATGAGACAACAACGCTGCTGCAAGCTACCTTTATACTGTATCTGTTGTTAGTGATTGGGCAATTAAGCTAATGCTCCTCTACATATATATTTATAATTGCAATGTGGGTGTAAGGGAGGGTGTGGGGGGGTGCAGCACCTCTGATAAACCCTGACAGGGTATTGTCTAATCGCTGTGCCCAATTAATCCCCCCAAAAAATGACATAACTCTCTTGTTGGATAAAATTGGCCACAGCAGCCATCTTTATTAAAACAATACAAGTTTAACAATAATCAAAAACATTTCCCACGGAAGGTGGTCCTCGAGGCCCTCAATAAATCTATCCACACCTCTAAGCACTTCCAGGAGTTGTTACCCCCAGCCGATAGCGATTGGCTCGAGGGCACCAATTGTCAACACCCAGTGCTCATTAATTAAACCTCACCCAGGGGAGTCCAGCCCCCTCATGGGGCCCTCCCCGCCGCATAATTAAGCCTCAATGCCACTAACCTCGAGGACCCCCCTCCGCACAGGCCACTGTGACAAAAGACAACCTAACAAATAAGTCTACCTAAAAACTATAAAATTAGGGAGGGTGGGTGGGAGCTGTTAAGAAAAATCTCCCAGTGACCCCTATTTCCTGTCTGCACCCTGCTTATATACCCTTACAACACCCCGTTAAGCCCCTCCCCCTTATGACCCTCTCCTTAGACACCCCTTCTATGACTGTCCAGCTAGTCAGCTCCCTACAAACCCTGTCAGGGGAGCCTACCCCCAGGCTTTGCCTCCAGTCCAGCTCCTACATGACAGGGTATTGTCTAATCGCTGTGCCCAATTAATCCCCCCAAAAAATGACATAACTCTCTTGTTGGATAAAATTGGCCACAGCAGCCATCTTTATTAAAACAATACAAGTTTAACAATAATCAAAAACATTTCCCACGGAAGGTGGTCCCCGAGGCCCTCAATAAATCTATCCACACCTCTAAGCACTTCCAGGAGTTGTTACCCCCAGCCGATAGCGATTGGCTCGAGGGCACCAATTGTCAACACCCAGTGCTCATTAATTAAACCTCACCCAGGGGAGTCCAGCCCCCTCATGGGGCCCTCCCCGCCGCATAATTAAGCCTCAATGCCACTAACCTCGAGGACCCCCCTCCGCCACCAAGCACGGGGTTAAACCCTTGACCCCGAGCGACCCCCCCACATCCGGAATGCTGTTTCTATCCCCTCTTGTAGTCCCAAAGACCACACATCTATCCCTACAGCGTTCAAGTGCACACCGTCACCTCTCCAAAAAACACCGGCACCAGACTCGAGTTCCCTGTGCCTCACCACTACCGCGCCGTTTCTAGCCATAAAACGCCCAATTGCCCTGTTAACTTTTATCCTTGCCTTATTGATCTTGTCAGCCGACCTTGCATCCCTCCAATAACGGCGCGGCACAATATCCGACCAAACCGTGATTACCTCCGGAAACATTGCCCATAAACGTAGGAGATCAAACTTGATATCCCGTATCAACTCCCTAAATGGTCTGCTCCCGAGGTCATTCCCTCCCACATGCAACACTAATATGTCGGGAGCCCTATCGAGCCGAACAAAACGGTGAAATTCCTGTAACACTCCACTCCATACCATACCGCGCTTCCCCAGCCAGCGAACCAATGCCTCTTCTCTATCCAAACCTAGCTGGCGGCCGTTCGGTCTGACATCAGCCCGCAAAGCTCCCCAAAAGACATATGAATGTCCTAAAATCCAAATCAGGCACGGGGACTGCCCTAAAATAGAAAGAACACAGTCAGCCTCAAAATTCCCCTAAACGAACATAGGAGCGAAAACGAGACGATTCCCACCGCCCAATACGCTTAATTAACTCATCTCCAAATCCCATCCTAGCAGCCTCAGTTGCGGCCCCAATGCGGAAAGAGTGACCCGCGTATTCCTCCCCCTTGAGGCCCAACGTCCGCAGGACTGCTCTAAACACACTTGTGAACTGGAACCGTGATAAAAAGGATCCATTCGCATGCATCAGCAACGGATCCCTTTCCCTGCCCACTCTGACCTCCTTAAACATCCTTAGCCGTGCTACCGGACACATATCCGAGCCAGGTACGGAGAAGAGAACTACCTTCTTCCCCCTCCCTAATTGATCCGTCTTCGACCTCCTCACCACTAGCTCCACCCTATCTGAGTATAAATCCACATCCTCTCCCAACAAACCTCCCGGCCTGGAGACGCTTGGACTTACAAGCTCGCCAATCCGCAGTGCCCCGAAGAAGGCAAGCGAAAAAGCTACCCCGAACAACTTCTCCTCGAAATTGGAACTACAGACCTCCCCTAACTTTCTACCCATATTCTGCAACAGCTGGAAGGACACTGGCCTTCTCCGATCCTGTACTACATGTCCTCTCTTCCAACCTTTCAAAGCTTGCGCAATCAGGAAATTCTTGGTGACGTCAGGCCTCCCACCTGCACGAAACCCAAAAGCCAAGCCTGCCATGCAGCGCGTGATTTTTGCCACTGACCAACCAATCTCCTTACAATGGCCTATATATAGCAAGACAGCCAACTCGTCATCATCCTCCTTCAAACCTACTACCTCACGCCATTCTACCCAGCTCCGCCATTCCTGATTGTATGCCGACCATGTATTCGGGGCCAAGGATTCCCTGATGAGCTGATCGACTACCCGTCCAGCAGAGCCCAAAGCCGACTCGGGAACCCGGTCCCCTCCCTGTCCGCCTCTGGTGCCAACTCCCGGAAACGTTCCCACTGTGAACGAGATAAAGAATCCGCAATGCCGTTAGAGACACCGGGGACGTGCCTAGCCACAACCCACAAATTCAAAGCCAGACATTCCAATACCAACTGCTGCAAAATGATGACCACTGGCGGTGAAGATGCCGACAATTGGTTAATAGCCATGACAACCCCCAGATTATCGCAGTGAAAACAAATCTTCCTGTCGCGGAATAGCTCACCCCAAACAACCACTGCAACCAAAATAGGAAATAATTCCAACAATGCTAAGTTTTTTACCAAGCCTCTCTGCACCCAAGACTCCGGCCACCTGCCCACACACCAATGTCCCTGGCAATAAGCCCCAAAACCGCCACTCCCAGCCGCGTCTGTGAAAAGGTCTAGCTCTGTAGCCACGCACGTGTCTGACATCCACAACGCCCTGCCGTTGAAAGTTTCCAGAAAAGTTGCCCACACCCGCAAGTCCCCTTTCAACTCACTACCTAATCTGACAAAATGATGAGGAAGAACCACCCCTGCTGTCGCTGCTGCCAGTCTCCTGCTGAAAATGCGGCCCATTGGCATAATGCGACACGCAAAATTCAACTTACCCAGCAAAGACTGTAATTCCCGCAATCTAATTTTTTTCAACTGCAACGCCCTCCCCACCTCGGCCTTCAAACCCAGCAATTTTTCCTCGGGCAAACGGCACTCCATATTCACAGTATCAATGACAATACCCAAAAAACTGATCACAGTCGCAGGGCCCTCCGTCTTACCTGGAGCAAGCGGGACTCCAAAGTCCGCCGACACCCTTTCAACAGTCCTCAAAAATAAGTCACATACACCGGTCCCCCCAGGACCAATACATAAGAAGTCATCTAGGTAATGAATAACTGAATTGCACCCAGAGACATCCTTAACCACCCACTCCAAAAAAGAACTAAAGGCCTCAAAATAAGCACACGACAAGGAGCAACCCATCGGTAAACATCGATCAACAAAAAACTCCCCATCCCAATAACAGCCCAACAAACGCAAACTGGTTGGGTGAACTGGCAGCAATCGAAATGCCGATTCAATATCAGTCTTTGCCAACATGGCCCCATTCCCAAACCGCTTTACCCACTGAACAGCCGCGTCGAACGATGTATAAACCACCGAGCAGATGTCGGGGTCAATGCCATCATTGACCGACGCCCCTTTTGGAAAGGACAAATGGTGTATAAGCCGAAACTTGTTCGCCTCCTTTTTTGGCACCACCCCCAAAGGAGAGACTATCAAATCTGGCCATGGTGCCGCCCTAAAAGGTCCAGCCATACGACCCAGTTGCACCTCCTTAACCAGTTTTTCCTGCACCACTTCTGGATGCTCTCTAGCAGACTTCAAATTCCTCCTAAAACTCCCTGACACCTGCACGTCAGAAGGTATCTTAAAACCTTCCTTAAACCCCTCCTCCAACAAGGCGGCTGTCTGCTGATCAGGATACCTACGCAGATAGCCCAGCATCCTTTCCAGCCGAACTGGTGTCACCCCCTTTTGAACTACCGTCTCGTGACTTCCCCTTGAAGCATTTATTTGCACCGTGGTTCCCTCCACATGAGGAACATTCATGCTTGAATTAGCATTTTGCCCCAAACCGGCATGACCCGTCATTAAAGGCAAAGCAGAGTCCCTTCTGCATGGCCGTCCCGCTTGTGGCCTCCCTCGGCCCCCCCCCCCGTCCCCACGAAAGGGCTGCCCACTTTTTATGGGGGCCGTCACCTTTAACCATAAAGCAATATCTTTATGGTCCCAACGAATGTTGGGGCGCACCGCCTTCCTCTGTCTAAATTGCTCGTCGTACCGGAGCCAAGCCAAACCCCCATACACCCGGTACGCCTCTCCTATCGCATCCATGTAACAAAATAAGCCTGAACAATTGTCAGGTGCCTTCTCCCCAATCACACTAGCTAAAATAGCAAATGCTTGCAACCAGTTCGTGAATGACCGCGGTATCAGCCGATACCGCCGCCGTTCCTCCTCCTCCTTCTTCTCCTCCTTACGGGGCCTACCCAGATTAAAACGCTCTAAAGGGAGCAATGAAAATATATCCACGTATTCCCCTTTCCAAATCTTCTCCCTCACCTCCTGCTTCAGGTGGGCCCCCAATGGCCCCTCAAAACATACGTACACCTCCCCTTTTGCGGTGTCACTAAGCCTCCCACTCTCCTCCTGCGTCCCCACACCGCCCCCATCAGCCCCCGCACTACTGTTACTTTGCTCACCGCCGGATACCGGCACCCCGCTGCTCCCCGGCACCCCAATGCTAACCGGCACCCCACTGCTAACCGGCACCCCACTGCTAACCGGCACACTATTACTGACTGGCACACTAATGGTAGCTGGTGTGCCCGAATTCTGCGGCGCTCCCATGCTGCCGCCGGGGACGGCCCCGCCCCCTGCCGCAAACCCACCAACCAATCTGCAAAACCACTCAATAATTCAGTAAAGCCCCTACTCATTTCCCCTTGGAGGGCTAACCCTCCCCCCCCTGACTCTGTGCTAAAGCATTAACAGACATAGAGACAGACTCACCAGGCTGCCTGGGGGCTGTGAACCCAGCAGCCGCAGGTCCAGTGTCCTGACGAGACCCAGCCAATGAAGAGGGACCAGGTATTTCTCCATCATCTGCAGACGCTGCCATCTCTCTTCTCCTGTCATCCCGACCCTCAGGTATAGCACCAGCCGGCGTGACCTCGTTGGAGGCGGAGCCAGCTGTGCGTCTCTCGCTCCGTGTACCAGGCCTGCGGTCCTCAGCCTGTACTTCTGCCCCTCTGGCAGGACTCACCCCGCGCTGGGCAGCAGCATGCCCCGCCGCTCCAGGTCCAGTACCACGCACCGCCGGATCTTCTTGCACGTGGGGGGGGTCCCCCCCGCGCGGAGGGTTCCGCCTGCTGGTTGGATTCCTCCCAGACCTGGTCCTGCGGGCGGAAGGTGCCCGGCCCGCAGCCTGGCCTGGAGGGTCCCTGACGGGGCTCCTTGAACGGCGCTGAACCCTGGGGGACACAGATGGGCTGAAGCGCTCCGGAGGCCTGGACCTCCGAGGCCGTGCGCCCGCTGGAGCAGCCTCCTGCGTTGCTGCTCCCAGTCCCCCCAGCAGACCTGACATCTGCTGCTGCAGCCACTCAGCCCCTCTGGTGCCTGCTGCCTCCCTGAGGGCAGCCAGCGCCGCAGATACCTCAGCATCAGCGTTTGGGGAAGCCATGGGAGATGCAGTGCTGCTTAGCTGTTAAGAAAAATCTCCCAGTGACCCCTATTTCCTGTCTGCACCCTGCTTATATACCCTTACAACACCCCGTTAAGCCCCTCCCCCTTATGACCCTCTCCTTAGACACCCCTTCTATGACTGTCCAGCTAGTCAGCTCCCTACAAACCCTGTCAGGGGAGCCTACCCCCAGGCTTTGCCTCCAGTCCAGCTCCTACATTCTGTTAGTGAGGGGTAGGGGAAAAAAAACAGATATGAAATTACCAGAGGGCGTAATGGTGAAGTAGTGAACCAGCAAAGATACTCAGAGCGTAAAAGAAGGTGTATATACATTGTATTGAGTTTACACAATTCAAAGTACTGTAAGTACAATAGGTACAATAAAATAATTTTATAACAAATCGCACAGTTTAAGAACAACAAAAGTGGAGATCACTTTTCTGAATGCCCAGCATTAATACATTTTCATGACTGTAGATGTAATACCAATTCCAAGATTATTATTAGTAAGATCACGTCCTCTTGGTTCCATGTAGGCATCCACGACAGAAAAAAAAAACCAGAGCATCGTGTTCCCATTAACTGAAAAACTGAGAATGTAATGTTTACATTCTCGGCTCCTCCCCTGAACCAGTAGTTAGTCCCGCCCCCCAGCCAATCAGGAGCCATGTTTTGTGATCATCACTGGAGGACTGACCGATGATCGATCCCTAGGTATAATAGTGTGATTCATTGTAGTGTGAATTAAAGTTATATTTTCCTTGTGTCTGTGTGTTTTATATCACTATTTTTGATGTTGTAGAACTACAAGTCCAAGCAGGCCTTTTATTGCCCCGCATGCTGGGAATTGTGGTTCTCCAAGTCCCTGAATGTGGTGCAGACTTATGGGCCCCATACATCAGCAATCACAATATATGGATTTCCAGATACAGGGATTTTTTGGCCAGATAAATGGATTTTACAATCTATCTGACTTTGCCCACACATTACAGATTTATTTCAGTGATCGGCAGATTTTTCCATCTAAAGATTGCATCTTCATATCTGGAAATTGCCCAATCGATTGCTGTTCATAATGTAAATAGATGAAGACGAATTGGGAATGCCCACACATATAAAAAAGATCTGCAGATAATACCAGATTATTAAACATGTTTGAAAACCTGATTAAGCAATCGATTGGCGATTTTGATTGGGATTGCCAAAAGGGGGAGCCCACACATCTAAAATTAATTGTGGCAATCATCTCCATATCTGAAAATTGTCACAATTAATTGCTGATGTATGGGGCCCATTACTGGGATAGGTAGTTCCACAAAATTTCACAATTGTTTCAACTGTTCTTTAGGGGTGTGCAACAGGTACTTTTTGTGTTTTGTGAAACGTGTTTTGGGTCTGTATCTCAAGCAGTGTTTTGGATCTGGATCTGTTCCAAAACACCACCATTTTCGTGTTTTGTGTTTCGTGTTTTGGATTTGTATTTTTGACAAAAAACATAAACATCACTAAAATCGCAGAATTTGTTTTTTTTTTTTTTGCTCCTACGCTATTACTTACCTCAATAATATTAATTTTCACTAATTTCCAGTCTATCCTGAATACCTCACAATGTTGTTTTTAGGCCAAAAGGTTGCACTGAAGTAGCTGGATGACTATGCTAAGCGACAAAAGGTGGTGGCACAAACACTGGACTGATGTGGCACACTTGGCAGCACCCCATGAATTATATGGCAGACTTGGCTCACCCCAGGAATTATACGGCAGAGATGGTGGCACCCCTGACCTGATACAGCACACATGGCGGGACATATGGAATTATACAGCACAGATGGTGGCAACCCTAGACTGATACAGCACACATGGCTGCACTCCTGCAGTTAAAAAAAGAGAAAACCTTTTTTATTAATTTAATAAAAAAAAAAGAACATGGACTGATATGGCAGACTTAGCAGCATGGCTCACCCTTGGAATTTTACATGACACATGGAGGCACAGCTGGAATTATACAGCACACATGCGACTCCCCTGGAATTATACTGCACACATGCGATATAAAAATTATACAGTACACTTGGCTCACCCCTGGAATTATACATGACAAATGGCGGCACCCTGGAATTATACATCACACATGGCTGCACCCCTGGCAGTGGCGTAACAATAGCACCGCAGCCCCCACGGTCACTGGGAGGCGCTGTGTAAGTGTGGGCGCCGGGGGCTGTGGGGCTATTGTAATGCCCCCCATCCCCCATAGCTTTACCAGTATTCCCTGCGGTGGTCACGGCTCCCCTCCTGGCTTAATTCTAATGCTATGGAGACGGACTATCATAAAATGTCCGCCCCCATATAGCAGATAGTTCTCTGAAACTGTCTGCTATATGGGGGCGGACATTTTGTGATGGTCCATTTTTCATAGCATCGATCAGAATGAAGCAAGGAGGGGAGCCGGGACCACCGCAGCAAATACAGGTAAATCTGCGGGGAATGGGGGGGGCATAGGCGGCCAGGGGGGAGGGAGCGGGGCGGGGTTTGCTGCTTTATGATCTGCGAGGGGGTGCATAAATTATAGTTATGCCACAGACCCCTGGACAGATACGGTACACATGGGGCACCCCTGGAATTATACTGCACACATGGCAGCACTCCTGCAGGAAAAAAAAAAAACTTTTGTATTATTTTAATAAAAAAAGGACAGCTCTCCTGGACTGATATGGCAGACTGACTACCACCCCATGAATTATATGGGTCTCTTTTGTCACCCCTGTAATTATACATGACACATTGTGGCACCCCTGGAATTATACATGGCACATGGCAGCACCCCTGGAATTATACACAACATATGGCAGCACCCCTGGAATTATACATGACACATGGAGCAACCCTAGACTGGTATGGCACACTGGGCAGCACAGAAGAAAAAAATATATTTTTTCAAATACACAGCAATCACCATTTATTAGCCACCAGATCCCTTAGTAGTGCCCCCATAATAGTACTCTTTTAGTTTTTCCCCTTTAGTAATCCCTTAGTGGCTGTCCCCCATAATAGTTTCCCCCTTAGTAGCTGTCCCCCATAGTATTTCCCTCCTAAGTAGCTGTCCCCCATAGTAGTTTCCTCTATAGTAGTTCCCTATAGGCAGCTGTCCTCCATAATAGTTTCCTCAATAGTATATTTTTTCCCCCCATTGTAGAAGCCCCCTCTCAGCCTCCATTACAGCCCCCTTTTAGCAGAGAGCATGGGACATGTCTGTGCTGTCTGCAACAGATGGCACTGATGACTGAGACTTATATCAAGTCCGGATCTCACGAAATCCAACGCAGGATGATGACATTTTGCGTTATGCGCTCCGACTATGGGCGGGAAAACCCGAGAAGTGCTCGGGTCTGGGATCAGATTGGGGGTGCTCTGCGGTGTTTGGATTTGCAATATTCGAACCCTCTCATCCCTACTATTCTTTTTCACTTAAATCAAAACCCTGGGGCACTGGGGACAGCCCCAGGCTTCAGCTTGGGCTGGGATAATTCTGAAGAGGGGGAACTATTTATTGGGGATGTTCCCACTCTCCCAGGGTCCCAGTCCAGGCTGACCAGTCAGGGGGATAATGCTTTGGCTGAGGGGAACTTCTATAAAAAGTTTTCCCCAGCTGTGGCATAACCATTCTCAAAATACAGGGGACCCCTATTTATTTATTTATTTATTATTTCCGATGGTGTATGCATTCGTATTTTTTAGATAACTTTAAAAATACTAATGACAAAAATATGAATTGTACAGTCTGCATTCGTACATAAGTAAATTTGTCGGTACGTGAAATATCATATCACAACGACCATTCGTACCCATTCGATCTTAGTAATTGTCCCCCTTATTCAGTTATATCCTCATTCTACCTATCTGTGTTCAATTACTATCTCATCTTCAGGCACTTTACATAGAAACATAGAATTTGACGGCAGATAAGAACCATTTTTTTGCCCCTTTTTTATCCTTCAGGTAATCTCAACCCTTTTTAATCCTTATTTCTTTGTAAGGATATTCATATGCCTATCCCAAGCATTTTTAAATTGTTCTACTGTCTTAGCCTCTACCACCTCTGATGGGAGGCTATTCCACTTATCCACTACCCTTTCTGTGAAGTAATTCTTTCAAACATTTCCCCTGAACCTACCTCCCTCCAGTTTCAGTGCATGTACTCATGTTCTATTACTTCTTTTCCTTTGAAGAAAATTTCTCTCCTGTATTTTAGTCTTTCCAGGTAAGTTTTGTGATGTAGGCCATGTAAATGTTCTGCAGATTCTCCTTACGTTTGGTAGTTTTAAATCTTGCCAAAGCCATCTTAGAGATCCTGTTACAGAAGCTACGTACACGGATGTTTGACATTCAACAAAGCAATTATATGAGCCACTTCAGTAAAATAATTTCCTTATTGGCAGATTCATCACTTGGCTGCACAATACGTACACGTAGCTTGTGTGATACATTCATATATTTTCATATATTGTGGATGGATCTCAGCATAAAAATTTAAACAGTAAGAGGTCCTAGAATATCTTACCATTTAATGTATGTAATACTGTACATATACACACATATTTATTTAAATGTGAAGGACAATATATTACAACTGGGGTGGCCAATCCCAGGATCTGAGGCATCCTGGGATTTAGACACAAAATATCCAGGACAATATGTCCACTGCACAGTGTGATTTGGTCATAGGTCACGCTGCACAGGCTGCACCAGTGCGCCTTCACTGCTGGAACCCGCCCAGTCAGGATATTTGATAGTAAAACAAATTATATTTTTTTAAGAAAATTATGTTCTCTCTCAATGAGTGGTATTGGTGTAATCTGTGTAAAGTTATTGGTGTTTAATCAAGTGTGCAGGGCCGGACTGGGACCAGAAATCGGCCTTGGCATTTTGAGTGCACAGGCCCACCTTGCACAGCGAAGAGGGGGCGTGGTCTCATGGAAAGGAGGAGTGGCATTAAGCATTTGCCCGAAGTGCCAGATGGTCAGTCCGGCCCTGCAAGTGTGTGACTAGAAGTCATTGTAAGTGATAACAATAAACAGGCCATAGATGAATCACAACCTACCATTCACAGGTCACATACTAATATACAATGATCACTATAATGTACACACATTGCACCAGTAATACACACCTGATGATACACTGATCACTATAATCAGGTCTTCCTGATATTGTAGACCAATTCTGTTGTACATTTGAAAAATAAATGTGATCATCTATGAATATCAGGCTTGCCTAACCTTCTGCATTCTGGTTCCCATTTTTTTAAATTGAGCCTCCCACTATCCCATAAATCTTCCATGTCCTCCTGGTTTTCCAGTATTCTGTATTGCAGAATACTGGTGGCCTATAAGAACACACTGACATGCAGCTGCAGTTAATGATTAGATGCCAGACCGCAAGCACTGATTGGATCATGAGCCGGCGCCATATTTAAATGTCCATCTGATCTGCTGTGAGCTACTCAGCAGCATGAGAGCTGAGCGCACTACAAGGTAGTGAGTGATCTGCTCTCCTCCCCTCTCAATGACATGCTGGACAGACTGCACAGTGAGCACTAATGGGGGCACTGTGTAAAGGGCATTACTGTGGCACTGTGTAAGGTGCACTAATGTGAGCACTGTATAAGGGGCACTACTGGGGAGCACTATGTTAGGGGCACTACTGGGGACATTATGTGTATTGATTACAGTGTGTGGCATACTATATTATATGCATTAAGGTGTGCGGCAGGGCCACCGACAGGGGGTTGCTGTGGGTACAGCTGTCCTGGGCCCCGGCCTCTAAAAGGGCCCTGGCAGCTAATTTTGTCCATCGCAATCCCCCCCCCCGACTACCTCCTCTGTACTGCCTGCTTCTTCAATGCAGGACGCCGGGGGCCAATTAAAATGCTGCACCGTCTTTTGAGCCAATCAGAGCTTTTGTACCATTAGCCAATCAGAGCGTCTGCCGGTACCTAAACTCTGATTGGCTCACCAGCTGGTGCAATTGGCCACTGGCATCCTGCATTGAAGAAGCCTGTGTTTCAGAACCTGCAGCAGGAGTCAGCGGTAAGTGAAGGGGGGGGGGTGTGGGAAGACTGGAAATCAGTCCCGGGCCCAAAATTCCTAGTGGCAGCCATGGTGTACAGCATAATACGAAATGAGCATTAGGGTGTGCAGCAAAATGTGTAATGGGCATTACAGTGTGCGAAGTAATATGTACGGGGCATTAGGTGTATTGCATAATGGTCTCAATTCAGACCTGCTTGCTGGGCTAAGGAAATAAAAAAAAATGTTAGTAATACATTGGAAACAATTAAAATAAAAACACAATTTATTAATTGCAATTAATATACACAAACATAAATAATACATACAGTAATAAATATGTAAACCTCCCTGGGGTATAAAATTAAGACTAATTGACCATTGTAAACAGCAACATTGCACCGAATTGCGGTAAAATGTGCACATTTAGCTGTAAAAATCACCATTTTTGTCATGTAAAAAAAACGGGTAAAAAAAATGGGGTAGGGTTCCCCCTCCTGCGCCACACCAGCCCTGGACTCACTAAGACGGTCCTGGTTTAAAAAATATGGAGAGAAAATGTGTAGGGGTCCCTGTATTTAAGAAACCAGCACTGGGCTATTGGACCGGTCCTGGTTCAAAAAATATGGAGGACAAAAAACTGTGGGTGCTCCGTATTTCTGGGACCAGCACTGTGCTCCAAAAGCCAGCGGTGTCATACCACAGCCAGGGGACACTTTTTATGTAAGGTCCCCTGGGCATACTATGAACAATGTGGCTGGTCAGCCCTGGTTGGGGTTCATGGGGGAGTCACCCCCTTCCCCATTAAAGGGGGGTCCCCTGTCCAGGGCTGAAGCCCGGGGTTGTACACAGCATCCAAGGGCAGTGGACTTCGAGCTGATACAGTAAGTGTAAAATTAGAATTTAAAAAATATTACTTTTTACAGTACAAATACAAGTCCCAGAAGGCCTCCCCCGAATGCTGGGACTTGGTGGACCACAAATCCCAGCATGCATGGCATTAATGGGCCCCCTTAGACTTGTACAGTAGTTCACAGAAAAAGTGTCGGTACTTGTTTCCTAGCACGGCGCCCACTACGGCATTTGCGTAGTGGGCTATTCAGCATAGTGAAATTGCATCGCATCACATGCCATTATTGTATGGCATGCAATGCGATGCAATGCAATGAGATTTTTGTATGTAATGTATTGACTGCTCTCTGTCAGTGAATACATTACAAAGATAGGGTGCGATAAAAAATCGCATTCCATTTTTGTATGCCATGCGATGCGATGGGGTGCGATAAAAAAATTGCATTGCATGCCATTATTGTACCCTATCTTTTTAATGGTAAAACTGCACATACAATAATGGCATTGAATGTGCTACACCATTAAATGACATATAGTGTCCATTATTCCCCCCCCCCCCACTATCCACGTCATCCCGAAGTGTGGCGAGCGGCGGCGGAACGCGTCCGGCCGACCTTTTCATACCCCCACTATCCACATTGGCCTCGCTTCAGGCTCGGTGTCTCGTTACGCTTGCCACACTGTATAAAATAAACTCCACGCCGACGTGGATAGTGGGGGTATGAAAAGGTCGGCCGGACACGCCAACCCTCGTGGAGGTGGGGGTTTAAATAAATGACATTATATGTGATTTAATGGTATAGTACATTAAATCCCATTATACGGGTAAAATAGCATTGCACCGCATGCCATACAATAATGGCATGTAATGCGATGCGATTTCACTACGTTTGCGTACGTAGTAAAATCGGGCGCCGTGCTAGGAAACAAGTACCAAATTGTCTTTGGTGCTAGGGATTATAATGGCGTAATGTGTCACCTTGCAGCCACCTCGCTGGAGGAAAGCCACCCTTCAATTTGGTGCACAAGAGAACAAAGAAGCTTGGGGCGCTCAAAGGTGCACAGTAATTAAAAATGTATTAAAAGGACAAACACACATAAAACATTACATATAATTAAAAGTAAACATACACTCAATACATATATCAATGAAAATTCCGGAAGATCACTTGATTGGATCAAATGGTATTTTTGTTCCTTTGAGCGGCCCACGCTTCTTTTTTCTCTTGTATAGTCAGGGCTATTTTTCAGCAGGCTCCAGCAGGAACTGAGGCCCTTATTCTAGTTCACTCTTTCTGACAAAATATTTCTTAGATGGACAAATCCATGTGCACTGCAGGTGAGGCAGGTGTTACTTGTGCAGAGATAATTAGATTTGGGTGGGGTTTTACACCTGCCTCACCTGCAGTGCACATGGTTTTGTCGATCTAAGAAATATTTTGTCAGAAAGAGTGTTACCACTTTTCTCTGTCATGAGTGAAGAAGCCACTCAGGACAGGACCACTAGAGGCCACATAGCCTCAATGTACATGCCAGGAAATTCCAGCATTTCAATCTCTATGTGGCCTCTAGTGGTCCTGTCCTGAGTGGCTTCTTCACTCATGACAGAGAAAAGTGGTAACAGGTGGTGCCTCCTGACACTCACCTGGAGGGGTGAGTTTCCACTATCTTTCAAATCCTCAGTCCACTCGTCCATATCCAACAGTTTTAGCCCTGTCATAACAATGACTAGCTGGATTCTCTTGTGGGTCTGGTGGTTTTTGGGCTGACCTTTTACATTTGTAGGGAGCCTTTCAGCATCCCATGTCTGAAGCCTCTGGCAACCGTCACAAGGTTTGTGTGGAGATTTGTTTCCCAGGTCTGGCGGGTGTGCGTGGCCCACAGTACATAAATAAAAAGAGTTTTACCAGGGTCCGGTGGAAATGTGATCAGCAGTCCATAGTTCTTGAATTTCCCACCAGTGTCCCACCCAAATACGTAAACCACAGTCCCCTTTGTAGAAGGCTGCTTGATTGGGCAACCAGGCAATGCAACAGTGTCACTGAATGGGTCAAGTAACTCCACCTGGGAACTTAGTACACCCAACTGGGTAAATTCATAGTTAAGATAGTCTCAGTTTTCCTCTGCCAACAAAATCTGAACTCTGGGGCTTTCACACTCCATCCCCAACACTTTATTCCCTGGGAACTCATCTTCTATCACTGATGCATCTGGACAGTGGCTTGCTTCCCCCTCCTCCATCCACAAAATGGGAAGCTGCAGAGTTACCTTCAAACCTGGGAACTCTGAAATTCTCTGAAACGCGCGCAAGTCTTCCGTAACAGCCTCAATGTACATGCCAGGAAATTCCGGCATTTCAATCTCTGTTACGGAAGACTTGCACGCGTTTCAGAGAATTTCAGAGTTCCCAGGTTTGGAGGTAACTCTGCAGCTTCCCATTTTGTGGATGGAGGAGGGGGAAGCAAGCCACTGTCCAGATGCATCAGTGATGGAAGAGGGGTTCCCAGGGAATAAAGTGTTGGGGATGGAGTGTGAAAGCCCCAGAGTTCAGATTTTGTTGGCAGAGGAAAACTGAGACTGTCTTAACTATGAATTTACATAGTTGGGTGTACTAAGATCCCAGGTGGAGTTACTTGACCCATTCAGTGACACTGTTGCATTGCCTGGTTGCCCATTCAAGCAGCCTTCTACAAAGGGGACTGTGGTTTATGTATTTGGGTGGGACACTGGTGGAAAATTCAAGAACTATGGACTGCTGATCACATTTCCACCGGACTCTGGTAAAACTCTTTTTATTTATGTATTGTGGGCCACGCACCCGCCAGACCCGGGAAACAAATCTCCACACAAACCTTGTGACGGTTGCCAGAGGCTTCGGACATGGGATGCTGAAAGGCTCCCTACAAATGTAAAAGGTCAGCCCAAAAACCACCAGACCCACAAGAGAATCCAGCTAGTCATTGTTATGACAGGGCTAAAACTGTTGGATATGGACGAGTGGACTGAGGATTTGAAACATAGAGAAAACTCACCCCTCCAGGTGGGTGTCAGGAGGCACCACCTGTTAGCACTTTTCTCTGTCATGAGTGAAGAAGCCACTCAGGACAGGACCACTAGAGGCCACATAGAGATTGAAATGCTGGAATTTCCTGGCATGTACATTGAGGCTGTTACGGAAGACTTGCCCGCGTTTCAGAGAATTTCAGAGTTCCCAGGTTTGGAGGTAACTCTGCAGCTTCCCATTTTGTGGATGGAGGAGGGGGAAGCAAGCCACTGTCCAGATGCATCAGTGATGGAAGATGGGTTCCCAGGGAATAAAGTGTTTAAGATGGAGTGTGAAAGCCCCAGAGATCAGATTTTGTTGGCAGAGGAAAACTGCGACTGTCTTAACTATGAATTTACCCAGTTGGGTGTACTAAGTTCCCAGGTGGAGTTACTTGACCCATTCAGTGACACTGTTGCATTGCCTGGTTGCCCAATCAAGCAGCCTTCTACAAAGGGGACTGTGGTTTATGTATTTGGGTGGAAGATTGGTGGGAAATTCAAGAACTATGGACTGCTGATCACATTTCCACCGGACCCTGGTAAAACTCTTTTTATTTATGTACTGTGGGCCACGCACACCCGCCAGACCCGGGAAACAAATCTCCACACAAACCTTGTGACGGTTGCCAGAGGCTTCGGACATGGGATGCTGAAAGGCTCCCTACAAATGTAAAAGGTCAGCCCAAAAACCACCAGACCCACAAGAGAATCCAGCTAGTCATTGTTATGACAGGGATAAAACTGTTGGATATGGACGAGTGGACTGAGGATTTGAAACATAGAGAAAACTCACCCCTCCAGGTGGGTGTCAGGAGGCACCACCTGTTACCACTTTTCTCTGTCATGAGTGAAGAAGCCACTCAGGACAGGACCACTAGAGGCCACATAGAGATTGAAATGCCGGAATTTCCTGGCATGTACATTGAGGCTGTTACGGAAGACTTGCCCGCGTTTCAGAGAATTTCAGAGTTCCCAGGTTTGGAGGTAACTCTGCAGCTTCCCATTTTGTGGATGGAGGAGGGGGAAGCAAGCCACTGTCCAGATGCATCAGTGATGGAAGAGGGGTTCCCAGGGAATAAAGTGTTGGAGATGGAGTGTGAAAGCCCCAGAGATCAGATTTTGTTGGCAGAGGAAAACTGCGACTGTATTAACTATGACTTTACCCAGTTGGGTGTACTAAGTTCCCAGGTGGAGTTACTTGACCCATTCAGTGACACTGTTGCATTGCCTGGTTGCCCAATCAAGCAGCTCCCTACAAATGTAAAAGGTCAGCCCAAAAACCACCAGACCCACAAGAGAATCCAGCTAGTCATTGTTATGACAGGGCTAAAACTGTTGGATCTAGGAGGGCACCACTGCTATCAGCAAGCTTAATTTAATCAGGACACAGGGCTAGAAAGTAGGGGGATAAATGTGAAGACACAGCCGGCACCTCGTGTCGCACAGTGTTAGATAACTGCGGTTACTTTCATAGCCCTGGTCCTGCTCATGGACTCCACTTAATTATAATATGTTATTAGTTATATTCTGTATAATATTATATTGTATAGCTCAGGGTTGCCGACTTTCAAAAAATCCTCTCCGGGAGAAGCCCGGAGAGGAATCTTGCATTGTGAGTTTTGGGGGCGGGGCTTAATGGTGACATCATTAAGCCCCGCCCCCATTACGGCAAATAGCCGAAATACCTGATATCCATGGAGGGGGCGGGGCTAAAATGACACGATTGTGCCGTTTTAGCTCCGCCCCCTCCCCTGAGACCCGCGGATTGCGGCATATAAATGCCGCGATCGGGGGGCTCAGTGGGGGTCCCCCTGATTCCGGGAGGGTTGCCCACCCTTCCGGGGGCCAGGAGGAAGGACCCGATTTTCGGGAGACTCCCGCAAATTGCGGGAGGGTCGGCAACCCTGGTATAGCTTTATTTTACCTGTTATATTTGGAATATGTACTTTAATTGGTTATACTGTGCGTAATAATGATTAAGTCTAGGCCAGAGTGTTATTTACTATAGGTTAAGTTGCCCATTGTTCTAAGTCCCCTGACTATCAAATTTGATTAACATAAGTAGTAACCAGTGTATGTTTGGAGCTACAGGTAATCTGATCATTTTCAACCCCTTGTATACAAGAACCCAGACAGTTCATCTCTGCATCTCATCAAACTCTCTAACATCCTGAATGAACTGGCTGGGTTATCAATAGACAGGGCTGGGTATAACAAGAGGAGTGAGCTCTACTGGGAGAGATCAGAACAGGAGGTGCAGAGAGAGGAGTTGGACTTCTGACATACAGAAGCGGACTAGGCATTGCGTTGCCATCAGTGCGGACAATTCATGGCAAAGGGCGCTGTGTGAGCTGGTATCCCAAGCCAGGGGACACAGAAATACTGCCAGCTTGTAGTAGTAAAGGAATACAAACATCGGTAATCATATACTACTGTGGGGACTTAGTGAGTAAGATACCTTCCTGGCTGATAATTGGTACGGTTATATTATAGTGCACTGTATGTATATATTATCCATAAAGGGCTTTTGCCATGTTAATAAACTGTTTACCTGAGTGATCAGAGAATCCATATCTTTAGATTATGTATGGCAAGCTCAGCCGGATTTGAGTGTACAAATGGGTACACCATTAATAGAACTCAGCCATATATAGGTCTAGAGTTCTATCAGATCGGCAAATTTACAATCATTCGGTACTTATGTAATATCTGGACTCCCGTTTTTCTTATGAGACCGCGTCCCCTCGTGGGCTCGCTATGCTCACCACGCTTCGGGCACGGTGGCTCGCTGCGCTCGCCACACTATACAAAATCAACTCCATGCGTAGTTGGATAGTAGGGGTATGAAAAAATGGGGTGCATTTAACATGGGAGTCCAGATAATAAAGTACCCAATCATTCATATAGCTGAATTCCTCTGTGAAATATATGAATGGAAAATAGAAACATTTTCCATCCGTATTTTGATGAAGTCTGCACAGATCAGTCAGATCTGCACAGGCTTCTGTGTTTAAAAAGAATAATTCAATTTACATTATAAAACTGTGTGGGGTCCCCCCCCCCCCCCCCCTTGAAGAGTATAACCAGCCCCAAGCTCTTTGAGCCAGTGCTGGTTCCAGAAATACAGGGGAACAAACATGTATTTCAGCAACCAGTTCCGGGCCCTGGTTACAAAAATACAAGGTACAAAAAGAACAGTGGTCCCCCATATTTTTATAATTACCACAAGGCTCCAACAACCAGCAGTG
Organism: Crinia signifera; assembly: GCF_055691185.1. Taxonomy (NCBI): domain Eukaryota; kingdom Metazoa; phylum Chordata; class Amphibia; order Anura; family Myobatrachidae; genus Crinia; species Crinia signifera. The sequence continues at coordinate 98,559,236 of NC_139220.1, read as the reverse complement.
TCATCCCTCAGTCAGTTTTCTGTTTCCCTTTATTTCTGGAACCAGCAGTGGCTCAAAGAGCTTGGGGCTGGTTATACTCTTCGGGGGGAGGACCCCACACAGTTTTCTTTTTAATTATTGAATTAATTATTATTCTTTTTACACAATTAAGTAACACACATGTGTATTATTGGCAGCCAAATATGAATAACGTTGGCATTGGGAAATACAAATCTTGAGAACTCGGCAGCATAGCAAATTTTTTGGGAGCATAACATTGTTCAAAATGACTTGTTATGCTGAAGAATTAATATTTCCCTTCATTGGAGATAAGGGGCATAGCCTTAACTCTGAAAAACAACCCAATGTCATTATCCTTTTCCCACCAAATGTCACAGCTGGAATAATGCTCAGTGTGTAGCTACAGAGGGTGCAGGGGATTCAACTGCTATGGGGCCCATGGGACTGGGGGGGGGGGGGACAGGGGGCCCAGCAGGCTAACCAATTGCACCCTCTTAATTTTGTTTTTTAGTTCTTTTTATAAATAGTAACACACTGTTTGCAAGCAGGGACTGTGCCAGTGTCTTGTGTTCCCCTTCAGTGGCAGTGGAAGCAGGGCAACCAGGTGTCACACAAGACACATTTCTGCCCAAGCTGTGAGCTGGATGATAAGAAACACAGCACTGCTGCCCAAAAGACCTGGTTCGACTGCAGCCAAGGACACTTGAGTCTGCCGCTGGTAAGTGGGAGACCTGGAGCTGAAGCTGCCCAGATGACCCAGTGCTAAAGCTGCCAAGAAGACCAGGTACTAGTGAATGGGAGACTGGGTGCCAAAGCTGCCAAGGAGACCCTGGGTTGCTGCTGGTGAGTGGTAGACCTCAGCACAGAAGCTGCCCAATAGACCCAGCACCAAAGCTGCCAAGGAGACCCAGGGCTGCTGTTGGTGGGTGGGAGACCCAGCATCAAAGCTGCCCAGGAGACCTTGTGCAGGTGCTGGTGTGTGGGAGACCCGGCCCTGAAGCTACCCAGGAGACCCAGTGCAAAAGCTGCATAAGAGATTTGGCACCGAAACTGCCCAGGATACCAAGCACCAAAGCTGTCAAGGAGACCAGGGGTTGATGCTGGTGAGTAGGAGACCCAGTGCTGAAGCTGCCCTGGAGACCTGAGGCTTCCGCTGGTGAGTAGGAGACCCAGCATTGGCAGATGTACACAGGGCCGTTTCTAGAGGCGGACAAGCCGTGCAGCAGCCCGGGGCGCCGCACGGCTTGTCCGCCTCTGAAACAGCCAGGGCGCCCGGCAGTCTCCCCCCCCCCAAAACCCTGTAGCCGCCGTAGCTGCCATAGCCGCCGCAGCCGCCGCCGCCGCTGTCTCCCCGGCCGGCCCGACTACACGCTGGAGAGGGGAGGGGAACGCATCGTGCGTCTCTCCGTCCCCTCGCTCAAGTCACTGGGCTGCCGCTGTCAGCCAATCAGATCTCGGGCGCGAGATATGAATGGCTGACGGCTCAGCTCAGGTACACACACTGAAGGGGAAGGAGAGAGGCAGGATGCGCTCCCCTCCCCTCGGAAGCAGCATAGAAAACGAAAAAGTGAGTTTGGCACTGGGGGCATATATTTGTGGCACTGTGGGGGCATATGTGTAGCACTGTGGGGGCATATATTTGTGGCACTGTGGGGGCATATGTGTAGCACTGTGGGGGCATATATTTGTGGCACTGTGGGGGCATATATTTGTGGCACTGTGGGGGCATATATTTCTGTCACTGGGGGCATATGTGTGGCACTGTGGGGGCATATATTTGTGGCACTGTGGGGGCATATATTTCTGTCACTGGTTGCATATGTGTGGCACTGTGGGGGCATATATTTCTGTCACTGGGGGCATATATTTGTGGCACTGTGGGGGCATATATTTGTGGCACTGTGGGGGCATATATTTCTGTCACTGGTTGCATATGTGTGGCACTGTGGGGGCATATATTTCTGTCACGGGGCATATGTGTGGCACTGTGGGGGCATATATTTCTGTCACTGGGGGCATATATTTGTGGCACTGTGGGGGCATATATTTGTGGCACTGTGGGGGCATATGTGAAGCACTGTGGGGGCATATATTTGTGTCACTGTGGGGGCATATGTGTAGCACTGTTGGGCCTATATATGTGTCACTGTTGGGGCATATGTGTGGCACTGTGGGGGCATATGTGTGGCACTGTGGGGGCATATCTGGCACTGTAGGGGCATATCTGGCACTGTGGGGGCATATCTGGCACTGTGGGGGCATATTAGTAAACGGCATCAGTTGTGCGGCAGCGGCACATGGGGCATAATGTGTAATGGGCATTACGATGTGTGGAGTATTGTGTAATTGCCATCACAGCGTGGGGTCTAATGGGCATCTTGGTGTGCGGTGTAATTGTCATCACGGTGTGCGGCGTAATATGTAATCGTCATCACAGTGTACGGCGTAATGTGTAATTGGCATCACGGATAAATAGTGTATAATTATTTAAGTAGCCTGTCATTGTTTGGCCTTGATCTGTGAGGCGTACTAGGTCACTGTGGGCCTTATTCTGATCGGTGCGGATATTCCCGAATTCTTTCGGTGCGGGCCGCACGCATCGCTGTGCGGCAGCGTGCGGCCATCGTCCGTAGAAACGCCCACGTGTCCTCCGCATTCGGACGGACTCACTCTTTAAGAACAGGGCGTGTGTACGGACGACATATAAACCATGCGTGTGCGGGGGAAACGTACAGATTCGAGCACGGTCTTCCCGCACAAGCACGGTCTTACCGCGTGAGAACCGCGTGAGAACGTACGGAAAGCTGTAATAAATGTTATTTTGGCCCCACAAATGTCTGTATTAATTTAGACATGCAGAAGTGGCATGTGTATTAGTATTAATATTATTAAGTTGTGTGCATTATTTGCAGTGTTAAAGTGTGTGACAAGTGCAGCATGTAATGTTCCCTTTAAGCTGCAATGCTTCCAATTGTAGCAGTGAGAAGCGTGTAATTAACAAGTCATGGGTAAAGTATGTGATTGTATTGGGTTCAGGTGACATTGGTTGAGGTGCGTCCGTCCTGATTAGGCGTTCCGATTGCCTAGAGCATGACAGAGTGGTGTCCACAAAGCAAAAGTAACCTTTTGGACACCGCACATTTCTTCCCTTTTTGTTTGCGTGCATTCGGCGTGCTGTCCGAATGCACGCCTACCAATATATGTGTACTCCCCCGTGTCCGCCCATGTTTCCGCCCAGTTTAGCCCACTTTGAAACTACGCCCCTGTGTCTTTCCGCATGACGCCCATAACACACCCCTATTGCCCGAATGTATGCGGTGCACAGTTCTGTACGGGATTAGTGAGAACAAGTACGGAGACCATGCGTGGCACATGCGCCTAGCGATCGCCACGCATGCGCAGACGGCTAAAAAACGCCATCCGAAAGAATTCGGGAATATCCGCACCGATCAGAATAAGGCCCTGTGTGTGGCCTTCAGCCGGCCAACCTAAGTGCGGGAGGACAATAACAATTCCTGCAGCAACCAATGTCTGGTCATGCAGGTTGCAAAAGTGTGATATAAGGTAATTGTTTTCCTGCTAGACCACGCCTCACATTAAGCCACACCCCTTTTAAAATTAAGCCACACCCCCTATTTCGGCGCGCGCCTACGGCGCGCGTAATTTCTATTATCCCATGTTATGTATTGGGGGGGGGGGGCGCATTTTTTTTTCTTCGCCCTAGGAGCTAAATTGTCTAGAAACGGCCCTGGATGTACAGATGGAGCCGCTCTCATTGTTTCCACCAGCTCGACAGTGAGAGTATTGGCGTGCCACTTGTCTTGTGCGCTCAGGTGTGCCGAGGCGTGTGGATGCAAGCCATACAATATTCGTGCATCACATATCACCCTCGCTGGGTAGCTAATGATCCTCCAATCTAGCAGCGGATTGATATACAGTCCCAAGAATAGGATGTGCTTGCGTACATTATGAGACACTCATGCACCTAATTTCCATGAACATAGCTGCGACTTAAACTTACAGTATTCATACTGTAAGTATGAGGTGCTCCTGTGCCTCATTCCAGTGAATATCGCTGGGGTCCAACTGTACTGTACAAGCTTGGGCAAATGGGACGTGTAGTGTCCAAGTCCCCTAGGCAAATAATAAATGTGGCTATATAATAACTCTGCTATATGGGGGCGGACATTTTGTGATGGTCCGTTTTTCATAGCATTGATCAGAATGAAGCCAGGAGGAGAGCCGGGACCACCGCAGCAAATACAGGAAAATCTGCGGGGTATGGGGGGGCATGGGCGGCCAGGAGGGAGGGGGGGTGCTGCTTTATAATCGGCGGGGGAGCAGTTAAATTATAGTTACGCCACTGACCCCTGGACTGATACAGTACACATGGGGGCACCCCTGGAATTATACTGCACACATGGCAGCACTCCTACAGGGGGAAAATAAACTTTTTTATTATTTTAATAAAAAAAGGACAGCTCTCCTGGACTGATATGGCAGACTGAGTAGCACCCCATGAATTATATGGTACACTTGGCTCACCCCTGTAATTATACATGACCCATTGTGGGTATTGGGGGTGTTTCCACTCTCCCAGGGTCCCAGTCCGGGCTGACCAGTCAGGGGGATAATGCTTTGGCTGGGGGAACTTCTATAAAAAGTTTCCCCCGGCTGTGGCATAACCATTCTCAAAATACGGGGGACCCCTATTTATTTTGTGCCCCATATTTTAGGAACCAGGTCCTGCTCTTGAGCCCTGTACTGGTTTTAAAAATTGTGGGGATCCCCTAACTTTTTTGGACCCTGAAATTGTAAAACCAGGACCTGTTCTTTGAGCCTGGGGCTGGTTCTAGTCATGGGAAGAGGGACCCTATATTGTTTTTTTTCTTCAATTATTTATTTAATTCATCTTTTTTTTTACACTGAGAAGCCTGCACAGATCTGACTGATCCATGCAGGCTTCCCTGAAAAAAATAATGGAAAACATGGTCTATTTTCCATTTGTATTTACCAATACAAATCATTAATAACACTGATACAAATCATTAGTAAATTTGTTAGTACCACTGAAATGAATGCTGCTTTCCGATGGTGTATGCATTTGTATTTTTTAGATAACTTTAAAAATACTAATGTCAAAAATGTTAATTGTACAGTCTGAATTCGTACATAAGTAAATTTTTCGGCACATGAAATACTGTATGTATGTAGTTCACATCAAATATGTATGAATACGACCATTCGTACCCAATCGATCTTAGTAAATGTCCCCCTTATTCAGTTATATCCTCATTCCACCTATCTGTGTTCCATTACTATCTCATCTTCAGGCATTTTACTTGTAAATGTTTTGCAGATTCTCTTTACGTTTGGTAGTTTTCAATCTTTCCAAAGCCATCTTAGAGATCCTGTTACAGAAGCTACGTACACGGATGTTTGACATTCAACAAAGCAATTATCTGAGCCACTTAATTAAAATAATTTCCTTATTGGCAGATTCATCACTTGGCTGCACAATACATACACGTAGCTTGTGTGATACATTCATATATTTTCATATATTGTGGATGGATCTCAGCATAAAAAAGTAAATAGTAAGAGGTCCTAGAATTTCTTACCATTTAATGTATGTAATACTGTACATATACACACATATTTATGTAAATGTGAAGGACAATATATTACAACTGGGGTGACCAATCCCAGGATCTGGGGCATCCTGGGATTTGGAACCAAAATGTCCAGGACACAATGTCCACTGTGCAGTGTGATTTGGTCATAGGTCACGCTGCACAGGCTGCACCATTGCGCCTTTACCGCTGGAACCCGCCCAGTCAGGATATTTGATAGTAAAACAAATTATATTTTAAATGAAAATTATGTTCTCTCTGAATGAGTGGTATTGGTGTAATCTGTGTAAAGTAATTGGTGTTGTATCAAGCATGTGACTAGAAGTCATTGTAAGTGATAACAATAAACAGGCCATAGATGAATCACAACCTACCATTCACAGGTCACATACTAATATACAATGATCACTATAATGTACACACATTGCACCAGTAATACACACCTGATGATACACTGATCACTATAAACAGGTCTTCCTGATATTGTAGACCAATTCTGTTGTACATTTGAAAAATAAATGTAATAATCTGTGAATATCAGGCTTGCCTAACCTTCTGCATTCTGGTTCCCATTTTTTTTAAATTGAGCCTCCCACTAACCCATAAATCTTCCATTTCCTCCTGGTTTTCCAGTATTCTGTCTTGCAGAATATGGCTGGCCTATTAGAACGCACTGACAGGCAGCTGCAGTTAATGATTAGCTGCCAGACCGCAAGCACTGATTGGATCATGAGCCGCGCCATATTTAAATGTCCATCTGATCTGGTGTGAGCTACTCAGCAGCATGAGAGCTGAATCGCACAACAAGGTAGTGAGTGATCTGCTCTCCTCCCCTCTCAATGACCTGCTGGACAGACTGTACAATGAGCACTAATGGGGGCACTGTGTAAAGGGCACTACTGTGGCACTGTGTAAGGTGCACTAATGTGAGCACTGTATAAGAGGCACTACTGGGGAGCACTATGTTAGGGGCACTACTACTAGGAGCACTATGTTAGGGACATTATGTGTAATTATTACAGTGTGTGGCATACTATATTATATGCATTAAAGTGTGCGGCAGGGCCATCGACAGGGGGGTGCTGTGGGTACAGCTGTCCCGGGTCCCGGCCTCTGAAAGGTCACAGGCAGCTAATTTTGTCCATCGCAACCCCCCAGACTACCTCCTCTGTACATCCTGCTTCTTCAATGCATGACGCCGGCGGCCAATTAAAATGCAGCACTGTCTTTTGAGCCAATCAGAGCTTTTAAACCATTAGCCAATCAGAGCGTTTGCCGGTACATGAGCTCTGATTGGCTCACCAGCTGGTGCTGCATTTTAATTGGCCACCGGAATCCTGCATTGAAGAAGCCTGTGTTTCAGAACCTGCAGCAGGAGTCGGGCGGTAAGTGAAGGGTGGGGGGGGACTGGAAATCAGTCCCGGGCCCCAAAATTCCTAGTGGCAGCCTTGGTGTAATGAGCATTAGGGTGTGCAGCAAAATGTGTAATGAGCATTACAGTGTGCGGAGTAATATGTACAGGGCATTACGTGTATTGCATAATGGTCTCAATTCAGACCTGCTTGCTTGGCTAAGAGAATAAAAAAAATGTGAGGCTTAGTAATACATTGGAAATAATTAAAATAAAAACACAATTTATTAATTGCAATTAATATTAGGGATGTGCACCGGCCACTTTTGGGGTTTTGTGTTTTTGGTTCTGATTACCTTGAGGTTTTGGGTTCTAATGGGTTTTGCCATGGATCAGTCAGATCTGTGTGTCACGATCCGAGCTGTCAGACAGACTTTCTTACCGGCTAAGTGCCTCCGCAGGTTCAGCTTGCGGTCCAGACGTCATCTCTGCCAGCGTCCTGTCTCCCAGTGACAGTCCCCAGTGCACGGCAATCCACCTGTCCGCCGCCATTGCTCCCAGTATCCAGCATGGTGTGCACAAACACACTTTCCCGCCATAGCAGACATGGGGGCTGCCATGTTCTTCCCAGTCACATGTCTGTGCTGTCCAATCCTGTTGGTTCTGATCTCCCTGTCATACTTCCTCGGCCAATCCTGGCCACCCAGTGGGGATAAGTATGCTGGGAGCTCTCAGAACCATTGCTAGTGCTTCAGTTGTCTCCAGTGTATGGTCAGCTGTCCTTGTCTCCGTGCAAGTGTATTTATCTGCTGGTGTTGTCTTCCATGCTGCAGTGTGTTCCAGGTTGTTCCATCTCCTGTGAAGTCTAGGTTATTCCACCGCCTGTGATCCTGCCTCTCAGCCCAGCGACCAAGCTTAGCTCCGGGACTCTGGTCCTTCCGATGCTCCAGCATCATCCACCATCGATGTCTCATCGTTAATCCGATATTCCGGATCTCCTGCTTCCGTCCGTCATTCCGGACCCACAGTCATCTTCCGTCCGTCACTCCGGACCCACAGTCATCTCCCGTCCGTCATTCCGGACACACAGTCATCTCCATATCCGATATCCGGATCCGATGTTCCACCATCGATACTATTCATCATATTGGTAAAGTATTGCAATCTGCATGAACTGTCATTACTCCTGCATACTTTACTGTCTATCGTTATTACAACCATCTGCAAATAAACTCCGGTTGTATTTTACCTCTGACTGCTTATTGGCTCTGGGTGCACTGTCGCGCAGTCCATGCGAAAGGGTCCTCTCCAACCTCCCCGGTTCAGGTACCGGTCCAGGTCCCCACCAGAGGTCTCAGTCTTGTCGACTGAGCCCCCTGGTGTGACACTGTGCAGGCTTCTCAGTGTAAAAAAAAAGATGAATTAAATAAATAATTGAAGAAGAAAACCGTATAGGGAGTCGGGCGGTAAGTGAAGGGGGGGGGGGGGGGGGGCAGACTGGAAATAAGTACTGGGGTTTTGGGTTCTGATTTTTTTGTTAAAAAAAGCATAAAAATGCTAAAATCTAAAAAAAAAAAAAATTCGAAGTTTATTATAGTAACTTCGTCATCAGGATACAATACATTACAGTACAATAACAGTTTATATACATACCAGAGACCAGTGAGAAGAACGCTGATTGCACGAGTTCCGGGGTCACGTGACATCTCCGCCTTGAGAGCCTTCTTTTGCTGTGAGTGCCGCCCTATCTGCTACATCGGAATGATGATGTCCATGGGGGCTCGGATCTCTGGAATCCGAGTCTGCACATCTGTAATTAATGGGATGCAGTTAATATCCCGGCGGTCGGGATCCCGGCGTTCAGAATCCCGACGCCGGAATCCCGACCGCCGAAATGCCGACACATTCTCCCTCCTGGGGTGTCCACGACACCCCTGGAGGGAGAATAAATTAGTGTGCCGAGCGTAGCGAGGCACCGGGCCCGCTGCGTGGCGAGCGCAGCGAGCCCGCAAGGGGGGGGGGGCGATCCGCGTTTCCCCCTTGTCGGCATTTCGGCTGTCGGGATTCCGGCGTCGGGATTCTGAACGCCGGGATCCCGACCGCCGGGATTCAATACTGAATCCGTAATTAATATAAATAAACATAAATAATACATACACTAATAAATAAGTAAACCTCCCTGGGGTATAAATTTAAGACCAATTGACCATTTTAAACCGTAACATTGCACCGAATTGCAGTAAAATTTGCACATTTAGCTGTAAAAATCACACTTTTTGGCATGTAAAAAAAATGTGTAAAAAAAATGTGTAAAAAAAAATGGGGTATGGTTCCCCCTCCTGCCCTGGACTCATTAAGCCTGTCTGTTGTTACCCAGTTTGTTTTATCACTGTCTACTATTGTAAAGCGCAACGGAATCTGCTGCGCTATATAAGAAACTGTAAATAAATAAATTAAGCTGTCCTTTTTAAAAAATATGGAGACAAAATGTGTAGGGGTCCCCGTATTTAAGAAACCAGCACCAGGCTATTGGAGCGGTCCTGGTTCCAAAAATATGGAGGACAAAAAACTGTGGTTGCTCCGTATTCTGGGACCAGCACTGTGCTCCAAAAGGCAGCAGTGTCATGCCAAAGCCAGGGGACACTTTTTATGTAAGGTCCCCTGGGCATACCATGAAAAAAGTGGCTGGTCAGCCCTGGATGGGGTTCATGGGGGAGTCACCCCCCCCCCCCATTAAAGGGGGGTCCCCTGTCCAGGGCTGAAGCCCGGGGCTGTACACAGCATCAAAAGGCATTGGACTTCGGTCTGATACAGTAAGTGTAAAATTAGAATTTAAAAAATAGTTTTTTTGTAGTAGAAATGCAAGTCCCAGAAGGCCTCCCCCGCATGCTGGGACTTGGTGGACTACAAATCCCAGCATGCAGGGCATTAATGGGCCCCCTTAGACATGTACAGTAGTTCACAGAAAAGGTGTCGGTACTTGTTTCCTAGCACGGCGCCCACTACGGCATTTGCGAAGTTGGCTATTCAGCGTAGTGAAATCGCATCGCATCACATGCCATTATTTTATGGCATGCAATGCGATGCCATACAATGCTATTTTTGTATGTAATGTATTGACTGCTCTCTGTCAGTGAATACATTACAAAGATAGGGTGCGATAAAAAATCGCATCGCATCACATGCCATTATTGTATGCCTCGCAATGCGATGGGGTGCGATAAAAAATTGCATCACATGCCATTATTGTATGGCATGCGATGCGATGGGATAGAATTTTTTTATCGCACCCTATCTTTTTAATGGTAAAATTGCAAATACAATAATGGCATTGACTGTGCAGTGCAGGGGTGGCTGGTGTGTCAGCTGTGCAGGAGTGGCTGTGGTTTACTGAGCTCCATGTTGCTGGCGGTATCCAAAATGCAGGGGTGCCATCGATATCCAAAGGGTGGGGGTGTCCTGGGGTACTGGTGTTGTCTTAAGCCTGGGAGTACCACCAGGACCAGCAGCTCAGGCAGCATTGTCATCACCGTGAGGGAGAAGGGTGGCACCATCTTCAGTGTGTTGTCCCATTGAAGCCAATGAGGAAACAATGATTGGCTGAGAGCTGTGACAGATGGCTGTCTCAGCCAATCAGCGGCCATCCAATGATTTTAATTGGACTTTAGGAAGAGGCACCACACTCTTAATCCTCAGCCTGCCAACTATTGCCACTGCCCATTCCCTACAGAAGCTTGGGGACATCGCTCCTCTCTCAAAATTCCGAAACCCCTGTCTCCTTCAATAGAGGTTAGAGTGCGGTCTATAATTACGTGCTAAGATTTTTTTCTGCATAAAGTTTATGTGGTTTTACCCACATAATATAGTCCACACAGGCAAATTATTAAGTAAATCACGTGTTGAAGTACAGGTACTGTAAGTACATGTTTAATTTGTATAGCCCAACCTGTATGTAGGTGCAAAATGGTTGAATAATCTATTATATATCTGAACCTCATGCAACCCAACTTGTAGCTTTTGTAAGAAAATGTACTTTTTGTTCTGCTTAAACGAGTGCACTATGGGCATACACAATGGCATTTCTAATGTTTCTAGCTCTCATGACCAGCCATTTTTTTTTATTTAAACATGGTCCTTGGCCTTGTCAGTGGCCACTAGGGGCCATAATTCTCTAGTGGCCTTTTAAATTAATGTATTTGAGCTGCTATATTTGTTTTCCCATGGTATGATCTCTTTATTACCTTTAATTCTAGGTTAGCAGGTATTCCCTTTTAAGGAACAGTACCTCTTTTTCAATATGCTCAATGAGGACGAGTCATATGAATCTATTGACCATTTTATTTAGTTCTTTTAATGATATTTCAAAATTTCTATTAATCCTTACGACCCAGATCAATTGTGACTTGGGAAGACCTTTGATCAGAGCTTTATGGTTAGTTAGTGCCTAACCTTGGCCTACCTTCCCTGCAGTTTAAACCTAAAACTTCTGCTCTGCAGCTTAATCCTTCTAAGTTCCTAGCCCTAACCCTCGTGAAGGCTTGGATTGCAATCTCCTTTCTAGTTTATCCCAAAGGTGCTTGATGGGGTTCAGGTCAGAACTCTGTGCAGACCATTCAGACAAGACACCAAATTTACCATTGGGGTGTCTGGGTCCTACAATACAGATAAGTGTAGGGAATGTTTCCCTGCACTACCCTGTACAAGGAATATCTGAGGAGCAGATGAGTTGTGCATCAGCCATGCCCTTGGCTATACTGAATATAGTTGAGTCGTTGCCAGTGGGACCAGTGGACCAACTGGAGAGGATGAATCGGGTAGAGTTGGTTTCCGAGTGTGAGCTGCGAGGTATCGCTTGCCAACCGTTAGCATGGAATGAAATAATTCTTTGCCTTATCCAGGATCAAGAGAATCCCCTCCATGCTTTCAGTCAGTACAGGAGCTGGCTGCTGCTCCAGGGATACCAGAGGGAGACACAGGAACAGCTGGAGTGTACTTTGGTCTTGCGTCAGAAAAAGCAATGGACCAGGGGATTTTTGATACTCCGGAGTGGCTAGACCAGTGCCATCAGGTGAATGTGGAAATTCAACGCCTGAAGCAGCTTCTCCAACCTTAGAGGTTAGCAGCTGTCCAGTGTGCTTTACTGGGGGAGACTACTGAAACTGGGAAGAAGGTAGGAGCTGTCATTCAGAGACCCTACAAATATATGCACTACGTCTTCCAATTTGTTGATGTAGAAGATGAGGAAATGGTGAATGAATGCCAGTACCAAGAAGAGGTCAGTGTCATGGGTACCAAGGAGTCTGTAAGGGTCGGGGTCTTACCCCTGCAGGTGAAGTCTAGTCTACCAGTGACACTCGAAGCAGCTGCCCATTGTGCTATGCTGGTGGAGGCTGGCATTGATCAGGGGGATGCTGGCAGCGCTGAAACACATTCCATTGGATATGGATGAGTGGACTGAGGATTTGAAAGATAATGGAGACTCACCCCTCCAGGTGGATGTCAGGAGGCACCACCTGTTACCACTTTTCTCTGTCATGAGTGAAGAAGCCACTCAGGACAGGACCAGTAGAGGCCACGTAAAAATTGAAATGCCGGAATTTCCTGGAATGTACATTGAGGCTGTTACGGAAGACTTGCCCACGTTCCAGATAATTTCAGAGTTCCCATGTTTGGAGGTAACTCTGCAGCTTCCCATTTTGTGGATGGAGGAGGGGGAAGCAAGCCACTGTCTAGATGCACCAGTGATGGAAGTGGGGTTCCCAGGGAATACAGTGTAAGGGACGGAGTGTGAAGGCCCCAGAGATCAGACTTTGTTGGCAGAGGAAAACTGCGACGGTCTTACCTATGAATTTACCCAGTTCAGTGTCCTGAGTTCCCAGGTGGAGTTATTTAAACCGATTCATTGACACTGTTACATTGCCTGGTTGCCCAATCAAGCAGCCTTCTACAAAGGGGACTGTGGTTTATGTGTTTGGGTGGGACACTGGTGGGAAATTCAAGAACTATGGACTGCTGATCACATTTCCACCGGACCCTGGTAAAACTATTTTTATTTATGTACTGTGGGAAACAAATCTCCACACAAAACTTGTTACGGTTGCGGGAGGCTTCGGACATGGAATGCTGAAAGGCTCCCTACAAATGTAAAAGGTCAGCCCAAAAACCACCAGACCCACAAGAGAATCCAGCTAGTCATTGTTATGACAGGGTAAAACTGTTGCATCTAGGAGGGCACCACTGCTATCAGCAAGCTTAATTTAATCAGGACAAAGGGCTAGAAAGTAGGGGGAGAAATGTAAAGACACAGCCGGCACCTCGTGTCGCACAGTGTTAGATGACTGCGGTTACTTTCATAGCCCTGGTCCTGTTCATGGACTCCACTTAATTATAATACGTTATTAGTTATATTCTGTATAATATTATATTGTATAGCTATATTTTACCTGTTATATTTGGAATATGTACTTTAATTGGTTATACTTTGCGTAATGCAATTGTTAACATGATTAAGTCTAGGCCAGAGTGTTATTTACTATAGGTTAAGTTGCCCATTGTTCTAAGTCCACTGACTATCAAAGGTGATAAACATAAGTAGTAACCAATGTATGTTTGGAGCCAGAGGCATAACTAAAACTTTATGGGCCCCATAGCAAAATCATTGATAGGGCCCCCCCATGTTGTCACTAAAATGCCCCTTAAGGGACAGGCGAGTGAGAAAAAATGAGAATGTTGGGGAGAGGAGAAAGAGGGTGGTCAAGGGGAGAGGGGGTGTGTGTTATGGGACTGAGAGAAAGACAGGATGCCATGGATTAAGAGATAAAGGGGGAAGAAGGGGGTGATAGAAGGAATAAGATTCAGGTGAGAGAGAGGAGGGGTCGAAAGACACTCACATGTGAGATGGAGGAAGAAGGCACTAAAGTTTTTTAAATTGAAGGCAGAAGATGAAATCTCCCCTCCCTCCCCCTCTCGTTACCTGCTATAAGCTGAGTGTGGCCATACTGTGGGGTCTGCGCCGGCCAGTATGTGAGCACTAATGACTCACAGCTGCCATCCGACTCGGCTGCACTGTCTTCTTGTGGGAGTGTAGTGATGACTGCAGTGCTGACTGCGGAGCTTGTACTGCTCTCACTCAGCTGTCCCTGCTGGAGCCGCGGGCATTCGCTTGTAAGTCTCAGCGAGAGCCCGTCAAATGGATGGGGCAGTTGCAGCACCCTCTAGTTTGGCGCTTGACGTAGCCTGCCCTACCAGGACCCCAGCTTAAAACCCGCCTCAGCTCATTCCCAACCAGGAAGTGCCGATTAATTAACTCATGGCCGCGCTGCACTCCATTAAAAAAAAAACAGCTAGGAAAAATATTCAAAAAGTACAGTACAGGCAGTGCTGTAACTGAAGAAGATGCAATGGATTGCTTGCTGCGTCCTTGGGCCCCCACAAGCTCTCGGGCCCCATAGCAGCTGCATCCCCTGCACCCTCTATAGTTAAGCCACTGTTTGGAGCTACAGGTAATCTGATCATGTACACCCCCATTGTATACAGGAACCCAGACAGTTCATCTCTGCATCTCATCAAACTCTCTAACATCCTGAATGAACTGGCTGGGTTATGAATAGACAGGGCTGTGTATAACAAGAGGAGTGAGCAGAGAGAGGAGTTGGACTTCTGACGTACAGAAGCGGACTAGGCATTGCGGTGCCATCAGTGCGGACAATTCATGGCAAAGGGCGCTGTGTGAGCTGGTATCCCAAGCCAGGGGACACAGAAATACTGCCAACTTGTAGTAGTAAAGAAACACAAGCATCGGTAATCATATACTACTGTGGGGACTTAGTAAGTAAGATACCTTCCTGGCTGGTAATTGGTACGGTTATAGTGCACTGTATGTATATATTTACAATAAAGGGCTTTTGCCATGTTAATAAACTGTTTACCTGAGTGATCAGAGAATCCATATCTTCACATTATGTATGGCAAGCTCAGCTGAATTTGAGTGTACAAATGGGTACACCACTAATAGAACTCAGCCATATATAGGTCTAGAGTACTATCAGATCGGCAAATTTATAATCATTCGTATAGTTGAATTCGTCTGTGAAATATATGAATGGAAAATAGCAACATTTTCCATCTGTATTTTGATGAAGTCTGCACAGATCAGTCAGATCTGCACAGGCTTCTCTGTTTAAAAATAATTATTAAATTTACATTATAAAACTGTGTGGGGTCCCCGTCCCCCCGCCCCTGAAGAGTATAACCTGCCCCAAGCTCTTTGAGCCAGTGCATTGTTGAAAATGACTTGTTATGCTGAATAATTAATATTTCCCTTCATTGGAGATAAGGGGCATAGCCTTAACTCTGAAAAACAACCCCATGTCATTATGCTTTTCCCACCAAATGTCACAGCTGGAAAAATGCTCAGTGTGTAGCTACAGAGGGTGCAGGGGATTCAACTGCTATGGGGCCCATGGGACTGGGGGTGGGGGGGGCAGGGGGCCCAGCAGGCTATCCATTTGCACCCTCTTAATTTTGTTTTTAAATTATTTTTTTAAATAGTAAAACACAGGTTGCAAGCAGGGACTGTGCCAGTGTCTTGTGTTCCCCATCAGTGGCAGTGGAAGCAGGGGAACCAGGTGTCACACAAGACACAATTCTGCCCAAGATGTGTTCTGGATGATAAGAAACACAGCACTGCTGCCCAAAAGACCTGGTTTGACTGCTGCCCAGGACTGTTGGTGGGTGGGAGACCCAGCATCTAAGCTGCCCAGGAGACCTTGTGCAGGTGCTGGTGAGTGGGAGACCCGGTCCTGAAGCTACCCAGGAGACCCAGTGCAAAAGTTGCATAAGAGATTTGGCACTGAAACTGCCCAATAGACCCAGCACCAAAGCTGCTAAGGAGGCCCAGGGCTTCCGCTTGTGAGTAGGAGACCCAGTGCTGAAGCTGCCCTGGAGACCTGAGGCTTCCGCTGGTGAGTAGGAGACCCAGCATTGCCTGATTTACAGATGGAGCCGCTCTCATTGTTTCCACCAGCTCGACAGTGAGAGTTTTGGTGTGCCACTTTTCTTGTGCGCCCAGGTGTGCCGAGGCGTGTGAAGGCAAGCCATACAATATTCGTGCATCACATATCACCCTCGCTGGGTGGCTAATGCTCCTCCAATGTAGCAGCGGATTGATATACAGTCCCAAGAATAGGATGTGCTTACGTACATTATGAGACACTCCTGCACCTAATTCCCATGAACATAGCTGCGACTTAAACTTACAGTATTCATACTGTAAGTATGAGGTGCTCCTGTGCCTCATTCCAGTGCATATCGCTGGGGTCCAACTGTACTGTACAAGCTTGGGCAAATGGGATGTGTAGTGTCCCAGTCCCCTAGGCAAATAATAAATGTGGCTATATAATAACTGTCTGCTATATGGGGGTGGACATTTTGTGATGGTCCGTTTTTCATAGAATCTATCAGAATTAGTGATGAGCGGGTCCGGATCTCCGAGATCCGGATCCGCACGGACGTCCTGAATCCGAATCCGGATCCAGGACGTCCGCGGACTCCCGCGCAGGCCCGGAGCCGAAATCGAGGCCCGACGTCACATTGGTGACGTCGGATTCTCGCGAGATCCGGATTACATAAAAGCCGGGACCCGCCGCCGCCATCTTCATTCTGTGGGGCGACGCAGAGCAGGCAGCAGTGCTGCCAGAGAGGGGGGTTTTATTTATTGCTCCGTGAGGGGGGTTTGCTGGAGCGTTGTGTGTGTCACTGTGCTGCTTGCTGCTAAAGAGCTGCAAGTACAGAGGGGGTTTAATCATTTTTATTGTGCTGCTGGAGAGTGATTTTTTTTTCTATATTGCTGTAGCCTGCTCATCTGTAATTTGTGTCACTGCTGCTGCTACAGAATACTACAGACAGAGGGGGGTTTATTGTACTGCCGCAGAGGGGGTTTTCTTTCTATATTGCTATAGCCTGCTCATCTCTAATTGTGTCACTGCTGCTGCTAGCCTGCTACAGAATACTACAGACAGAGGGGGGTTTAATAATTTTTATTGTGCTGCCAGAGAGGGTTTTTGTGCTGCCTGGCTACCTGTTATATGGTTGTAAACACCTACCAGGCAGTCACCTCTGTTGTTGCCAGTGCCACTACCTTGTACCTACCTCTCAGAGTATATAAAAAAAATAAAAAAAAAATAAAAAAAAAATTAAAAATATAAAAAAAAATAATTAAGTTGTTGTTGTTGCTGACACCACTGGCTGCCGTTAGATATCGCAGACTCAGTAATTAAATTTTTAACTGTGGTTTGCTGACGCCACTTGTTGTGTTACCTACCAGTGTATCCACTTTTGTATCTTGCTGCTGTTGTCACTGGCTAGTGACAACAACCAGCTGATATCTGGGTATCCAGTTTGCTGCCACCGCTGCCGTTACATATATCGCAGTAAATAACTCCGGTTTGCTGACGCCACTTGTTGTGTTACCTACCAGTGTATCCACAAAATAAATATTGTATCTTGCTGCTGTTGTCACTGGCTAGTGACAACCAGCTGATATCTGGGTATCCAGTTTGCTGCCACCGCTGCCGTTACATATATCGCAGTAAATAACTCCGGTTTGCTGACGCCACTTGTTGTGTTACCTACCAGTGTAACTATCCACAAAATAAATATTGTATCTTGCTGCTGTTGTCACTGGCTAGTGACAACCAGCTGATATCTGGGTATCCAGTTTGCTGCCACCGCTGCCGTTACATATATCGCAGTAAATAACTCCGGTTTGCTGACGCCACTTGTTGTGTTACCTACCAGTGTAACTATCCACAAAATAAATATTGTATCTTGCTGCTGTTGTCACTGGCTAGTGACAACCAGCTGATATCTGGGTATCCAGTTTGCTGCCACTGCTGCCGTTACATATATCGCAGTAAATAACTCCGGTTTGCTGACGCCACTTGTTGTGTTACCTACCAGTGTAACTATCCACAAAATAAATATTGTATCTTGCTGCTGTTGTCACTGGCTAGTGACAACAACCAGCTGATATCTGGGTATCCAGTTTGCTGCCACTGCTGCCGTTACATATATCGCAGTAAATAACTCCGGTTTGCTGACGCCACTTGTTGTGTTACCTACCAGTGTAACTATCCACAAAATAAATATTGTATCTTGCTGCTGTTGTCACTGGCTAGTGACAACCAGCTGATATCTGGGTATCCAGTTTGCTGCCACCGCTGCCGTTACATATATCGCAGTAAATAACTCCGGTTTGCTGACGCCACCTGTTGTGTTACCTACCAGTGTAACTATCCACAAAATAAATATTGTATCTTGCTGCTGTTGTCACTGGCTAGTGACAACAACCAGCTGATATCTGGGTATCCAGTTTGCTGCCACCGCTGCCGTTACATATATCGCAGTAAATAACTCCGGTTTGCTGACGCCACCTGTTGTGTTACCTACCAGTGTAACTATCCACAAAATAAATATTGTATCTTGCTGCTGTTGTCACTGGCTAGTGACAACAACCAGCTGATATCTGGGTATCCAGTTTGCTGCCACTGCTGCCGTTACATATATCGCAGTAAATAACTCCGGTTTGCTGACGCCACTTGTTGTGTTACCTACCAGTGTATCCACTTTTGTATCTTGCTGCTGTTGTCACTGGCTAGTGACAACAACCAGCTGATATCTGGGTATCCAGTTTGCTGCCACTGCTGCCGTTACATATATCGCAGTAAATAACTCCGGTTTGCTGACGCCACTTGTTGTGTTACCTACCAGTGTATCCACAAAATAAATATTGTATCTTGCTGCTGTTGTCACTGGCTAGTGACAACAACCAGCTGATATCTGGGTATCCAGTTTGCTGCCACCGCTGCCGTTACATATATCGCAGTAAATAACTCCGGTTTGCTGACGCCACTTGTTGTGTTACCTACCAGTGTAACTATCCACAAAATAAATATTGTATCTTGCTGCTGTTGTCACTGGCTAGTGACAACAACCAGCTGATATCTGGGTATCCAGTTTGCTGCCACTGCTGCCGTTACATATATCGCAGTAAATAACTCCGGTTTGCTGACGCCACTTGTTGTGTTACCTACCAGTGTAACTATCCACAAAATAAATATTGTATCTTGCTGCTGTTGTCACTGGCTAGTGACAACAACCAGCTGATATCTGGGTATCCAGTTTGCTGCCACCGCTGCCGTTACATATATCGCAGTAAATAACTCCGGTTTGCTGACGCCACCTGTTGTGTTACCTACCAGTGTAACTATCCACAAAATAAATATTGTATCTTGCTGCTGTTGTCACTGGCTAGTGACAACAACCAGCTGATATCTGGGTATCCAGTTTGCTGCCACTGCTGCCGTTACATATATCGCAGTAAATAACTCCGGTTTGCTGACGCCACTTGTTGTGTTACCTACCAGTGTATCCACTTTTGTATCTTGCTGCTGTTGTCACTGGCTAGTGACAACAACCAGCTGATATCTGGGTATCCAGTTTGCTGCCACTGCTGCCGTTACATATATCGCAGTAAATAACTCCGGTTTGCTGACGCCACTTGTTGTGTTACCTACCAGTGTATCCACAAAATAAATATTGTATCTTGCTGCTGTTGTCACTGGCTAGTGACAACAACCAGCTGATATCTGGGTATCCAGTTTGCTGCCACTGCTGCCGTTACATATATCGCAGTAAATAACTCCGGTTTGCTGACGCCACTTGTTGTGTTACCTACCAGTGTAACTATCCACAAAATAAATATTGTATCTTGCTGCTGTTGTCACTGGCTAGTGACAACAACCAGCTGATATCTGGGTATCCAGTTTGCTGCCACTGCTGCCGTTACATATATCGCAGTAAATAACTCCGGTTTGCTGACGCCACTTGTTGTGTTACCTACCAGTGTATCCACTTTTGTATCTTGCTGCTGTTGTCACTGGCTAGTGACAACAACCAGCTGATATCTGGGTATCCAGTTTGCTGCCACTGCTGCCGTTACATATATCGCAGTAAATAACTCCGGTTTGCTGACGCCACTTGTTGTGTTACCTACCAGTGTATCCACAAAATAAATATTGTATCTTGCTGCTGTTGTCACTGGCTAGTGACAACAACCAGCTGATATCTGGGTATCCAGTTTGCTGCCACCGCTGCCGTTACATATATCGCAGTAAATAACTCCGGTTTGCTGACGCCACTTGTTGTGTTACCTACCAGTGTAACTATCCACAAAATAAATATTGTATCTTGCTGCTGTTGTCACTGGCTAGTGACAACAACCAGCTGATATCTGGGTATCCAGTTTGCTGCCACCGCTGCCTACCGTTAGATATCGCAGTACATAACTCTGGTTTGCTGACGCCACTTGTTGTGTTACTGATATATATCCACTTTTGTATCTTGCTGCTGTTGTCACTGGATAGTGACAACAACCAGCTGATATCTCGGTATCCAGTTTGCTGACACCGCTGCCTACCGTTAGATATCCAAAATATGGAGGATAAAAAAAAAGGAAAAGATGAGGAGCCACTTCGTCGTGCTTCTGAAGCTGATGCCACTAGTCATCATGACATAGGCGATGAAATGCCATCGACGTCGTCTGCCAAGGCCGATGCCCAGTGTCAAAGTAGAGGGCATGTAAAATCCAAAAAGCCAAAGTTGAGTAAAAGGCCCTTAAAAAGAAAAAGCAAATCATTGGAGGAGAAACTTAAAGTTGCCAGTGTGCCATTTACAACGCGGAGTGGCAAGGAACGGCTACGGCCATGGCCTATGTTCATGACTAGTGGCTCAGCTTCACAAGATGATCAAAGTCCTCCTCCTCCTCCTCCTCCTCCTCCTTCTACCACTTTAAAATTTAAGAGATTTAAGGTGTCACCAACAAAAATCCAGCAAACAACTCTGCCTTCCAAAGAAGACATGGTATCACAAATCCCAGTGGAGAGTCCAAGGGTGTTGGTGGTTGCGATGCCTGACCTTCCCATCACTGTACGGGAAGAGAATGCTCCTTTCAGCATTCGCAGCACACCCTCTGCATGTGCTGGAAGGATCACAGACAGTGCAGTTGCAGATGTCGATAATGAAGGTGTCAGTGTTGTACACCAGGAGGAGGATATTGATGAAGCTGGTGCTGAGGGAGAAATTGACGAGGAGGACGATGCTGATGCGGTTTGCTTAAATGAGGCACCGGGCAAGACAGTTGTTGTCCGTGAGATCCCAAAGGGCATCACCATGCCTGGACAGAAGACCAATAAATCCACCTCTTCGGTCTGGAATTATTTTTATCCCAAACCGTCCAACAATTGTTTTGCCATATGTAGCTTATGCAAAGCTCAAATAAGCAGGGGTAAGGACGTTTCCCACCTAGGGACATCCTCCCTTCTACGTCACTTGAAGAGCGTTCATAAGTTGCTGTTTAGTTCAGAAACTGTGGCTAAGAATGTACACAGTCCAGGGACAACTAAATCCCTTTGTCCTGTTGTGTCCACGTGCCCAACTACACCGCAAAGTCCCTCCTCGTCAATTTCTTCCTCAATGAGGATTGGGAGTAGTCCTATAGGCCATGTTACTTGCCTGACTGACTCCTCTCCTATCCGGGATTCTTCTGGAGGATCCTGCATTGCTACGCCTCCTACTGCTGCCGCTGCTGCTGTTGCTGCTGGGAGTCATTCATCATCCCGGAGGGGAAGTCGGAACACTTATTTCACTAAGCAATTGACTGTCCAACAGTCCTTTGCCATGAAGATGAAGTATGACAGCAGTCATCCAATGGCAAAGCGGGTAACTGAGGCCTTAGCAGATCTGATTGTATTAGATGTGCTTCCGGTGTCCATAACTGCTGGAGTAGGATTTAGACGATTGATGGACTTAGTGTGTCCCCGTTACAAAATACCGTCAAGATTCCACTTCGCTAGACAGGCGATACCGAAGCTGTACAGTAAAGTGCATAAAAGTGTTCTCAGTGCCCTGAAAAATGCGGTCATACCCACTGTCCACTTAACAATGGACATGTGGACAAGTGGAAAAGGGCAAACTAGGGATTACATGACCGTGACAGCCCACTGGGTAGATGAATCACCTTGTCCAGCAGCAACAACAGCAGCAGCACCAGTAGTAGGACCTGGGAAATGCCAGCTCCTTCCTAGGCAGGCTACGTTGTGTGTAACCGCTTTCCGTAAGAGGCACACCGCCGATAACCTCTTACAGAAACTGAGGGTAATCATTGGGCAATGGCTTACCCCTCTTAGACTCTCCTGGGGATTTGTGGTGTCAGACAATGCCTGCAATATCGTGCGGGCATTAAAGCAGGGCAAATTCCAGCATGTGCCCTGTTTTGCTCACACGATAAATTTGGTGGTCCAGAGTTTTCTAAGAGACAACAGAGCTGTGCAGGGGACTCTTTCGGTGGCCCGAAAAATTTGTGGCCACTTTCGTCATTCGGCGGCTGCATGCCAAAGACTGGAGCGGCAGCAAACACTGTTGAACCTGCCCCTCCATCAGCTGAAGCAAGAGGTCGTAACGCGGTGGAACTCAACCCTCTATATGCTTCAGAGGATGGAGGAGCAGCAAAGGGCCATTCAAGCCTATACATCCACCTATGACATAGGCAAAGGAGGGGGTATGCACCTGACTCAAGCACAGTGGAGAATGATTTCAGTGTTGTGCAAGATTCTCCAACCCTTCGAACTTGCCACACGTGAAGTCAGTTCAGACACTGCCAGCTTGAGTCAGGTCATTCCCCTCATCAGGCTTTTGCAGAAACAGTTGGAGAAAGTGAAGGAGGAGCTGAGACGGAGCGAGTCCTCTAAGCATGTGGGACTTGTGGATGAAGTCCTTCATACGCTTTGCCAGGATTCGAGGGTGGTACAAATTTTGAAATCAGAGGAGTACATTTTGGCCACCGTGCTCGATCCTCGGTTTAAAGCCTACGTGGTGTCACTCTTTCCGGCGGACACAAGCCTGCAGAAGTGCAAAGAACTGCTGGTTAGAAAACTGTCATCTTCTGAAGTGGAAAGTGACTCAGCAGCACCTTCTCCTTCATTTTCTCCAGCAACTGGTTCTGCAAGGAAACAACTGCGATTTCCTAAACCCCCCGCTGGTGGTGATAAAGGACCAAGTTTGGACATTTGGTCTGGGCTGAAGGACCTTCCAACAATTTCTGACATGTCTACTTCCACTGCCTATGATGCTATCACCATTGACAGAATGGTGGAGGATTATATGGGTGACAGCACCCAAATAGGCATGTCAGAGAGTCCTTACCAGTACTGGCAGAAAAAAAAGGAAATTTGGAAGCCCCTGTACAAACTGGCTCTATATTACCTCAGTTGCCCTTCCTCCAGTGTGTACTCCGAAAGAGTTTTTAGTGCAGCTGGGAACCTTGTCAGCAATAAGCGTAGGAGGTTGCTTCCAAAAAATGTGGAGAAGATGATGTTCATAAAAATGAATTATCAATTCTACGAGAAAGACCAGCGTCCACAAAGTACACAGGAACCTGTGGTGGTGGATTCCAGCGGGGACGAATTAATACTCTGTGAGGGTGAGGAAGAACAAGATACTGATGGTGGTGAGGAATCGCTGGATGAGGATGAGGACGACCTTTTGCCTCTGTAGAGCCAGTTTGTGCAGGGACATATTAAATGGCAGCTTGTGATGTGGGGGCCCAAACGAACCAATCATTTCAGCCACAGTCGTGTGGCAGACCCTGTGGCTGAAATGATTGGTTTGTTAAAGTGTGCGTGTCCTGTTTATACAACATAAGGGTGGGTGGGAGGGCCCAAGGACAATTCCATCTTGCACCTCTTTTTTGTCTTTTGAATAATGTGCTCTTTGGGGCCTAGTTTGGGTGGGAGTGCCGTAAGACAATTCCATCTTGCACCTCTTTTTTGTCTTTTGAATAATGTGCTCTTTGGGGCCTAGTTTGGGTGGGAGTGCCCTTGGACACTTCCATCTTGCACCTCTTTTTTGTCTTTTGAATAATGTGCTCTTTGGGGCCTAGTTTGGGTGGGAGTGCCGTAGGACAATTCCATCTTGCACCTCTTTTTTGTCTTTTGAATAATGTGCTCTTTGGGGCCTAGTTTGGGTGGGAGTGCCGTAGGACAATTCCATCTTGCACCTCTTTTTTGTCTTTTGAATAATGTGCTCTTTGGGGCCTAGTTTGGGTGGGAGTGCCCTTGGACACTTCCATCTTGCACCTCTTTTTTATCTTTTGAATAATGTGCTCTTTGGGGCCTAGTTTGGGTGGGAGTGCCGTAGGACAATTCCATCTTGCACCTCTTTTTTGTCTTTTGAATAATGTGCTCTTTGGGGCCTAGTTTGGGTGGGAGTGCCCTTGGACACTTCCATCTTGCACCTCTTTTTTGTCTTTTGAATAATGTGCTCTTTGGGGCCTAGTTTGGGTGGGAGTGCCCTTGGACACTTCCATCTTGCACCTCTTTTTTGTCTTTTGAATAATGTGCTCTTTGGGGCCTAGTTTGGGTGGGAGTGCCGTAGGACAATTCCATCTTGCACCTCTTTTTTGTCTTTTGAATGATGTGCTCTTTGGGGCCTAGTTTGGGTGGGAGGGCCCTTGGACAATTCCATCTTGCACCTCTTTTTTTCTTTTGAATAATGTGCTCTTTGGGGCCTAGTTTTTCTATCTGCCACTGCAGTGCCACTCCTAGATGGGCCACGTGTTTGTGCCGCCCATTTGTCTTGCTTATCATAGTCATCCAGCTACCTCGGTGCAACATTTTGGCCTAAAAACAATATTGTGAGGTGTGAGGTCTTCAGAATAGACTGTAAATGAGTGGAGAAGAAAGCTGATGGGGTTAATAATAGCATAGGAGCAAAAAAACACCTAAATTATGCAATGTTAACCATTTTTATGCTTTTTTCAAAAAAATCAGAACCCAAAACCCAAAACCCAAAACCTTTAGGGGGTGTTTTGGCAAAACCCATTAGAACCCAAAACCTGAAGGTAATCAGAACCCAAAACCCAAAACCCAAAACGCGAAAAAGTGTCCGGTGCACATCTCTAATCAGAATGAAGCTAGGAGGAGAGCCGGGACCACCGCAGCGAATACAGGTAAATCTGCGGGGGATGGGGGGGCATGGGCGGCCAGGGGGGAGGGGGGGTGCTGCTTTATAATCGGCAGGGGGGCACTCAAATTTTATTTACGCCACTGACCCCTGGACTGATACGGTACACATGGGGCACCCCTGGAATTATGCTGCACACATGACAGCACTCCTACAGGGAAAAAAAACAAAACCTTTTTTATTATTTTAATAAAGAAAGGACAGCTCTCCTGGACTGATATGGCAGACTGAGTAGCATCCCTTTTAGCAGAGAGCATGGGACACTTATGTGCTGTCTGCAAGCAAGTGCGGGAATGATTTGCAATATCCGAACCCTCTCATCCCTACTACTTTTTTACACTTAATTCAAAACCCTGGGGCACTGGGGACAGCCCGGACTACAGCTTGGGCTGGGGTAATTCTGTAGAGGGGAACCATTTATTGGGGGTGTTCCCACTCTCCCAGGGTTCCAGTCCGGGCTGACCAGTCAGGGGGATAATGCTTTGGCTGGGGGAACTTCTATAAACAGTTTCCCCCGGCTGTGGCATAACCATTCTCAAAATACAGGGGACCCCTATTTATTTTGTGCCCCATATTTTAGGAACCAGGACCTGCCCTGAGCCCGGTACTTGTTTTAGAAATTGCGGGATCCCTTAACTTTTTTGGACCCTGAATTTCTAAAACCAGGACCTGTTCTTTGAGCCTGGGGCTGGTTCTAGTTGTATACTGTTTTTTTATTGAATTATTTATTTAATTCATCTTTTTTTTTTACACTGAGAAGCCTGCATAGATCTGACTGATCCATGCAGGCTTCCCTGAAAAATGTTATGGAAAACATGGTCTATTTTCCATTTGTATTTACCAATACAAATCATTAATAACACTGATACAAATCATTAGTAAATTTGTTAGTACCACTGAAATGAATGCTGCTTTCCGATGGTGTATGCATTCGTATTTTTTAGATAACTTTAAAAATACTAATGTCAAAAATGTTAATTGTACAGTCTGAATTCGTACATAAGTAAATTTTTGGGCACATGAAATACTGTATGTACGTATTTCACATCAAACAGGTATGAATACGACCATTTGTACCCATTCGCTCTTAGTAAATGTCCCCCTTATTCAGTTATATCCTCATTCCACCTATCTGTGTTCCATTACTATCTCATCTTCAGGCATTTTACTTGTAAATGTTTTGCAGATTCTCTTCACGTTTGGTAGTTTTAAATCTTGCCAAAGCCATCTTAGAGATCCTGACACAGAAGCTACGTACACGGATGTTTGACATTCAACAAAGCAATTATATGAGCCACTTCATTAAAATAATTTCCTTATTGGCAGATTCATCACTTGGCTGCACAATACATACACGTAGCTTGTGTGATACATTCATATATTTTCATATATTGTGGATGTATCTCAGCATAAAAATGTAAATAGTAAGAGGTCCTAGAATATCTTACCATTTAATGTATGTAATACTGTACATATACACACATATTTATTTAAGACAATATATTACAACTGGGGTGACCAATCCAAGGATCTGGGCCGGGCCGGTGCAAGCCTCCCCGCCGCCCCAGGCAAATCCCTGCACCATTGCGCCTTCACCGTTGGACTCCGCCCAGTCAGGATATTTGATAGTAAAACAAATTATATATTTTTAAGAAAATTATGTTCTCTCTGAATGAGTGGTATTGGTGTAATCTGTGTAAAGTAATTGGTGTTGTATCAAGCGTGTGA
Organism: Crinia signifera; assembly: GCF_055691185.1. Taxonomy (NCBI): domain Eukaryota; kingdom Metazoa; phylum Chordata; class Amphibia; order Anura; family Myobatrachidae; genus Crinia; species Crinia signifera. The sequence goes on along the minus strand of NC_139220.1, from coordinate 98,532,446 downwards.
CTAGAAGTCATTGTAAGTGATAACAATAAACAGGTCATACATGAATCACCACCTAACATTCACAGGTCACATACTAATATACAATGATGGGATGCAGTTAAAATCCCGGCGGTCGGGATCCCGGCGTTCAGAATCCTGACGCCGGAATCCCGACCGCCGAAATCCCGACACTTTCTCCCCCTATGGGTGTCCACGACACCCCTGGAGGGAGAATAAATTAGTGTTCCGAGCGTAGCGAGGCACCGGGCCCATACCCAAGCTCCTGATGAAGACGCAGGTTAGCTTCGAAACGCGTTGAGTAGCTTTTCAGCACCCCTCCACTGCACCTTATTGCATATTTGCACTATACCAAGATCGCACAGCACCTTGCACTTTATCTCCGGACCAGTTTACTTCTGCTTCCAGGACAATCACCATTCCAACAGCCATCAGCAATCACATGCCAGGTATACATATACCTTAAAGGACTGCCTACATTACCCCTGGACCTACTGGGTACTTATCTGGACAAGGACATATTTACATACAGCTGTACCTTTAAGGAGAATCTGCATATCTTCCAGTCTCCTCTTGGTAAATATCATGTGCTAATGCTATATACTGTGGAGTTTCTTATACATCAGAGAGCCTCTGTTCATCAAATTGTTTTTAAACTTTTTTATTTCTGTATATTTTTATGAGAGCTCTCATTTACAATTATTTTGTATATTAATAAATGTCATACTTATATATATATATACATGTGGTAGTGTATATTCTTTTCAGACAAACCTAGCGCTGTACACCCACCCATTCTGTTTGTTTTCTATAATTGGGAGAATTACACACTCCCCGTACAGCAGCTTTGATTGTGCCTGAGGTTCATCCCCCCTTTTTTAATCTATGAATATCAGGCTTGCCTAACCTTCTGCATTCTGGTTCCCATTTTTTTAAATTGAGCCTCCCACTAACCCATAAATCTTCCATGTCCTCCTGGTTTTCCAGTATTCTGTCTTGCAGAATACAGCTGGCCTATTAGAACTCACTGACAGGCAGCTGCAGTTAATGATTAGCTGCTAGACCGCAAGCTCTGATTGGATCACGAGACGGCGCCATATTTAAATGTCCATCTGATCTGGTGTGAGCTACTCAGCAGCATGAGAGCAGAGCGCACACCAAGGTAGTGAGTGATCCGCTCTCCTCCCCTCTCAATGACATGCTGGACAGACTGCACAGTGAGCACTAATGGGGGCACTGTGTAAGGTGTACTAATGTGAGCACTGTAAAATAGGCACTACTGGGGAGCACTATGTTAGGGGGCACTACTGAGGACATTATGTGTAATGATCAGGGGCGGATTGGGATGGAAAAGCAGCCCTGGAAATGTATGGAAGCAGCCCAAATGGGGCGGGATCTTTTGAGGGGGGTGAGGTTTCTTGAGTGGGGCGGGTTTACTCTTTAAAGGGCATGTTTCTGAGTTAGGAGTTGGGGAGATGCAGTCTACAGAGACAGTAGGGGGAGATGCAGCCCATAGAGACAGAAAGAGCGGGAGAGTGGGGGTAGACGCACACTACAGAGACACAGAAGTGGGAGAGCAGGCTTAAGAGAGAGAGACAGGACACATAGAGTGAATGCCAGGTAGATCAGCATGCCTCCTGGTGACAGGCAATGCAGAAGTACAGCGTGACTGCGGCCCCAGACCCCAAATAGCTAAAGTGACACTTTTCATTAAGCCCCCCATGGAGGAAGGGGATAGGCCCGTGAATAGGGGGCAGAGCCTCGGGTGGGTCCGTGGATAGGGGGCGGAGCCTCGGTGGGTCCGTGAATAGGGGCTGAGCCTCGGGTGAGTCCGTGAATAGGGGGCGGAGCCTCAGTGATCCCTGGCTGCTGGCACACTGCTGTAGCATAAATTCTGCAAGTGGCATAGTGCTACTTTACGCGCCCTCTGTTTTGCTGGTGCTGCCGCCCATCAGATCCAGCTCCCCAGCACAGCGCGCAAAACAGTCCTGTGCGCTGCTGCTGCTGGGGTGGATCACATGGGAAGCGCAGCCATCCTAGTTGTTCCTCAGGACCGCGGGAGTGGCTGTGTGCGCTCGCGCATGCGCACCAGCCCTCCCGCGGCCATTTTAGCTTTGGGAATAGCCGAGGCTGGCCGCGGCCATCTTCAATCAGGTCATAGTGCAGCGGCCGATGCCCAGCATGGAGATGTTGCGGCCGCTTTTGCTGTAACTGGTGCCGGCCCACAGGTAAATGTCCCGGTTTCCCGGCAGGCCAATCCGCCCCTGGTAATGATTACAGTGTGTGGCATACTATATTATATGCATTAAGGTGTGGTGCAGGGCCACCGACAGGGGGGGGTGCTGTGGGTACAGCTGTCCCGGGCCCCGGCCTCTGAAAGGGCCCTGGCAGCTAATTTTGTCCATCGAACCCCCCCGACTACCTCCTCTGTACATCCTGCTTCTTCAATGCAGGACACCGGCGGCCAATTAAAATGCTGCACCATCTTTTGAGCCAATCAGAGCTTTTGAACCATTAGCCAATAAGAGCTTCTTCCGGTACATGAGCTCTGATTGGCCACCGGAATCCTGCATTGAAGAAGCCTGTGTTTCAGAACCTGCAGCAGGAGTCGGGCGGTACGCTATATTAACCTCATTAACATTCATTTCCACTCATTTCCAGTCTATTCTGAACACCTCAAACCTCACAATATTGTTTTTAGGGCAAAAGGTTGCACTGAGGTAGCTGGATAACTATGCTAAGCCACACAAATGTGCGGCACAAACACTTGGCTCATGTAAGAGTGGCACTGCAGCGGTAACAGTGGACTGAGTAAATAATACTGGCAACCTATATTCACACAGTATTCAGTGCAGGCAGCACCAGTGGATTATAGATAATTAAATTAATTAAGTATTAATAATATAGCAGCCTAGTAGGTAGATAAACTAAACTACTAGGTAGGTAGGCAGTAGCACTGCCAGTGGCCACCACTGGTTACACAGCACCAGTAGCAGAATTATGCACCAGCAGAATTTATAATAATTCATTTTATTATTAGGTACTGCTTGGCACTCAGTGGCACACGTCAGTGCACCAGCAGCATGGAATTACTTTTTACAGTCCCACGCAGCACAAGTATTATTTTTTTATTAAATTATATATAGCAGCCAGGAGGGGCGTGGCCACGGCAGCGCGGGAGTGAGAGGTTGAGTGGGGAGAGCTCCCTGGAAAAATCCTCCATGTATACTCTCTACCGAATGGAACAGTAAAATATTACCTTTAATGGGAAGTGGATCCCGGCAGCAGACCTGGGTATAGCCGCGGAGTGTGTACCGAGTGAACAAAGGCCGTGTTATTATCCTCTGCGGCAGTAAAGAGGGAAGCAGCATCAGGGTTACCCCGGAACGAGATCCGACGTCACATCACGTGGGAGGTGAGCGGCCGGCGCCAGTGAGAGCGGCGTGCGGCTTGCAACACTGTCTATTGGCGCTAAGAGGTGCTTGCGTGACGACACTGCCGAGGCTGGTGTGAGAAGCGAGCGGCAGTTACCGCACCAGACACCAAGCGGCGCTTTCAAGTGGTCATAGCTGTGGACCGCGGGTGTGACTGAAACCAGGTGTCGACCCAGCAAAAGGAGGACAGCAGTGAAGTGGAGGAGCGTCGGAGGCCGCTCGGGGGGGATCCCTCACAGCCTCTACCAACACTCCTACCGTAAAAGACATTTGGCGAGTGGTGTAACTGGAGCCAGAGGCGGGGTGACTTGCCAGAGCGATTCCGGTGTAGTGGTCCCGACTGGACCCGGTGAGAGCGAGGTTCAGCGGGATACAAAGAACGGAACAACGCCACACAACGTAGTGACGGACGAAGCTGCTATTGCTGCCGTGCTTCTAGCTGGAAAACGGACAGAGGGACCCTATGCCTGCAAGCAGATTGGAGATAAGTACTAGCTAAGCTCTATACGGCATAAATTGTTAGTCCACGGGAGGGAAATACCCCCAGCCAGCAGAGCAGAGCAAAGGTGGGAGTGGGGATAGGGTTCCCTACATCCCCCTTGGTGTTCATAATCTGCACAGGTTGTGGTTGGGAAACCCTGAACAACCGTAGAGTGATTTTATATAGAGCTCCCTCCAGAGGTGTTATCAGTGACATTGAAGCTGTACTAACCCTGACCCTTATTGAGAAGGGCACATAGCAAAAAGACTGCCTTTGTAAAAGCACAATTTAACTCTATCCTCTCGCTATAATAACCCTTAGCAAAAAGCGTCAACTGTAGTCCTCAACGGCATAAATCACTAGTACACGGGCGGGAAATACCCCCAGCTAGCAGAGTAGAGCAAAGGAGGGAGTGGGGATAGGGTTCCCTACATCCCCCTTGGTGTTCATAATCTGTATAGGCTGTGGTTGGGAAACCCTGGATACCCGTAGAGTGATTTCATAAAGAGCTACCTCCAGAGTTGTTATCAGTGTCACTGTAACTGTATTAACCCCTACCCTTATCTAGAAGGGCACACAGCAAAGAGACTGCCTCTGTAAAAGCATAATTTGACTTTTTCCTCTCGCTATAAATACCCCTAGCAAAAAGCGTTAATTACAGTCCTTGGAATCCCCTACTCTTCAAAGATGGGTAAAACGGGTAACGCAACTGCCGCTGCACGGTTAGAGAAATTCGCAAGAGTACAAACAAATACTAAGACACAAACCCCCACATCAACTCCAACAGCCTCACCAGTGAAAGGGGGCGATACACAGGAGACCAATGAGATATCAATGCAGCAACTGATGGAGGCAATAAAGGGGTGCGAAGTTAGGCTAGGCGAGAAGGTAACAGATTTGCAAACAGAGATAGCAAATATGAGGCAAGAGGTGAGAGCTCTTAAAACGCAAATAAAAGAGGCCGAATCCAGAGTATCAAAGCTGGAAGATAGCAACAACACATGCGTTGCAAAAATTCAGGACCTATCCCAGGGAATGGAGGACCTAAAAAGGAAAATTACAGATCTTGAAGGGAGAGGACGGAGAAACAATGTTAGAGTTGTGGGATTTCCTGAAAGGGAAGAGGGTTCTGAGCCAGCGAGATTCATGGAGCAGTGGTTAAAGGATAAATTGGGCACCAACTCATTTACAAAGTTCTTCTCAATAGAAAGAGCACACCGCGCACCTCTAAGACCCCTTCCTCCTGGAGCTCCACCAAGAACTTTGATATTAAAATTTCTGCATTTCCAGGACAGAGATACTGTGATACGTATGGCCAGGGCCAAAGACTCAATTGAGCATAATGGGGTTAAAATAACCATGTTCCCCGATTACGCGGTGGAGGTACAGAAAGAGAGATCAAAATTTGTAGAGGTCAAACGCCGCTTAAGAGAAAAGGGCTTGGTGTACTCTATGCTATACCCGGCTAAGCTGCGAGTAGTTGCTGGAGCTGAAACAATTTTCTTTGTCAACCCAAAAGAGGCAGCTAGATGGGTGGACAAATGGGTTCCGGATTCACTGCAATTAGCTGGTAGAGAGTAAAAGAAAGTAAAGTAACTGATTAGTATTCAGGGGGCTCACCGTACGATGGTGGCCGGATAGAGAAAAGCCCCTACAAAAGAGTGTGGGAGGTTATTGGGGTATGGGATTTGTAGGTATACCTGGGGGGGGGAATAGGTATACAGGGAGGGAGTGGGAGGGGGGGGGGGATATATGATTGTAAAGTATTGTATCAAATGTTGTGTTTTTTGTGTGAGTTGGTGGTTTATGTGTATGTGCAGGCATATAAGAACCTAAAATGTAGAATGAGTAATGCTAGGGGACTCTGCTGCGAGGAAGGGTGCCGCCCTAGATTAAATAAGCAAAATTACTGTAATGGTACAAAATGATATAAAAATAATTACTTGGAATATCCGTGGGGCCAATAATAAAGTAAAAAGGTCGTTAGTGCTAAATCAACTTAGAACCTATGGAGCAGACATTATGTGTTTATTGGAAACCCACCTGGAGGGGAAAAAGCATCTGTCCCTCAAAAGACAGTGGGTAGGTAATATATACCACGCCCCCTTTACTTCAGCGGCCCGCGGTGTTACAATATTAATACGGAAAAATATATCCTTCTCCTGCTGCAGAGTCGCTATAGACCCACAGGGGTGTTATGTATTTTTGGAAGGTGTGTTTAATACACAGCAATTGCAGATATTAGCCATCTATATACCCCCTCCTTTTAGGTACGACATCTTGGTAAAAGCAATGGACTTCGCGGCTCAGTCTCCGCAAATTCCAGTAATCTGCTTAGGAGATTTTAATAATGTACTAGATGAAAAGCTGGACAGGTGGAGTAAATCGATGGCTAATATTAAAAAAAAAGGCAACCGACACTTTGCAGAATTCTTTGAAACTATTGGTTGGATTGATCCTTGGCGAGAGGTAAATCCCTCTTTGATGCAATATTCTTGTTTTTCAACGTCATATGTGGCATTTTCAAGAATCGATTTAATTTTGATATCCAGGGAGCTGATGCCACGGGTGCGCGAGATTAACTATAAAGTACGAGGTATATCGGACCACTCCCCTGTATACATGGAACTAGTGGGTAGGAGTGAAAGAGGAATAAACTTTTGGAGATTAAACCCGTTGTGGCTCCCTAAAATAGACCAAAGTGGGGATCTGGCGCATCAGTGGCATGAGTTCTGGGATAATAATTATGGGTCAACAAGCATACACATGGTATGGGATGCCTTTAAGGCATTTATTAGGGGTACATTAAAAAGAAAAATTGCGGAAGAAAAAAGGAAATGTAGAGATCATATTAGAGCAATGGAGGAAAAATGTATGGTAAAAGAAATGGAGTACTGTAATAATAAAACCGAAGTAGCCTTTAGTGAATGGCAAGAGGCCAAGAATGTGTGGTTGGAGGAGACTAATAGGTTAAATAGAAAGATCATGGAGCATAAGGCTAATTCTAAATACCAAAGTGAAGACAGGCCTGGCAAATACATGGCCTTCCTGTGTAAAAGTGAAAATACGCCCAATATAATAACTAGCGTGAAAAACCAGGAAGGCATAATAGTGAACACAGCTGATCAGATTGGAGAGGCATTTAAGATCTATTATTCTCAATTATATTCCAGTAAACAAGATCATACTGTTGAACAAATTAAGCAATATATTGATAAAATAAAATTGCCTAGATTAGATGAGGACAGCAGATCGTGCTTGGAAGCCCCTTTTCAATTAGAAGAAGTATTAGATGCTATAAATCAGCTGCCAGCCGGGAAAGCGCCAGGGTTAGATGGCCTCCCGGCCGACCTATATAAGAGATATAAGGAGATACTGGCGCCATTATTACATACAATGCTAGTGGAAGGGTTTGAAAATGGGATTATCCCAAGGTCCTTAAGGGAAGCCAAATTAATAGTCATCTTAAAACCGGATAAAGATCCCCTAGACTTAAATTCTTATCGGCCTATATCTTTAATTTCATTTGAGGCTAAGGTACTTGCCAAAATAATGTCCACGCGTTTGAACAAGCATATTACAAAGCTAATACATAGTGACCAATCGGGATTTATCCCAGGAAAGGATACTAGTCTAAATCTGCGGAGATTATACTCGCACCTGCAAATTTTGGGCCGTAAGGAAAGACAGGCGGCGGTTATTTCAATAGATGCTATAAAGGCCTTCGATTCCATTGAATGGACTTATTTATGGGAGACATTGGCCGCATTTGGATTCGGACCTAATTTTATCAAGTGGTTGAAACTACTATACTTTGAACCATCAGCCCGCATATCGGTTAATGGATGGTGTTCAACTTCTGTGGAGCTTGCCAGGGGGACACGGCAGGGATGTCCGTTATCCCCTGCCTTGTTCGCCCTGGCAATAGAGCCGCTGGCCTGCCTATTGCGGCAATGTCCGGGCGACCTGGGTTTCTCAGGGAAAGATTATAGTCAGCCTCTGGAAAGAGTCTCATTATATGCAGATGATGTACTTATATTCCTTAAGAACTATCAGCAATCACTCCCTATGGTGCTAGATTGGATTGAGAACTTTGGCAGGTACTCTGGCTTTAAATGTAATTGGAATAAGTCGAATATTTTCCCTGTAGGAAACCCAAGTAATTATATAGTAAATAATACTTTCCCCCTAAGTTGGGCGCCATCATTTAAATACCTGGGTATAATTATATCTATAGACCCAAATGAATTTATTAGCCTGAATATTAATCCATTGATAGAATGGCTAAAGAATAAAATAAAGAGCTGGGAAAGATTACCCTTATTGGTAGCGGGAAGAGTCAACCTGGTAAAAATGACCATTCTTCCTAAATTTCTGTATGTTTTACAGCAATCGCCGATTTATTTGCCAAAGTCACTATTCAGAAAGTTGAACAACATGATAGGCTCCTTCATATGGAGCCATTCCCGTCCTAAAATAAAACTGGAGTATATGATGAGACCCAACACAGATGGGGGTATGGGCCTCCCGGATATGCGACTGTACTATATAGCAAGTCAAGTGGGACAATTAAGATCTTGGGCACAGGAAGAGGAAGAAGGTTGCCATTTAGTGAAACAGTTAGTTGATATATCTACCCCTGGAACTGAACCAATGTCGAGGTTAATTCAAGGTATAAAAAATCCAGCAGATCCCCCTCTGGTAAAGCAAGCTCTAAAGATATGGCATGAAGCGAATAAGATCCTAGAAATAATAAACTTAGATATAGATTGTAAAATAATAGATGTATTAGCACCAAAAATCGCAGTAGTACTCCAGATAAAGGAAACCTGGCATTTATACAACCTGACACTTGTCTCACAATTCTACAATCATGTAGGTATTAAATCATTTCTTCAACTGAGGGAGGAGCATGGCCTGCCAAAGTGTTACTTTTTTAGGTATTTGCAGCTAAGATCAGCCTTTGTGGCAGCTTTGGGGGATGCTCCGCCTCGGTTTGAGGAGTCAATTATTAAAAAGGCAATAATGTCACCCAATAGGAAAAAAATGGTATCTAAGGTATATAAAATATTGATGGCGAGTAAAAATAAGGACAGCTTGGGGAAATTGAAGCATAAATGGGAAGAGCAGGTGGGTGAGCTGAGTGTGGTGGAATGGAGTGAGGCTAAAAAAGTCATAGTAAAGGCCACAAACTCGATCAGAATACGGCAAACCCAATTATATATATTACATCGTACCTATATCTCAGCCAGCAAACTTAAAAGTATTGGAATTAGATCTTCCGATAGATGTCCCAAGTGTAACCACTCGCCAGGCTCATTTGATCATCTAATATGGGAATGTGTAAAGGTAGCTAGATTTTGGGAAAGAGTAAAATTGACAATAGTAGATGCCGGTATTTCAATGACCGCTCTTTCCAAAAAATGTTGCCTGCTAGGAATAATTGAAGATAAGATCAAAGGGAACGATAAATTGTTTATTATTAACATGTTGGCAATAGCAAAGATACTAATAGGAAGTAAGTGGATGTCCAATAGTGCACCGGGGTTAGTAGAATGGATCACACGGGTAAATTACATAGTGGATCAAGAAAGGAATTATGCAATAAATAAAAATGCTCTCACAAAATTTAATATGATATGGAATCGTTGGGTTCAATCTCCTCATTATGCACCAAACAAGCACTAGAGTTATAAATAAATGTTTTTCTTGGGTAGGGTTTTTTTTCTTTTTTTTTTTTTTTTTTTCTCTCTTCACAAAACTTAACATGATATGGAATCGATGACTTTAATCTCCGCAAATAAGCACTAGAAGTATAAATAAAAATTATTTCACAAAATTTAAAATGATATGGAATCGTTGGGTTCAATTTCTTTAAAATAAGCATTAGAATTATAAATAAAAATTATCTCACAAAATTTAATATGTATTGAATCTTAGGATTCAACCTCTTCACTATGCACTAAACAAGCACTTTTAGTTAATAGTAGTTGCACTAAAGCGGAAGTGTCACTGATGGGAATAATGAGTATAGTATTGGACAAACACAGCAGTAAGCCCAACATAAAATCCCTAGCCATAAACTCTTAATGCCTATAGGTATATAGCTACTAAAGCTCTCCTTAGACTGAGAAGCCGTATTTTGGACTGTAAATCGGTAAAATAAATGAGGTAAAAACCTGCACAGGTGTTGTGTGTGTGTGTGTATGTGTGTGTGAGTTGTGTTGTAGCTGTAATGTCTTGTAAATTACGTGCTACATTGGCTGTAAAATCATATGTAAAAAATAATGGTGATATAAGAACGATGCCTAATGTAGCAAATTTACTGCAAGTAATGTGTTATATACCCCCTTTTTCTGTCTTTTTCTGACTTTGTTGTTTGTGAATGTTTTATGTGAAAATACAAATAAAGCTTTGAAATAAAAAAAAAAAAAAATTATATATAGCAGCCTAGTATGTACTAGTTAGGTACACTTAGGCAGTATATTATTAATATAATATATAATATATTACAGCACAGCACCAGAGGTAGGCCCCAGCGCAGAGGAGACAGTAATACTACAAGTACACAGTTAGACTGTCCTCCTTGCTATGGAGATCCCACCCTAAGCAGAGAGGAGAACAGAGTACACAGCAGCACTGAGAGACAGCCCCAGCGAATAAAAAATATTGCGTTCAAGGTCAAGCTCAAGTTTAAGCCCCAGCAGCAGCACCAACACACTCTCTCCCAACCCACTACTAGACTGGAGTGAAGATGGCGGGCGCAGAAGCCACTATTTAAAGCCTTGCGAAATCCGGCACCGGACGATGAAGTTCTGCCCACGCGGACGGACCCGAGTCAGGCGGGAATCTCCGAGCGCTGCTCGGAATGATGACGTCCGTGGGGGCTCAGATCTCTGGAATCCGAGTCTGCACATCTCTAATTAATATACATAAACATAAATAATACATACAGTAATAAATGAGTAAACCTCCCTGGGGTATAAAATTAAGACCAATTGACCATTTTAAACAGTAACATTGCACCGAATTGCAGTAAAATTTGGACATTTAGCTGTAAAAATCACACTTTTTGGCATGTAAAAATTTTTTGTAAAACAAAATGTGTAAAAAAAATGGGGTAGGGATCCCCCTCCTGTGCCAAACCAGCCCTTAACTCATTAAGCCGGTCCTGGTTTAAAAAATATGGAGACACTGGGGGAAATTTACTAAAGGAAATGTGTAAAAAATAGGTGTAAAAATAGGTGTATTTGTATCCAGAAATACACTTATTTTTGACATTTTCTATCCCGAAAATATGGCAATTCGTATTGATGTGCTATCAATACGAATTGCCGTATTTTCGGGATAGAAAATGTCAAAAATAAGTGTATTTCGGGATACAAATACACCTATTTTTACACCTATTTTTTACACATTTCCTTTAGTAAATTTCCCCCTCAATGTGTAGGGGTCCCCGTATTTAAGAAACCAGCACCGGGCTATTGGACCGGTCCTGGTTCCAAAAATATGGAGGACAAAAAACTGTGGGTGCTCCGTATTTCTGGGACCCACACTGTGCTCCAAAAGGCAGCAGTGTCATGCCAAAGCCAGGGGACACTTTTTATGTAAGGTCCCCTGGGCATACCATGAAAAATGTGGCTGGTCAGCCCTGGATGGGGTTCATGGGGGAGTCACACCCCCCCCCCCCCCCATTAAAGGGGGGTCGCCTGTCCAAGGCTGAAGCCCGGGGCTGTACACAGCATCCAAGGACAGTGGAACTCGGGCTGATACAGTAAGTGTAAAATTAGAATTTAAAAAATAGCTTTTTACCGTAGAAATGCAAGTCCCAGAAGGCCTCCCCCCGCATGCTGGGACTTGGTGGACTACAAATCCCAGCATGCAGGGCATTAATGGGCCCCCTTAGACTTGTACAGTAGTTCACAGAAAAAGTGTCGGTACTTGTTTCCTAGCATGGCGCCCACTACGGCATTTGTGTAGTTGGCTATTTAGCGTAGTGAAATCGCATCACATTGCATGCCATTATTTTATTGCGATGTGATACAATGCTATTTTTGTATGTAATGTATTGACTGCTCTCTGTCATTGAATACATTACAAAGATAGGGTGCGATAAAAAATCGCGTCCCATCGCATCACATGCCATTATCCACTATACACGTCATCCCGAAGTGTGGAGAGCGGCGGCGGAATGCTGTCTAAGTCTGGGCAGTCGGGAAGCTGATGTCGGTCTATTGACTGTCGGAATCCTGACTGTCGGTGTGTTATACCACACCTCTACCATGTTGGTCAGCAGTGCAGGGGTGGCTGGTGTGTCAGCTGTGCAGGAGTGGCTGTGGTTTACTGAGCTCCAGGTTGCTGGCGGTATCCAAAATGCAGGGGTGCCAACGGTATCCAAAGGGTGGGGGTGCCCTGGGGTACTGGTGTTGTCTTAAGCCTGGGGGTACCACCAGGACCTCCGGCTCAGGCAGCATTGTCATCACCGCGAGGGAGAAGCGTGGCACCATCTTCAGTGAGTTGTCCCATTGAAGCCAATGAGGAAAGATGATTGGCTGAGAGCTGTGACAGATGGCTGTCTCAGCCAATCATCGGCCATCCAATGATTTTAATTGGACTGTTGGAAGAGGCACTACTCTCTTAATCCTCAGCCTACCAACTATTGCCACTGCCCATTCCCTACAGAAGCTTGGGGACATTGCTCCTCTCTCAAATTTAGGGGGCCTGACTCCTCCTCCCCATTCCGAAACCCCTGTCTCCTGTAATAGAGGTTAGAGTGAAATCTATAATTACGTGCTATGATTTTTTTCTGCATAAAGTTTATGTGGTTTTACCCACATAATAGAGTCCACACAGGACCATTATTAAGTAAATCATGTGTTGAAGTACAGGTAGTGTAAGTACATGTTTAATTTGTACACAGGAACAGCTGGAATGTCTGGAGGAGTACTTTGGTCTTGCGTCAGAAGAAGCAATGGACCAGGGGGTGTTTGATACTCCGGAGTGGCTAGACCAGTGCCACCAGGTGAATGTTGAAATTCAACGCCTGAAGCAGCTTCTCCAACCTTAGAGGTTAGTAGCTGTCCCGTGTGCTTTACTGGGGGAGACTACTGAAACTGAGAAGAAGGTGGGAGCTGTCATTCAGAGACCCCACGAGGATATGCACTACGTCTTCCCATTTGTAGATGTAGAAGATGAGGAAATGGTGAATGAATGCCAGTACCAAGAAGAGGTCAGTGTCATGGGTACCAAGGAGTCTGTAAGGGTTGGGGTCTTACCCCTGCAGGTGAAGTCTAGTCTACCAGTGACACTCGAAGCAGCTGCCCATTGTGCTAAGCTGCTGCAGCGCTGAAACACATTCCATTGGATATGGATGAGTGGACTGAGGATTTGAAAGATGATGGAGACTCACCCCTCCAGGTGGGTGTCAGGAGGCACCACCTGTTACCACTTTTCTCTGTCATGAGTGAAGAAGCCACTCAGGACTGGACCACTAGAGGCCACATAGAGATTGAAATGCCGGAATTTCCTGGCATGTACATTGAGGCTGTTACGAAAGACTGGCCCGCGTTCCAGATAATTTCAGAGTTCCCATGTTTGGAGGTAACTCTGCAGCTTCCTATTTTGTGGATGGAGGAGGGGGAAGCAAGCCACTGTCTAGATGCACCAGTGATGGAAGTGGGGTTCCCAGGGAATACAGTGTTAGGGATGGAGTGTGAAGGCCCCAGAGATCAGACTTTGTTGGCAAAGGAAAACTGCGACTGTCTTACTTATGAATTTACCCAGTTGTGTCCTAAGTTCCCAGGTGGAGTTACTTGACCCATTCATTGACACTGTTGCATTGCCTGGTTGCCCAATCAAGCAGCCTTCTACAAAGGGGACTGTGGTTTATGTGTTTGGGTGGGACACTGGTGGGAAATTCAAGAACTATGGACTGCTGATCACATTTCCACCGGACCCTGGTAAAACTCTTTTTATTTATGTACTGTGGGCCACGCACCCGCCAGACCCGGGAAACAAATCTCCACACAAAACTTGTGACGGTTGCGAGAGGCCTCGGACATGGAATGCTGAAAGGCTCCCTACAAATGTAAAAGGTCAGCCCAAAAACCACCAGACCCACAAGAGAATCCAGCTAGTCATTGTTATGACAGGGCTAAAACTGTTGGATCTAAGAGGGCACCACTGCTATCAGCAAGCTTAATTTAATCAGGACAAAGGGCTAGAAAGTAGGGGGAGAAATGTGAAGACACAGCCGGCACCTCGTGTCGCACAGTGTTAGATGACTGCGGTTACTTTCATAGCCCTGGTACTGTTCATGGACTCCACTTAATTATAATATGTTATTAGTTATATTCTGTATAATATTATATTGTATAGCTATATTTTACCTGTTATATTTGGAATATGTACTTTAATTGGTTATACTGTGCATAATGCAATTGTTAATATGATTAAGTCTAGGCCAGACTTGTTATTTACTATAAGTTAAGTTGCCCATTGTTCTAAGTCCCCTGACTATCAAAGGTGATAAACAAAAGTAGTAACCAGTGTATGTTTGGAGCCAGAGGCGTAACTAAAACTTTATAGGCCCCATAGCAAAATCATTGATAGGGCCCCCCCATGTTGTCACTAAAATGCCCCTTAAGGGACATGTGAGTGAGAAAAAATGAGAATGTTGGGGAGAGGAGAAAGAGGGTGGTCAGGGGGAGAGGGGGGTGTGTGTGTTATGGGACTGAGAGAAAGACAGGATGCCATGGATTAAGAGATAAAGGGGGAAGAAGGGGGTGATAGAAGGAATAAGATTCAGGTGAGAGGGAGGAGGGGTTGAAAGACACACACATGTGAGATGGAGGAAGAAGGCACTAAAGTTTTTTATATTGAAGGCAGAAGATGAAATCCCCCCTCCCCCTCTCGTTACCTGCTATATGCTGAGTGTGGCCATACTGTGGGGTCTGCGCCGGCCAGTATGTGAGCACTGATGACTCACAGCTGCCATCCGACTCGGCTGCACTGTCTTCTTGTGGGAGGGTAGTGATGACTGCAGTGCTGACTGAGGAGCTTGTACTGCTCTCACTCAGCTGTCCCTGCAGGAGCCAAGGGCATTCGCTTGTAAGTCTCAGCGAGAGCCCGGCAAATGGATGGGGCAGTTGCAGCGCCCTCTAGTTTGGCGCTTGACGTAGCCTGCCCTACCAGGACCCCAGCTTAACACCCGCCTCAGCTCATTCCCAACCAGGAAGTGCCGATTAATTAACTCATCGCCGCGCTGCACTCCATTAAGAATAAAAAAAACAGCTAGGAAAAATATTCAAAAAGTACACTACAGGCAGTGCTGTAACTATAGAAGATGCAATGGATTGCTTGCTGCGATCTCGGGCCCCCACAAGCTCTCGGGCCCCATAGCAGCTGCATCCCCTGCACCCTCTATAGTTAAGCCACTGTTTGGAGGTACAGGTAATCTGATTATGTACACCCCATTGTATACAGGAACCCAGACAGTTCATCTCTGCATCTCATCAAACTCTCTAACATCCTGAATGAACTGGCTGGGTTATGAATAGACAGGGCTGGGTATAACAGGAGGAGTGAGCACAGAGAGGAGTTGGACTTCTGACGTACAGAAGCGGACTAGGCATTGCGGTGCCATCAGTGCGGACAATTCATGGCAAAGGGCGCTGTGTGAGCTGGTATCCCAAGCCAGGGGACACAGAAATACTGCCAACTTGTAGTAGTAAAGAAACACAAGCATCGATAATCATATACTACTGTGGGGACTTAGTAAGTAAGATACCTTCCTGGCTGGTAATTGGTACGGTTATAGTGCACTGTATGTATATATTTACAATAAAGGGCTTTTGCCATGTTAATAAACTGTTTACCTGAGTGATCAGAGAATCCATATCTTCACATTATGTATGGCAAGCTCAGCTGAATTTGAGTGTACAAATGGGTACAACATTAATAGAACTCAGCCATATATAGGTCTAGAGTTCTATCAGATCGGCAAATTTATAATCATTCGTATTGCTGAATTCGTCTGTGAAATATATGAATGGAAAATAGCAACATTTTCCATCTGTATTTTGATGAAGTCTGCACAGATCAGTCAGATCTGCACAGGCTTCTCTGTTTAAAAATAATAATTAAATTTACATTATAAAACTGTGTGGGGCCCCCCCGCCCCTGAAGAGTATAACCTGCCCCAAGCTCTTTGAGCCAGTGCATTGTTCAAAATGACTTGTTATGCTGAAGAATTAATATTTCCCTTCATTGGAGATAAGGGGCATAGCCTTAACTCTGAAAAACAACCCCATGTCATTATCCTTTTCCCACCAAATGTCACAGCTGGAAAAATGCTCAGTGTGTAGCTACAGAGGGTGCAGGGGATTCAACTGCTATGGGGCCCATGGGACTGGGGGGGGGGGGGGCAGGGGGCCCAGCAGGATATCAATTTGCACCCTCTTAATTTATTTTTTTAATTCTTTTTTTAAATAGTAAAACACGGGTTGCAAGCAGGGACTGTGCCAGTGTCTTGTGTTCCCCATCAGTGGCAGTGGAAGCAGGGGAACCAGGTGTCACACAAGACACAATTCTGCCCAAGATGTGTGCTGGATGATAAGAAACACAGCACTGCTGCCCAAAATACCTGGTTCGACTGCTGCCCAGGACACCTGAGTCTGCCGCCGGTAAGTGGGAGACCTGGAGCTGAAGCTGCCCAGACGACCCAGTGCTAAAGCTGCCAAGAAGACCAGGTACTAGTGAATGGGAGACTGGGTGCCAAAGCTGCCAAGGAGATCCTGGGTTGCTGCTGGTGAGTGGTAGACCCCAGCACAGAAGCTGCCCAATAGACCCAGCACCAATGCTGCCAAGGAGACCCAGGGCTGCTGTTGGTGGGTGGGAGACCCAGCATCGAAGCTGCCCAGGAGACCTTATGCAGGTGCTGGTGAGTGGGAGACCCAGTCCTGAAGCTACCCAGGAGACCCAGTGCAAAAGTTGCATAAGAGATTTGGCACTGAAACTGCCCAATAGACCCAGCACCAAAGCTGCTAAGGAGGCCCAGGGCTTCCGCTTGTGAGTAGGAGACCCAGTGCTGAAGCTGCCCTGGAGACCTGAGGCTTCCGCTGGTGAGTAGGAGACCCAGCATTGCCAGATGTACAGATGGAGCCGCTCTCATTGTTTCCACCAGCTCATCAGTGAGAGTTTTGGTGTGCCACTTTTCTTGTGCGCCCAGGTGTGCCGAGGCGTGTGGAGGCAAGCCATACAATATTCGTGCATCACATATCACCCTCGCTGGGTGGCTAATGCTCCTCAAATGTAGCAGCGGATTGATATACAGTCCCAAGAATAGGATGTGCTTACGTACATTATGAGACACTCCTGCACCTAATTCCCATGAACATAGCTGCGACTTAAACTTACAGTATTCATACTGTAAGTATGAGGTGCTCCTGTGCCTCATTCCAGTGCATATCGCTGGGGTCCAACTGTACTGTACAAGCTTGGGCAAATGGGATGTGTAGTGTCCCAGTCCCCTAGGCAAATAATAAATGTGGCTATATAATAACTGTCTGCTATATGGGGGTGGACATTTTGTGATGGTCCGGTTTTAGTACCACTGAAATGAATGCTGCTTTCCGATGGTGTATGCATTCATATTTTTTACATAACTTTAAAAATATTAATGACAAAAATATGAATTGTACAGTCTGCATTCGTACATAAGTAAATTTTTGGGCACATGAAATACTGTATGTACGTATTTCACATCAAACAGGTATGAATATGACCATTCGTACCCATTCGCTCTTAGTAAATGTCCCCCTTATTCAGTTATATCCTCATTCCACCTATCTGTGTTCCATTACTATCTCATCGTCAGGCATTTTACTTGTAAATGTTTTGCAGATTCTCTTCACGTTTGGTAGTTTTAAATCTTGCCAAAGCCATCTTAGAGATCCTGTTACAGAAGCTACGTACACGGATGTTTGACATTCAACAAAGCAATTATATGAGCCACTTCATTAAAATAATTTCCTTATTGGCAGATTCATCACTTGGCTGCACAATACATACACGTAGCTTGTGTGATACATTCATATATTTTCATATATTGTGGATGGATCTCAGCATAAAAATGTAAATAGTAAGAGGTCCTAGAATTTCTTACCATTTAATGTATGTAATACTGTACATATACACACATATTTATTTAAATATGAAGGACAATATATTACAACTGGGGTGACCAATCCCAGGATCTGGTGCATCCTGGGATTTGGACCCAAAATGTCCAGGACAAAATGTCCACTGCACAGTGTGATTTGTTCATAGGTCACGCTGCACAGGCTGCACCATTGCGCCTTCACCGCTGGAACCTGCCCAGTCAGGATATTTGATAGTAAAACAAATTATATATTTTTAAGAAAATTATGTTCTCTCTGAATGAGTGGTATTGGTGTAATCTGTGTAAAGTAATTGGTGTTGTATCAAGCGTGTGACTAGAAGTCATTGTAAGTGATAACAATAAACAGGCCATACATGAATCCCAACCTAACATTCACAGGTCATACTAATATACAATGATCACTATAATGTATACACATTGCACAAGTAACACACACCTGATGACACACTGATCACTATAAACAGGTCTTCCTGATATTGTAGACCAATTCTATTGTACATTTGAAAAATAAATGTAATAATCTATAAATATCAGGCTTGCCTAACCCTCTGCATTCTGGTTCCCATTTTTTAAAATTGAGCCTCCCACTAACCCATAAATCTTCCATGTCCTCCTGGTTTTCCAGTATTCTGTCTTGCAGAATACTGGTGGCCTATTAGAACTCACTGACAGGCAGCTGCAGTTAATGATTGGCTGCCAGACCGCAAGCTCTGATTGGCTCACAAGCCGATGCCATACTTAAATGTCCATCTGATCTGGTGTGAGCTACTCAGCAGCATGAGAGCGCAGTGCACACCACATACTGTAGGACAAAGGTGGTGAGCGACCTGCTCTCCTCCCCTCTCAATGACATGCTGGACAGACTGCACAGTGAGCACTAATGGGGGCAATGTGTAAAGTGCACTACTGTGGCACTGTGTAAGGTGCACTAATGTGAGCACTGTATAAGGGGCACTACTGGTGAGCACTATGTTAGGGGCATACTACATTATATGCATTAAGGTGTGCGGCATAAAATGTAATGAGCATTAGGGTGTGCAGCATAATGTGTAATGGGCATTACAGTGTATGGAAAAATATGTACAGTGCATTAGGTGTATTGCATAATGGTCTCGATTCAGACCTGCTTTCTGGGCTAAGGAAATAAATAAAAAGTGTGAGGCTTAGTAATACATTGGAAACAATTAAAATAAAAACAACATTTATTAATTGCAAGAAATTATATACACAAACATAAATAAAACATACAGTAATAAATAAGTAGACCTCCCTGGGGTATAAAATTAAGACCAATTGACCATATTAAACAGTGACATTGCACCGAATTGCAGTAAAATTTGCACATTTAGCTGTAAAAGTCACACTTTTTGGCATGTAATAAAAATGTGTATAAAATAATGGGGTAGGGTTCCCCCTCCTGCGCCAAACCAGCCCCAGACTCATTAAGCCGGTCCTGGTTTAAAAATATGGGGACAAAATGTGTAGGGGACCCCGTATTTAAAAAACAAGCACCAGGCTATCGGAGCGATCCTGGTTCCAAAAATATGGAGGACAAAAAACTGAGCACTGTGCTCCAAAAGCCAGCAGTGTTATGCCACAGCCGGGGGAAACTTTTTATGTATGGGCGTACCATGAACAATGTGGCTGGTCAGCCCTGGATGGGGGTCATGGGGGAGTCAACCCCCTCATTAAAGGGGCGTCCCCTGTCCAGTGCTGAAGTCCAGGGCTGTCCCCAGCATCCAAGGGCAGTGGACTTCTGTCTGATACAGTGGGTGAAATGTAATAGGGTGCGATTTTTTTGCTTGCTTAAAAAATCGCACCAAATCGCACCTTTAAAAATCAATTTTTTTGCCACGAATTCGCATATGTAATGAAATGCGAATTCGCGGCAAAAAAGTGCGATTTCGGTTCGATTTTTAGACTTGAAAATGTGCTCATTTTCAGTCATGAAAATGGGCGCATTTTCAGACATGCAATTTTGTGTAAAAAAAAAAGGCGTGGATTCCCCCCTCCTGAGCATAACCAGCCCCAAGCTCATTGAGCCGGACCTGGTTCCAAAAATACGGGGGACAAAAAGCGTAGGGGTCCCCCGTATTTCTGAAACCAGCCCCAGACTTTTGGACCGGTCTTGGTTCCAAAAAAATGGGGGACAAAAAATCTGGGGGTCCCCCGTATTTTGAAACAAGCACCGGGCTCCAACAGCCCGCGTTGTCATGCCACAGCCTGGGGACACTTTTTACATAAGGTCCCCCGGCCAAAACATGAGCACCGTGGCTGGTGGAGTGGGGACCCCCCAAATAAAGGGGTCCCCCTCCCAGGCTTCACCCGTCCAGGGCTGAAGCACGGGGCTGTCACCGGCGTCCGTGCCCAGTGGACGCCGACCTGATAGGGTTAAATCTGACATACCTAACATTGCTTTATACAGTAGAACTACAAGTGCCAGCAGACCTCCCCTGCATGCTGGGACTTGGGGAACCACAAGTCCCAGCATGCGGGGCATTAATGGGCCCGCTGGGACTTGTAGTCCACCTGTAAAAAGAATGTTAAAAGAAAACACACACACAGAAAAGTATAACTTTATTACATACACATATATATATATATATATATATATATATATATATATATATATATATATATATAAGTCGACAGGATAAAGGCGGCACTCTCACAGACTTATTGATGAATAAAACGTCCTTTATTAGCGGTCCCGCCGTTACGGAGCCACCTCCGTCATCAGGGACACAATGCATACACAAATACACAGGCAATAAATACCATACAAACCAACATTAACCCGCCCCCTATGTCCCCCCCGATTGGCTGATCCCTTACCCTCCCAGGTACAGAGCGCGCCACACACACCTGTACTCACAAGCCGGCATCAGACGCAGGACACCCGGGACACAGCAGGACAGCGCACAAGCCTTTCTCACTGACCTGCGCTTCCGCCCACGTGACCGGACCATCCAGCCATCAGATTGGTTTGACAGGCTGCGCGTCATCACCCCGCATCAGGAAGTCAGAGCCTCTAGCCAAGCGGTTTCTATGGAAACATAACAACAATGTTAAAATATCAAATACACATAAATAAAAGCATCTAAAACGATTTGAATGAAAAACACAGCATCTCACTAATATGATTGGTACAAATACGATTTGGTATCCAATACTGGATTATACCTATATATCAAAAATTGCATAATACGATGTCTGCAGTCAGAAAACTGGAATCACGCCACAAAATCTCACATGAGGCCCAAAACATGGAATAACAAAGTAATGTTATCAAAGAACATTCATTTTAACCATGTCAATAACTTACACAGTATACAGAAAAAGATTTATAAAACAGCAGGAAAAAATATATATTTAAGCAGAGGAAGTAAACAATTAATTAGAGAGACCATGTATAATACCGGGGAGTCAAAGAAAACACTGGAGCCCCAGCGTCTCATTTAGGCCCCCCGGGGACATGGTCCCCAACACAAAAATCCAACGGCTTTCCTTTTGAAGTAAGATCTTGTTCCTATTACCACCTCTCGCAAGTGGTGGAACATGATCTATGATCATAGTGCGAATACTTGCAACATTATGTTTAAACATCGAACAATGGCGGGCCACTGGTTGATCACTATGGCCGCTAGCCAGAGCTTGTTGAATGGCTGACCTATGTTGGGCCATCCGCTCTTTAAAAGAGCGTTGGGTCTTCCCAACATAGGTCAGTCCACACGGGCAGGTCAAAGTATAAATAATGTACACAGAGGAACATGTCAAGGGAAATTTAATAAAGATTTTGTTTCCTTTGTGCGGATGGGTAAAGAAACTTCCCGCAGACATGGACCTGCATGTCGTGCAGCCCAGGCACCTATAACACCCATTTTTACGAGAGAGAAAATTTTATTTATTTATTATTTATTTTAGAGAGGACGTTTTATTCATCAATAAGTCTGTGAGAGTGCCGCCTTTATCCTGTCGACTTGTAATAGGATTCTTTGGAGTTCGTGTGGAAGGCACCGCAGCAAGGTATATTTACACAAGTCGAGTGCCGGGTGCTTCTGCGTCTATATATATATATATATATATATATATATCCTAGATCGATCCGGCACTCGGCCACAGGGAATTCATGTACCTGAGTGCCTTTTCAAAAATAATGTAGTCAGCAGGTGTGGAGGTATCCTTGCGGGCTCCAACGAACGGCACTTCAAGGATTTAGAAAAAACGTGCGTTTATTACAACGTTTCGGGGCGACTTGCACCCCGTCATCAGGTGAACAGCAATCAAAGAAACAAGTGGCAAGGTATTACCTTATATAATACATGTAAGAGCGATCCCGGAGGGAAGGCGGCCTCGCTCTTACATGTATTATATAAGGTAATACCTTGCCACTTGTTTCTTTGATTGCTGTTCACCTGACGACGGGGTGCAAGTCGCCCCGAAACGTTGTAATAAACGCACGTTTTTTCTAAATCCTTGAAGTGCCGTTCGTTGGAGCCCGCAAGGATACCTCCACACCTGCTGACTATATATATATATATATATATATATATATATATATATATATATATATATACGGAAGTAGATGCACCAGTAGACTGGTATTATGTATATGGTAGTAGTTGCTCTAGTAGACTGGTATTATTTATACGGCAGTAGATGCACCAGCAGAGAGGTATTATATATAAGGCAGTAGATGCACCAGTAGACTGGTATTATTTAGTTTTATGGCAGTACAGTAGATGCACCAGCAGAGAGGTAATATATATATACGGCAGTAGATGCACCAGCAGAGAGGTATTAAATATATATGGCAGTAGATGCACCAGTAGACTGGTATTATTTATATGGCAGTAGATGCACCAGTAGAGAAGTATTGTAAATAAGGCAGTAGATGCACCTGTAGACTGGTATTGTTTATTTATACAGCAGTACAGTAGATTCACCAGCAGAGAGGTATTATATATACCTCAGTAGATGCACCAGCAGAGAGATATTATATATACGGCAGTATATGCACCAGTAGAGAGGTATTTTATATATACGGCAGTAGATGTACCAGTAGACTGATATTATTTATACGGCAGTACAATAGATGCACCAGTAGAGAGGTATTATATATACAGCAGCAGATGCACCAGCTGAGAGGTATTATATATGGCAGTAGATGCATCAACAGAGAGGTATTATATATACGGCAGTAGATGCACCAGTAGACTGGTATTATCTTCCACTGTTGCCCGGCACTCCTCCAAAATTCACCACTGTACTTGCCCGGTGCCTTCCTTACTGGACCCGCAGGTCCCTGTATGCAAGCAGGATTGATCAGGCGGCACTCTCCGATGCTTTAAGTGAAATAAAGTGATTTATTGCTCCAACATGTTTCGGGCTATTGCCAGTCCTCAAGGATCAACTTAATACAAGCGAACAACCAGTGGCTAGACACTGCGCCATGTTTAAACACAGTATAGCCAGCAACAGGTCAAAAATAGTGGACCACATCCCACCCACGACTAGAGGGGGGAACAGAGGAAACTTCTGCTCCAAGCAGAAGCTAGATGGATCTTTAGGCTCAACACCATTGCGCCCAGAGGCATAAATGAACAACATGGGCTACAGAGCTTTCTTTAAAAGAATGATAATTGTTGCATTAGGGAGTACATAAATTTCAATACATGGCTCATGAATGTTGAGCAAATGAATTTTTTTTATTATGTATGTATGTCTTTAAATATTGTTCATGATTTTATTGGCTGAATTATTGGCCTCTTATATGGCTTATTGTAAGCCTTTTAAATTATGTCTTAGCTTGCACTTTTCATTATAATGTTTTTTGTAATGTTTTTTCACTTTGTTTATTTGCAGAGTCGTGCAAGCAGACGTCCCTTTGATGCGGCACCATGCCTCCATGACAGAAAGGGAGATATGGGCTTGGAGGCCGTGAGTAAGTGTTTTGCGGACGGGACCACACCGGCTGGGGGGCGTGTATTTTTGTTGTGCACAGTATAAATTTTATTCACAGTGTGTATTAAGTTGATCCCTGAGGATGGGCAATAGCCCGAAACATGTTGGAGCAATAAATCACTTTATTTCACTTAAAGCATCCGAGAGTGCTGCCCAGGGGTGCAGGTATGGCGGTACGGGATGGTACGGCGTACCGGTAAAAGATATATTGCCGGTACCCTGTACCACCATAAGAAATAGCCAAATATACCTGCAATGCGCATGCGCGCATATGGAAGTGGCGGGGGCGTGGCCTCCGCCGCCCCGCCACAGCTGATTGCCTTCGGAGGGGAGCGCATTGCTCGTCTCTCCTTCCCCTCCGTGTGTCACTGTGCTCGCGGGCTGGCAGCCAATCAGGAGCCAGCCCGCGAGATAGATGTGGGGCAGGAGAGACGCGAGATGCGTTCCCCTCCCCAGAAACATGCAGCGGCGGCAGGGGGCTAGAGGAGGACCGGACAGGACACAGGACCGGACACAGGACCGGAGAGGACACAGGACCGGAGAGGACACAGGACCTAGGACCTGACACAGTGAGTTGCTCACTGTACTGCAACTGTTTATGTGTGGCATTTCAAATGCCGCACTTGGGGTATATGTGTGGCACTGGGGGCATATGTGTGGCACTGGGGGCATATGTGTGGCACTGGGGGCATATGTGTGGCACTGTGGGGGCATATGATATCAGGCACTGGGGGCATATGTGTGGCACTGTGGGGGCATATGATATCTGGCACTGTGGGGGCATATGATATCAGGCACTGGGGGCATATGTGTGGCACTGTGGGGGCATATGATATCTGGCACTGTGCGGGCATATGATATGTGTGGCACTGTGGGGGCATATGATATCTGGCACTGTGCGGGCATATGATATCAGGCACTGGGGGCATATGTGTGGCACTGTGGGGGCATATGATATCTGGCACTGGGTGCATATGTGTGGCACTGTGGTGGCATATCTGGCACCAGGGGCATAACTAGCACTGTGGGGGCATGTGTGGCACTGTGGGGGCATAACTAGCACTGTGGGGGCATATCTGGCACCGGGGGCATAACTAGCACTGTGGGGGCATATCTGGCACTGGGGGGCATAATTAGCACTGTGGGGGGCATGT
Source organism: Crinia signifera (assembly GCF_055691185.1). Classification (NCBI taxonomy): domain Eukaryota; kingdom Metazoa; phylum Chordata; class Amphibia; order Anura; family Myobatrachidae; genus Crinia; species Crinia signifera. The sequence goes on along the minus strand of NC_139220.1, from coordinate 98,507,234 downwards.
GTGGCATTGTGGAGGCATATCTAGCACTGTGGGGGCATATGTGTGGCATTATGGGGGCATATCTGGCACATATTTGTCTTGTAGCCACTCCCCCTTGTGTCATGACCACGCCCCTGATCACGCCCATTTTTCCAGTGCGCAGCACAGTAGCACTAAGAACTTTTTTCTACTTGCACCACTGGTGCCGCCTGATCAGTAGATGCACCAGTAGACTGGTATTATTTATACGGCAGTAGATGCACCAGTAGACTGTTATTAGTCATTTAAACGGCAGTATAGTAGATGCACCAGCAGAGAGGTATTTTATATATATATATGGCAGTAGATGCACCAGCAGAGAGGTATTACTTATAAGGCAGTAGATGCACCAGTACACTGGTACTATTAATATTTATATGGCAGTACAGTAGATGTACCAGCAGAGCTTATATATTTAGCCACATCTGTCAATCATCCCCTGTGTGTATATCGCTGGGCGGAGTTGTGTATAACAATTCCGCCCAGCATTATACACACTGGGGATGAGTGACAGATAATCGCCATCAGACATGCACCACACTGTCCCAGTGCAGATCCCTCTCTAAGGCCGGGGCATACTTGCCTAATTCAGATTTCACCTCTCAGGGAGAAGCCCAGAGAGGCAACACGTCAGGGGGGTGAGGACCATGCTGACATCACTTCGACCCGCCCCCCATGCCGGAAAATGCCGTGATTTGCGTTTGGGGGGGAGCGGGGGCTATTATTACAAAGCTGGAGCCTCATGCCACAAATGGATACAGGGGGTGCCCAAGGTGGCGATCACGCCCCTAGACTATAGCTCCCAGCTGGGTGTATGCCAGCATCCACTGCTGAAGAGGCCGCTGCCTTCTGAGCAGACACTGTACTGGTGCCATAGCCTGGTGCTGCTGTACACCCGGAGCTCCGTGTGCTGCGCCCTGATGGCCCTGCCGGGAAGTGGGAGGTCCACCGCCCAATCCCCCGGCCCCCTCTGCTGCCATGCTCTGGAGTGTCAGACCCAGAAGTGTGGGCAGTGCTGTGTGTGTTACTTACGCTGCAGCCTACGCCGGAGAGCGGGAGACACTGAGGATGAGCTCCGTAGGTGGCGCCAGTACACATGGAGTAGGGATGGTCATCATTGCAATTGCCATCGAGGGTTGCCATCGATGGCAATGCTCAAACATTGATAGTGATAAACTATGCAATGACTGACCATCGATATTTTTACATATCGTTGGTCAGCCATTGTGTTTGATTGATTGACATGTGGGCCAATCAAAACACGAGGCGGGGCTTCGCGGGTGTCGGGGCGGAGCTATGCTCCGTGTCCCTGCACTTTGAGTAAAAAAAAAAAGCAAACTATCATTTTGCTGTTCCATCGATGGAGGGAAACCGTCTGGTTCTCCCCCATCGATGGCAACAGTATTCAACATCGGCCATGAACCATCAATGATTTCGAATAATCGGTGGTCGATGGCCATCCCTAACATGGAGTGGCTCATGGGCTAAGCCTAGCCACGCCGGCTGTGTTGCACTGTAAGGTGGTGAATGTGTAGGATCAGGAGTAACATGAAAAATGGTGGTTGGCTGGGATTCAGGCGGCACGAAGAAGACCGGAGTAAGGGGGTTGTCCCCCTGTCAGTGCTGCATGTGACAGGAGGGTAGGTAGGCTGTTGGGTCAAGTGGATAATATGGGTGAAAGATCACTTGGAGAATGAAGGTGTGAGGGATTTTTTTTAGGGATCAGGGGTGTGATAGTTGATGTGGATAATTAGTGTGTGTGTGTGGGGGGGGGGGGGCAGATAGGGAAAACACCCCCAGCAGCACTGTACCCACCCCTCCCGTGCACACACCGCACCTGCGCAAAAGACAACTGCAGTACCCCCACACCTGCCACATCCATCACCCACACACACCTGCTCCTCCCCAACCCGCGGTAACTCCACACCCACCCACGGCACCCCTGTAACAGTACCGACTGCGCACGCAGTATAACCACGCGCGGATCAACCGCACCCAACCCTCATCCACCCGCAGTACCCCTGCAACCGTCTATGACCCACCTGCAGCACCACCGTACCCACCCAACCCACAGGACCCCCCACACCTAATTCTCTCCCAGCCACAGCACCCCTACAAGTGCAACTCCACCAGATGCAGCACATCCACACGCACAGCACCTTCCCCCACCTGCGGCAACCCCGCACCCACCACCCCCCCACCTGCGGTACTAATGCACCCACCCACGCCACCCCCCCTGCACCAGGCCATTCTCAACCCACTCTACTCCCTCACCCAGCCGAACCAAAACCCCATCCGCCCATCACCCACCCACAGTACCCATACCTCCCCCACCAAACCCCCATCAGACCCTCATGCACAGCACCCCCGCAACTTCCCCTAACTAAACTGGCGCACCACCGCACCCCACCAAACCCACATGGGGCACCCCTGCACCTGCAACTCCACCACCCTCATTTTCCCCACCCACACCACTCCCAATCAACCTCCCCCACCCACGGCACTTTCGCACCTGACCCTCACACACCCACGCCACATACACACCACTGCACATGCCACTCCACCATTCATGGCAACCCACATCCACACCTGCCCCTCCCGCAGCCGTAGTATTTCCCCACCCGCCCTTCCCACACAAACCCTCTTTTACGCAATAAAGACCTTCACAGGTAAAGGGGGGCGGAGCCCCTCACGACGGTGTGAAAAGCGCCCGTAGGCAGCAGATGCACAAGCAGGCTGGTATACAAGGGGTTAACAGTGCACATATACAATGAAGTGGCCAGGTTGTACTGGCTGGGCTGGCAGCCACTGGCAGTGCAGAGCACACACAAACAGAGCAGACAGTGGCACTAGGCACTGGCAGTCCCCCCAGTAGCAAAAGAAAGACATCTCCTTCTAACCTACCTAACCTAACAAAGCTCCGCACACAGGGCCTTATTCTAGTTCACTCTTTCTGACAAAATCCTTCTTAGATGGACAAAATCATGTGCACTGCAGGGGGGCAGATGTAAAATGTGCAGAGAGAATTAGATTTGGGTGAGTTATACCCCTTTTCCACTACAAGAAATAACCCGGTAATCTCCGCGGGGACTCGCTTCTACCCAGGTTTTTCTGCTAGTGGAAATGCTCCCTGTCAAATAGCCCGGTTTGGATTTCCCGGCAATCCTACCCAGGTCATGATCAGGGTAGCACCCGGATTCAAGGGTAGTGGAAACGCTCCCTTACCGGGTTATTTGACTGAGCATGTAAAAATCTTAACTGATTGGTGCTGCTGGGGCGCTGGTCCCGCAGACTGCGCACATAGCATGGAGGACAGCGTTGTGTGCACATGTGCTGCATGTCTGTCCTGCTGACTTTCCCCTGCTGTATCAGAGGCTGCTCCAGCAGCCACCTTCCACTCTGCCGCCAGCACCACAGGCTGCCCCAGCGGACACTGCTATTCATCCCGCAGCACAACATCATTATGGCTGCCAGCAATTGGTCTGATGCTGAAGTGAAGGAGCTGCTGCTCATTAGGGCAGAGGAGGAAATCCAGCGCCAGGTGACTGGTACTACGGTACTTTTGTACAGAAATATTGTACGCAATTTTGTACAGAAATATTGCCCAGATGATGGAGTCTAGGGGGATACACCGCTCTCACCAGCAGGTGCCTAACAAATTGAAAGCACTAAAGAGGCAGTTCACCAAGGTCTCTGACCAGAACAGGAAAAAAAGCGGTGCCGCATGTGTCGAGTGGGTCCATTACGATCTATGCTGCAGGGCATTTGGCAACACAGCTCTGACTAATCCTGTGGCACTGTCATCCTCGTTGGCCAGCCAGATGGAGAGTAGCCAGGAGCCACCAATGGAGAGTAGCCAGGAGCCACCTGACACACAGTCCACCATGGCAATGTCACCGTGCTGCCCAACTTCTCCGCTCCTGATTTCGGAAGATGGCGATGAAGAGTGCAGTCTACTCGATAGGTCTGTTTTGTCTGACACCGCACAGTCCATGGTGGAGGAGGGGGGGGGGGTCCGAAACAACAACGGAGCAGCCGACTCAACAACAAACACCAAAACCGCGTTCAAATAGTAAGTAAAAAAAAATAAAAAAAATAAACATTTTTCCCAGTAATCAACGGTATATGTTGCAGAGTGCCGCAAGTGTGCAGGTAGGATAGGGCCGCAAGCACAGGCCTGCAAACACCTCTGCTATTTTATGTTTATAGTGTTTTTTTGTTTGTCCGACTTGCCGTTTACAAGGTACAGCCAAAGAAGAAAAAAACAAACCGTTCCGATCAAGCAGCGAGAGCTTTCTCTTCAATAGTAATAGAACAACTGTGTGAAATGGACTCCGACATGCCGGCCAATGAGGAAGCTCGTATGGAGAAGTTTTTAGCAAATGAAAGACAGATGCAGCGCTCTTTCTTGGATCAATTAAAGGACATGCAGGACAGACAATTGTCCTTCTTGGAATGGATACTTAATCGTGGGTATACGCCACCTCCTCATTATCCATCGTATCCGCCACATGCTTCACAGGCCCCAGCATACCCAACACACCATGAGTATGCATATGGCCAATACAGTAGAGGGCCAACTCCCTCCTCCCCTAGCACTTTGTGTGAGCAACAGCCACACCGAGAGCCTCTACCATATAGAGGATCCAGTAGCCACGCCCCACGGCACAGCAACTAACTACCACCCAACCACTGGTGCTAGCTACGCCACCAACACTTCCACTAGCTATGCCTCCAGCACTTCTACCAGTGCCCCACTAAACCCAGAGTATAGTGAGGCTAACACCACTAGCACATCTAATACACTGCTGCCCAACCTAGACTCCCCTGAATTTTACGGTATATCGTAATTTGTCATAAGAAATACTTGTTTTTTTCTTTGAAATTCTTCATTGCATTATTGCAATAAGAATGTTGAATACATTTATAGCATTCAGTCGCCTTGTGGGCACAGTTTGGTTAAACCCTACATCTTGCACTTTTTAAAATTTTATGGGCACTTGTTTTTTAACATGTTTACGTGCACTTTTTTCATTTATGTATGCCAAAGGCTCAGGTGTACGGCAAACATTTTACCTGAACATGTCTTTTCTTGTAAATAGGTTTTTTGGTAAGGAATAAGGCGCTACATCAGATTCCTTACCAAAAAACCTATTTGTATTGCTGCTTTATTTTTACACTGCAATATAGATCTCACTTTGAAGTAAAACCCCACCCAAATTAATTATCTCTACACAAGTAACATCTGCCCCACCTGCAGTGCACATGGGCCCTTATTCTGGTTGGTGCGGCCAGAGCCGCACACGGGGCTCTGGCCGCACAAACCAATCCCCGCCCACCCTACGGATCGCCACGGCCGTCCGTACACGGACGGCTGGCGATCCGCATAAAAATGGTGGAGGCGTACGCCTCCACCATGGTGGGAGCTGCCCCCTGCATTCGATGGTCGTCGACCATCGAAGGCAGGTCCGCACGCCGCGGCAGCTCCCGCAAGCTGAGACCACACGGACAATCGTCCGTGTGGTAGCTTGTATGGGGGCTGAAAGCTGACATCCGGCGACGTCAGCTTTCCGCCCCCATGAGTTGCGTCATGCCCTCATTACCATGCATACGCCCCGCGTTTGCATGGGAACGCCCATGAAACGCGGGGCGTACACATAGGGAAATGAGGGGATGAAGCCCCTCACGCCCCTATACGCCCCCTTTGCGGCGGACGAAATCCGTCTGCGGCGAAGGGGGCTGCACATGCGCAGATTGACCTCTGCGCATGTGCAGAGTAAAAACATCGGCGGTACGGCCGCACGCGGGCCGTACCGATCCGATTAGAATAAGGGCCATGGTTTTGTCCATCTAATACCCCTTTCACATCGCACTTTTAAAACGGTAAATTTCCGTTCTTTTCCCTTTTTAAAACGTTTAAGCTTGCACTGTGAATGCACCACAGCCGATTTACCGTTTAAAGTTAACTGGCATTTCGAACCGTGTAAAAAGCAGAGTTCTACACGGTTCCTTGCCGTTTTTTGTGCAATGTGAATGTGTACAGTGTGTCTGAAAGGTATTTCAGGCAAACAACACAAGCTACAGAGCAAAATGACAGGCAATGTTGACACTCTGGCTTGAAACGTGTTCGTGATGAACCGGTTTCACTGCTATGTTGAATGAGACTTAACCAGTATTTAAAACGGTAATCTGCGGCAATGTTAAGGCTCTGACCCGTTTTAATTACCGTTTTAAAATACCGGTTTTTAAAACGTGTCGGCGATGTGAAAGTGGTATAAGAAAGATTTTGTCAGAAAGAGTGAACTAGAATAAGGCCCACAGAGTCTGACTATACCTTTTCTACTCTAAGAAGTTCAACTCACGAGTGACAAATGGTGCCGAATGCTCGCGGTTTAAATAGAGGTCCGGATCTCACGAGAATCCGGCGCCGTGCAATAACGTTTTGTCTGCGTGCCCGGATCCAAGTCAGGCAGGAAGCCCTGACCACATTTTAAACAGGCCCATGCTAACATTTGATCAGCATGGTAATAAGTAATACTCAGCATCGAGGGAGTTAATATTCAACAATGTTTTAATTTATTTAATTGTTTAAATCCTACTTCCAAAAGAAATCCCCCTGTATTCTCACCTGGTTGTTCATTATTATTATTATTATTATTATTATTATTATTATTATTATTATTATTATTGTTATCATTTGCAGCTGAGAGTAGCAGGGGTAGCCAACTCCAGTCCTCGAGAGCTTCCAACAGTTAATGTTTTCCATGTCTCCTCACAGAGGAGGTTATTGTGGTTGGTGTGGTCTGTTCCGGAATCTTTCGGAGCGGACCGCACGCCACGCTGTGCGGACATCGTAAGAAGAAACGCCCACAGGTCCTCCGCATTCGGACGGACTTACTCTTTAAGAAGAGGGTGTGTTTACAGACTACATCCAAACCGTGCGTGTGCGGTGGCCACACACAAATTCTTACAGCGTCAGAACGGATGGGAAGCTGTGACGGGAAGCGGGTATTAGTGATACCAAGTTCTGTCCATTGCTTGCAGTGTAAATGTGTCTAAAAAATGCAGCCGTGCTTTCAGCATATATTTGTGTGTTTTGCAGTGGTGCAAGTAGAAAAAAAATTCTTAGTGGTACTGTGACGTGCGGGAAAATGGGCGTGGTTGGGGGTGTGGTCAGGGCGTGGCCACGTTGCATGAGGGGGAGTGGCTACATGACAAAACTTTAGAACACAATGGCATTTCTGTTTTTGCTTTTACATAAAATGTAGGAGCCAGGATAAAAGTGTAGGAGCCAGACAAACCGTAAATAGGGATATTGCATGCCGAAGGCACTTGGCAAAAATCTACACAGCAATGCCTGTTACACGTCACACACCCAATACATATTACCCATTACACATTACAGTATGCCAAACATTGTAATGCCCATTACAGTACATCCACACCAGCAGGCTCAGACGGGAGGATGAGTCATGATGTAATAATATATAACAATGCCACAAGTACCCAAACCGCAGGGCCGGAGGTTGGAATGTATGCCATGCACTCACCTTCCACTTAGCCCTGGGTGCATTGTGTCCAGCTATTTGTTGAACAGAACGTATCAGTCGTGGTACTAGGCAATGTAAACCTCAGTGTAACATCGAGTATCCAAAAAGCGCTTTATTATCTATATTTAGCCTGTTACAGAGTCTAATATAAGATATAAGAGCCCCCCCCCCCCCCCGCCCCTCTATCAAAAGCACAATAAGAGGGCAGTGACAGCCAGAGACCACGGTATTGCCGCGGACAGGGCACCAGAGTCTCCTGCCCACCCTAATAATGATGGCACCGGCGTCTAGCAGACAGGTGATAGAGTAGACAGGTTAGAGGAGGGGAGAGGTGATGGTGCAGACAGGTGAGAGGAGGGGGAGGGGCGGTAGAGCAGACAGGTGATAGGAGGGGGAAGGTGATGGAGCAGACAGGTCAGAAGAGGGGGAAAGGTGATGGAGCAGACAGGTGAGAGAGGAGGGGGAATAGCAGACAGTTGAGAGAAGGGGGAGAGGTGATGGAGCACATAGGTGAGAGGAGGGGGAAAGGTGATGGAGCAGACAGGTGAGAGGAGGGGGAGAGGTGATGGAGCAGACAGGTGACAGGAGGGGAGGAGCAGACAGGTGAGAGGAGGGGGAGAGGTGATGGAGCAGACAGGTGACAGGAGGGGAGGAGCAGACAGGTGAGAGGAGGGGGAGAGGTGATGGAGCAGACAGGTGACAGGAGGGGAGGAGCAGACAGGTGAGAGGAGGGGGAGAGATGATGGAGCACAGAGGTGAGAGGAGGGGGAGAGGTGATGGAGCAGACAGGTAGACTGGAGATAGGTCAGAGGGGCCAGTTGCTCTGTAATTATGGCTCAGGGCGGTGTTGGGTTACATTCCCAGTGGCATTACCTCTACTTATTGTCATGGCTGCTGTAGGTCCTGTCGGGCAGAGACACCAGCGGGATCTCTGGCTCCGACATTTTCATGTGCGCTGTGATGATCATGTGCGCTGCGTCTCCCGTCATCCCCCACAGTTCAGGCTCAGGAGTAAGGTCGCTCGTCAGATTATGCCCGGCCCCGCCCCCAACGGTATATCCGGAGACAGCGCTGGTCAGTAGCATCGTCACCAGTCCCCACAGCAAGCAGTGCCTGTTCGGGCACACAGCAGGCTGCCGCTGCACCCGTGAGGAAGCACCGATGTCACTGCGCAAACCTGCGCATGCGCAGTGACGTGATAGCCAGGTTTTTGTTATGGTGGTACGGGGTACCGGCGCAATATGTTATAGCGGTACGCCGTACCACCCCGTACCGCCACACTTGCACCCCTGGTGTTTTGTAATTGTCCATTTAGGCTGCAATGGTTCCAATTGAAGCAATGAAAAGAGTGTAATTAATGAGTAATGAGTAGAGGAGTGGATTGTATTGTGTTCAGCTGACAGTGGTTCAGGTGTGGCCGTACTAATTGGGCGATCTGAATGCCTAGCACATGACCGAGTGGTGTCCGCAAAGTAATACTTGCTCATGAAGACCGCATATTTCCTGGCTGTTGGTTCGTTTGCAGTCGGTGTTCTGTCCGAATGCACGCCTACCAGAGTTAGTGCACTCCCTCGTGTACGCCCATATTTACGCCCAGTTTAGCCCACTTTGAAACTATGCCCTTGTGTAGTTCTGAATGACGCCCATATTACGCCCATATTTCCCGAGTGATTGCGGTGCACATTTCTGTACGTATTAGTGAGAACGAGTATGAAGACCGTGCGTGGCACATGCGCATTGCGTTGCCTACGCATGCGCAGACGGCTAAAAAACGTCATCTGAAAGAATTCTGAGAATTACGCATCGACCAGAATAAGGCCCAGAATCACAAGTGAAGTATTTAGCCCCACTGGGTCTTTTAAAATTTGTCAGTCAGTAATGAGTGTACCTGTGACGTGAGCTGGAAAATGTGAACTGTTGGTAGCTCTCAAGGACTGGAGTTGGTTACCCCTGATCTAAACATACAGTATTATATTTTCTCTAGATGTTGGTGGGTACCAAGGTGCTGACACAGTTAGTTATGAGTGTGTCTGGGTTTCATTTAGATTTCATCTTAATGCATTTTACCGTTTTAATGTTTTGCAGATTCTAATTACATTTGGTAGGTTATAACTTATGATGAACCTAGCCAAAGTCCTCTTAGAGCTCTGGTTGCAGAAAGTACAAGGATGTTTAATATTAAACAAAGCTGTTATATAAGCCATTCATTTTAATTGGTTTTCCTATTGGCAGAATCTTTACTTAGCTGCAGAATTCATATACTGTAGGTAGCTTGTGTAACAAGTTCACATATTCTCAAGTAGGCCCTGTTATACTTGCCACCAATTAAATACAATCTCATTATTTCTTCCCATAAATGTATATAATATAGGGATGTGCACCGGGCGCTTTTCATGTTTCGTTAAAAACGCGTTTTGGGCCTGTATCTCGGGCTGTACCTGGATCTGTTGCAAAACACCACCATTTTCGTTTTCCTTTTCTGACATTTTTTTTAAAAAGCATAAAAACTTAAAATCGCAGAATTATTTTTTTTACTCTTACACTGTTAATAACCGTAATATAATTAATTTCCACTCTATTCTGAACACCTCACAATATTGTTTTTAGGGCAAAAGGTTGCACCAAGGTAGCTGGATAACTATGCTAAGCCACACAAGTGTGAGGCACAAACACATGGCTCATCTAGGAGTGGCACTGCAGTGGCAGAGAGGGTGGCTGTTTGAAAAACTAGGCCCCAAAAAGCACATAATGGCAAAAAAGTGGTCAAAGATGGAATTGACCCTGGGCCCACTCACAATAAAAGAAGCAATGATCAAAATAGTGCATGACAGAATAATAATAACGATGACAGGACTCGGGTGTTCCCGGCTGTGACAGCAGTGGACCAGTGGTGGACGCTGGGAAATGGAACACTGGGGGTTAGAGGCAAGGACAGTTCATATGAGGATCACTGGCACTGCGGGAACAGCTAGGTGGGGGAGTTGAAGATACTCTGATCAGAGGCGCGGAGTCTAACACCACTGACGGTTTTCACCAGGGACCCCCACAAGGAGGTTTGGACTCCGCTGCATTCGGTGGCAAGGTCGTGGCCCTTCCACACAGCTAACTGGCCAGTCACGGGAGATGGACGGTGACTACTGGCAGTGAGCTTGGAGCTTGGAACTGAGGAACTTGGAACTTGGTCTGCGTTGGCCTGGGAGGCCGGAGAGATAACAGTGGCTTGGGAGCCGATGGGTAGTCGACGGCCTGGAAGCTGACACGGACTGTAGATGGACTGTGAGCCGGAGGGGTGTTGACGACCTGGGAGTCGACACGGACTGAAGTCAGCCTGGGAGCCAGAGGGGTGTCGACAGCCTGGGAGCTGACACGGGCTGTTGCCGGCCTGGGAGCCGACACGGGCTGTTGATGGCCTGGGAGCCGACACAGGCTGTTGATGGCCTGGGAGCCGACACGGGCTGTTGACGGCCTGGGAGCCGACACGGGCTGTTGACGGCATGGGAGCCGTCAGGGGCTGTTGACGGCCTGGGAGCCGCTGGAGAGTCTGTCTGGCCTGGAAGCCAGGAGTGTACATTGGCCTGGGAGCCACAGGAAAGTCTGTCTGGCCTGGAAGACAGAAGTGTACAATAAAAAACAAAGGTAATAGTATTGTTGTGCTAATATCTCTAGCAGCTCACACTGGAAAAAGTTACTCCAAAACTTTTAGACAGGAAATTGCAAACTAATTGGATAAGAGTAGAAACATAAGTATAGTGTCCATAAAAGTCCGAAAATTTACCTTGAGAAATCAATCTAGAAAAGAAAAAGAAATAGTGCAACACCTTTTGCAAAAAGGGGAAGAAATGTATTCAACAGTTGCACTCACAATGTTTAAAATATATACAAGCATATAATCACCAGCCGGTAGGAGGAGATCTCACCAACCACTCCTGTGGTTCTAGTTTAGGGTTCCGGAAAACTTTAGTCAGAACTCGAGGATGGGCGGGTAATGTAGATACTCCTTTATTTAAGATACAGGTATTGTTTTCCAGCCACGGGTACACCTGCTCAATGCATTTCGGACCTTCAGGTCCTTCCTCAGGAGCATAGTGGCTGCAGCTGTTTAAATAGGGTGAATAGTGGCGCCAAGAACTCTTTGCTCCCGGTCACACTGACAGGATCTGGAAGTGCGTCATACTTCTGCTGGATGATGAACTCTCAGTGTTTGCTTTCCATCATGCATGTAAGCTTGCGTTCCACTGGCGGTCATAGCTGAACAAGGGATCTAAGACACTTTTGTATTGCACAAACCCACATGATTAAAACCAATAAACCAGAGTCCATTATAAGTCCATTTTTTGAAGAGATTCTCCTTCTCATAATGGGAAGTAATTAATAATTGATTCTTCAAAGTGCATGCGGCTTGAGTCCAGGATTACTGGTCAACTTATTGGTCCATCAAAGTTCATTGTCCAAAATTGTCAATATGAGTCCATATTCACAAATCATCATATAGAGTCCATATTTGAAAAAAAAAATAAAAGATAAAATGCTCAGTTAAAAATAATGAATTACTTAAATATGATAAAAACAATACTATAAACACCATTTGACTTCAAATTCACCATTAAGACCATTAGGAACCAGGGTGTTTAATTTAAACATCCAATTAATTTCTGTCTGCGCCAATTTGGTTTCTATATTTTATTGCGCCAAGTTGGGGATACTTGTTCTATCCCCCAAAGGATTTTAGCTGACATTTTCTCGATCCGTGGATTTTCTTAAAATGCGCCGACACTGTTTGGGTTTCCAGACCTTTTCTTATATTATACACAGTCAGATAAACATGTTTTAGGATTTCTGGTAGTTTTCCCCACATAAAATAAACCACACTGGCATTCTAAAAAATAAACTAGGTTTTCAGAGGTGCAGGTAATAAATTAATTTATTTTAAAACTGGTGCCATTAATGGTGAACTATATAATTTTACTGGTAAGACTAAAGAGTTCACCATTAATGGCACCAGTTTTAAAATATATTACCGGACGGTCATCATCTGGCGGAAGTATGATACACTTCTGGTTCCGGTCAGCGTGACCGGGAGTGGAGAATTTTTGGCGCCACTATTCACCCTATTTAAACAGCTCCAGCCACAGTTTACACTATGCTCCTGAGGAAGGACCCGAAGGTCTGAAATGCATTGAGCAGGTGTACTCGTAGCCAAGGCCGGCGCCACCACTAGGCAGCGCTAGGCATTTGCCGAGGGCACAGGCCACTGGAGGGCACCAGTTTGCAGCAGGTCCCCCAATGGGGGTGAGTGGCACCCCCCTCCAGAGCGACTAGGCGGCCACCCTGGGAAATGGCGTGGCGGCCTTCCGCTGCAATCACCGGCACCCCCCTGTACAGGGGCTGGGGGGCGGGTGAGCACCGGAGCATCCCCCCACCTGGGGCGCTCCGCTGCCTTGCACCGGCACTGCCCATAGCTGGACAACAATACCTATATCTTGGATAAAGGAGAATCTGCATTGCCTGCCCACCCTCGAGTTCTGACTAAAGGTTTCTGGAACCCTAAACCAGAACCACGGAGTGGTTGGGGAGATTTTTTTACCAACTGGTGATTATATGCTTGTATATATTTTAAACATTGTGAGCGCAACTGTTAAACACATTTCTTCCCCTTTTTGCAAAAGGTGTTGCACTATTTATTTTTCTTTTCTAGAGATTGATTTCTCAAGAAAAATTTGAGGACATTTATGGACATTATATTTATGTTTCTACACTTATCCAATTAGTGTAAGTGTCTGCATAATTTTATATGCAATCCCATTCTAAAGTGCTGACTGCACTGGTATATCTCTGGAAGCCAGAAGGGTACGTTGGCCTGGGAGTAGGGGCGTATGGAGGGCGGAGCCGGTGGAGCACTAGCTCCGGGCGCTGGTACATCAAAGGGCGCCAGAGCCGTGCAACTTAATCTCTGCCGCCAGCTCCTCCACCCTGCTCGCCTGCTCCCCCTGCTCCCCGGGTAGCCTGCTCCCGCTGTGCTATAGTCTATGGATAAGATTCCGGCAGCACAGTCTCTTGTGCAGGCTCACAGAGAGCTCCGGTGCTCCTGTCAGCCCGCACCGCATCTCTGGTTGCAGGGCAACCAGAGACAATATTTCTCCTTCTGCCTCCAGTGGGGATCGCGTCTCTGGTGCTGGTCGCTCGGCAACCAGAGATGTTCAGGCGCTTCCAGCTGGCGGCTTTTCCTCCAGGCTGTTGCCATGGCAACGGGGGGCAGTGGGACGGCACACCATTACTCACATGTACCATTAGGCTGGGGGGCTGGTCAGGCTGGCCACTGACTATTGGTCACCAAATCCCTTTTAAGGGATTTAGGCCTGGCCAGCCTCTGCCGGTAATAGTTCTTGCTCCCCTGCAGATCCTGCCGGTCTTCTTTTTTATCCGTAGTTCCTGGGCTGGCCTGTCCTGTCTTCTGAGGAGGCTTCTGCAGTTGCCCGTCTCAGTTCCTGTAACCGTAAGTGCTCCAAGTCGGATCCCTGGTGTTATCTTATTTATATATTCTTTTTATCTGCAATTTGCAGTACAGAATTTCTTTATCCTATCTAGTTTTCTTGTTTGGACCCTGGCTGGTTCTGAGTTTGACGCAGGGTTCCATTTTCCCCTGAGGTTTGAGTTCCTGTCTTTATTACTTCTTGTGGGTGAATGGTGTTTTGCTGTGTCGTTGTGGGTCTGCGATGAGGTCACCTGTTCCTGGTCGCTTCTTTGACTTCCTTTTCCCCGGTATTGGCTCATGAGCCATTAGCTAGTGTTGCTGGAGCTAGTTAGCAAGAGGGGGGCGTGAAACATGCCCTTGCTCCAGGCACTGTGGCACCTAGCTACACCACTGCCTGGGAGCCAATAGAGAGTCTGTCTGGCCTGGAAACCAGAAGGGTACGTTGGAGGGCACTGTCGGTCAGTGAACCATTAGTGTATTCTTCAGCCTAGGAGATGGAGAAGGTTGCAGCGTTGAAGTGGGAGTCAGTGACGGCAGAATCAACTTGGGAGTCGGTGATAGCAGCACCGACCTGGAAGCCGATGATGGCAGTGCCGGCCTGGGAGCCGATGCCGGCAGCACCAGCCTGGGAGTCTATGATGGCAGCACCAGCCTGGGAGCCGATGATGGCAGCACCAGCCTGGGAGCCGATGGTCCTGTGCTGCACTCGGGAAGCTGACTGTAAGCTGGATGCTGGAGACAATATAACAGCATCTACAGCATGTGGAATTAACCAGGCAAGGTGGTAGTAACAACAGCAGAAACAGGATGAAGTTCACTGTAGCAGGTACTCAGGACCCTTGGAGTCTCTGGGAAACTCTCAGGAGAATGAGGAGTGAGGATTAGAGTTGACGCCTGTGTTGACTAAGGAGTCGAAGATGGTGATGGCCCTTTAAGACCAGTAGCAAACACTGCTGGGAGAGGCTGGGGTGCTCTATCCTCTTCCCTTGAGAGTTGGAGATGGCAGTGGCATGCGGTGGGGTGAGGAAGGTGAGGCACAGTCTTTCCTGTCATACTAATGTATATGCCGGAGTTTTGAATTTATAAAATATGTCAAAAATACAAAGAATATATAAAAAAAATTCTTATTTTTATAATTCCTTTTCATTTTTATAGTCAAAACTCTGGAGTAAAAAGTCTATGGCAGGTGAGGCAGTGCCTCACCTGGCTACCTTTTCTGCACATCTCTTATCAAAACTATGCAAATCTCTAGCAGTATATACTGTTGCACATGTGTATAATGCTGGCATGGCTCATATATTGTGTCATACTTGCCTACTTTTGAAGATGAGTTTCAGGGAGATTATAGTTGGTAATAGAATTTTGCACAGCGCCCCATTGAGGTTGCGTGTCATGCTCCACCCAGAGGGCGTGTCTAGTTCCATATATGGAGAGATGTTGAAAAGAGATTGTAAATGAGGCATCTAGAATTGTGGGTGTGTACTGCTACATCTGAGAGGAATCTTTTAAAATTACTTGTAGCCAAATGTAGATGAGCCCCAAAGGAGTTAGTGAGAGCTACTATACTTTGTAAAGTGCTAGGAAATAGCTCTAATGATTCAATGTAAATGTATCTATCTCTCATTCCTTTTTCCCCAAAAATGTAACAGTGTAATGTGGGCTAGGTGAAATGAGGGAGATTGCTAGACTAATGAGGGAGAGAGGGAGATTGCTGCTATTTCAGGGAGTCTCCTGCAGAAAACAGGAGGGTAGGCAACTATGTATTGTGTGCATATCTGGCTCTGGTACTTGCCAGGAACTCTTGAGCCATTTACCTCACCGCACATACCTGGGAGATGGTAACAGTTATAAAGGTAACCTGGCAGGTGGAGAGAGCCAGGGAGCTTTGGTAACAGCAGCAGATTGCACAGAAAACCACAGGAACCTGGAGCCTGGAGCCTTGGGATTCTGACTTCTGGATGAACACAGGGATCAGTATAGTTGTTCAAGGCAGTCTAGGGATGGGACATCGAAAGAAAACATCGGTCAAATGATGTTTTGCAACATTGGTTGCAAAACATCATTTAGACCTAAACATTGGTACTGTGAACCCGATGTTAACCGATATTTTGATTTTTTTTAAATAAACTGGTTACCAAAGCATATAATACACTAATAAGCTTCTGAAATGATAAATAATCCCTCTATTAAGTTTATCTTGTTGGAGGCTTACATTACACACACAATATATATGATTCATGTTTTGTGGTAAATCAAATTTGTTACTGAAGGAAAAAAACATGAAGCGTTAACTATCAAACCTTTATTGCAACAACTCACAATCTGCTATTTTTACCTAGATTTTTAACTGTAGCAACAGGCTAATAACTTATGTTGATCATAGAAAATAACAAAAAAACTGTACACACAGTGCAACATAGAACATCACTACATAGAACAATCACATAGTATAATGTACATAGTACATTGAAAAAAACTCTTTATAGCAGAATAGGAATCTACTATTGAGGTACATAAATTATGGGCCTCACAATACGGGTGGAGAAAACAAAATAAAAACTGGGAGGAGAATAACAGAAATTGGGGAAGGAGAGACTCCAGTCTCTTAAGTTTTTAATGAATATAAATCAAGGAGAGAGTGAGCTGGCTGCAAAGCATTGAAAGCAGCACACATTGACACACAAAAGAAAAAACATTGGAAGATTGAGAAAAACATCGGGGGAGAAATCTAGCGATGGTGATGAAACTAGGGTTACCACCCGTCCGGGATTACTCCGGACAGTCCGGTAATTTATACCGGCGTCCGGAGTCCGGACGGGTGGCCTTCCCGGACTATGTTTAGTCCGGGAATGAGTGTCTGTCCCCACTCCCCTGGTTGCCGGCGCTGTTAGCAGCGGTGAAGTCGCGGGTGACTGGCGGCGGCCATGTCCATCATGATTGATGGATGACGAGGTGGCCTGGGGGCGGCGTTGCGGCGCAGAGTGACTCTCTGTCAGTCACTCCGCCGCGGCGCTCACTGGGAGGAGGGAGGCGGAGTCGGGTCGGACGGACTGTACAGACACACATAGACAGTGTGTTGACTCCACCTCCCCAGGCTCCCGTGCTCCACCAGACTCCTCCCTCCGATTTCCCTCCGGCGCTCAAACTGACACACACTCCCAGCCTCAGTTTCTGACTAGCAGCACGCTGTGGAGTGTGGAACAACAAGGCCTCTTTCCACCCAGCCTCCTTACCACCACCATCACCCATCCTGATTCCTCGCCTCAGGCAGCCTGTCCAGCCCAGCACCACCCTAAGTTGCCTCTGTCCAGGAGACAGAGTCCAGGCAGGGCCCAGCCCAGGGCAGGGCACCACTCCAGCCTCAGTCAGTCCACCACCAGCCAGCCAGCTACTGAGCTCAGAGCTACACAGGGAGACAGTGTCCAGCAGGCCCAGGCAGCCCAGGGCTCCAGGCCAGCCTCCAGAGTCCAGCCTGCCTCAGTCCACCACCACCATTATTAGCCAGCTATACTCCATGGCCTGGGCAGTGGGCTGGCAGACAACAGACAGCAGTCAGTGAATCTCCTCCAGCCACCAGGCTCGCTCACCTCCGCATGATACCCACCCACCCTCCTAGGCTCCGAGTCCTGGCTTCACCATCCATCAGCTGCCAGAGAGGATAGAGCGGCAGAGCCAGGTCAGCCACCCAGCCTCCAGGCTCCACCACCAGTCCACCACCGACCCTGGGCCACTTAGAAGAAATATAAAGTATGTACTTACATCATTTATTTTAAAACAACTTCATATATGATAAATACAATGGTTTATCACCTGAAGCTATGTGGTATAACATGTAATGGGCATTATGGCATGTGATATACCATGGCATTTTGTACACTATGTAATGGGTGTGTGATGTGTAGTCTGCATTATGTTGAAAATTTTTCGCGCGCGCCTACGGCGCGCACTGTCTGTGTTGTTCCTTCTTTACAAAAAACTTTTTCAGTACTAGCATATTGTGTAATGCCCATTGCGGTGTATGGCGTAATATGTAATGGGCATAACGCTGTGTGGCATAAGTGTAATGGGCATTATGGCATGTGGTATACTATGGCATTTTGTACACTATGTAATGGGTGTGTGACGTGTAATCGGCATTATGTCATACGGCGCGCACTGTCTATATAGTTCCTCCTTTCCAAAAACGGTTTTCAGTCCTGGCATATTGTGTAATGGGCATTGCAGTGTATGTTGTAACATGTAATGGGCATCATGGTGTGGGGCATAACGTGTAATGGGTATTACTGTGTATGATGTAACATGTAACTGGCATTATGGTATGCAAAATCAAGAATGAAATTGAAGCAAAGGTTAAAAAAAATCAACATAAGGCGGGTCAAAGGGCGGTGCTGGGGGTGGGGCATGGGCGGGGCAGTGGGTGTGTCAAGGGGCGGGCCACTGTCCGGGAATCTCTCAACAAAAAGGTGGTAACCCTAGATGAAACATTGGATCCTCAACATTGCAGGGTTAAACATCGAACATTGGAACCATAAATCCGATGTTACCGATGAAACATCATATGATTACCCATCCCTACAAGGCACTGAGCTGTTATCAAGTGAGTCCTTATATCCCCCTAGGTAGCTGGGAATTGGCTACTGACCACAGCAGCAATTAGGTCACAACCAGGAAGTGGTTTTACTGGAATACATCTGGATCATGTGACCAGTGCTGAAACCAGGGAGCCTTACAGGAGCTCCATCAAGCAGGAATGCAAAGCAGCTGCAGCATGGACATAGACAAGCATGGAAACATTGGAAATCAGAAAACAAATGTAAACCAAGTCAGGTTTTTGACAAATAAATAGCAATCATTATGATAAAATGGTTGCTCAGCTCTGTGATTATTACCACTCGTCTTGCAATATATTGCCAAAGGAAGAAATGGTAGCGTAAACAGTTGTGTGCAATTAAAGAAAAGTCCATTTATCTAACATAGCAATGACTCTCAGCAGTGGGATTGCTCAGCTCTGTGATTAATACCAACCATCTCGCAATACATTGCCAATGCAAGAAGTGGAGCGCAAACACTGGAAAGTTTGCGCAAAAGTGTAGCACAAACAAGTGGAGCTAATTGATTGACTGATTAATTGATTGAGTGATTGATGGATTCATAGGAATATAATTATGTATAGCCAAGGAGCAGTGTATTGGGCCCCATACATCAGCAATTAATTGTGACAATCCTCTGTTCTGGAGATGATTGTCACAATTAATCTTTAATGCGTGGGCTCCCCCTTTTGGCGATCCCGATCAAAAATTTATTGGGATCGCCAATCGATTGCTGAATCAGATTTTTAAACATGTTTAAAAATCTGGTTTTATTGGACTTTCATTTTTGTATGTGTGGGCATTCCCTAAGTAAAGGGTCCCATACACCTGTGATCACAATTAATTGCTTCTCAGATCCAGTGATTTTTTTCCCCAGATAAATGGTTTCTTCAATCTATTTGACTTGCCCACACATTACAGATTTGTTTCAGTGATCGGCAGATTTTTCCCCACACATACAAAAATGAAACTCCAATAAAACCAGATTTTTTAAACATGTTTAAAAATCTGATTCAACAATAGATTGGCGATCCCTATTAATTTTTGATTGGGATCGCCAAAAGGGGGAGCCCACACATTAAAGATTAATTGTGACAATCATCTCCAGAATGGAGGATTGTCACAATTAAT
The DNA here is from genome assembly GCF_055691185.1 of Crinia signifera. Lineage (NCBI taxonomy): Eukaryota > Metazoa > Chordata > Amphibia > Anura > Myobatrachidae > Crinia > Crinia signifera. The sequence continues at coordinate 98,487,474 of NC_139220.1, read as the reverse complement.
TGCTGATGTATGGGGCCCATTAATTGTGCTTACTTGTCATCCTTTGGCAGGGGGAATGTGCAGTAGCAGGGCTTCGTGCCTCCTGTGCTCCTAATTTCCCCCATCGGTGGCTGCATGGCTCAGGGTGGCCTGCAGTCAGTGAGGGGAGGGTGCGGTGGCTGGGCTCCAGGACTCTCCATTTATTTACATGTTTTTGGAGCGGGCAGGTGGTGGCTCCTCCTTTCCCCCAATGGAGGTGGCAGTGGGGCTCTGGGTGGCCTGCAGTCCGTTAAGGTGTCAGTGGTGCTCTGAAGGCGTCATTCATTTGTCCTATCTAGCATCCCTGGCGAGGGTGTGCAGCGGCGGGGATCTGACATTTTCGATGTCCATTGCGATTGCGGCATTTTATGTCCATGCTGCAGCGCCATTTTTTATTATTATCTTTTTATTTTTTTCTGTTAAATAACTACACAGCCAATAGGAACTTTCCCTGTCATAACCACGCCCCCATGCTGATATATAAATACATCAATGCAAGACCTGGGCGGGCATTTCAGCAGGAGAGGAGCTGTCAAGTACTCCTGAAGTTCAGTATCTCAGGTGGGTTGCAGGCCAATGCAAAAGAGCTTAGCTGGCTGCTGCCCCCTGGTTGAAGACACCTGGATGAAGTCTACAAAAGTCCTAGTAGAGAGCAGCAGCCAGGCAAAAGAGCTAAAAGGCTGCTGCTCCGCTAGGGAGAGACTTCTATTTAATAAAATTAATTTCAAAGCATGCATTGTGTGTATTATTTTAATATTGTCAATACAGGGGGCTTATAGGTTCCTGCAGGAATTTAAAGTCCTGGCAAGGTGGCATTTATGGTGCTCCAATTGCCAACATGCTGGGACTAAACTGCTGGGACTTGTAGCACTCCTATAATGAACAATATTATTTCAGCTGTCAACCTTGCACCCACCACCCAGGGGTGCGGGGGATATCCCCGGGCTTCAGCACATGCCTGGGGTACACTGGAGAGGGGAGACCCCTTTATATGAGGGGGTCCCCACCTCTTCAGGAATCCCCGGCATGGGCTGACTAGCTAGGGTGGCTGATTGCTTTGGTCACGGGACCAATGACGTGTCCCCAGACTGTGGCATTACCTCCCTGGCTAGTGGAGCCTGGTGCTGGTTCCTGAACTATGGGGGACCCCTAGTCATTTTGTCCCCCATATTTGGGAATTGGGAATCAGCACCAGCTCAGAGAGCCCGGTACTGGTTACTAAAATATGGGGGACCCCTAGTCCTTTTGTCCCCCGTATTTTGGGAACCAGCACCTGCTCCAATAGTTTCACCTTGAAAAAGCTGCTAAGCGAAACGCGTTGGTGTATCAAAACAAAGGACACCCACCTCTTGGATAACAAATTTGATTTCATCATTTGTGCCCGGACCAGCTTCCACAGACCACCCCAGTAACTGAAGAGTATTGGGACTTTATCACTCTCCTTTGCACCAGGTAGTACCCCAGACCAACAGGTGGTCCCTGGTTAAGGAGGAAATACATCTTCCAAGTCCCTGCTACAGTGATTGGTCTCACAAAGTGGAGGTTTCCTTAAAAGGAAGCGTTATATAGGAACGGACACTGGACACCATCTATCCAGGACTCTGGGTGACTATCCTCGTTTACACAATCCTCTTCTGGTACCAGCTATGTTATTATTGCCATTGAGCTCAATTATTTACCCCCCCCTTTTTTATGTATATTGTATTATCTTAATGTATTAAATGTATTAAATCTGAATTTATATTTTACACCTGTTGCATGTGTACACATATAGCGCAGTTTCACACCACCCTCTTTTTTACCTGCTCCAAGAACCCGATGCTGGTTCCTGAAATAGAAAAAAACACAGGAAAATGTCTCTGTGTGGCGAACCAATGGAGATTGAATAATAATAAAAAATAACTTTTATTAAATTTTATTAAAAAGCAGTGAAATAAAAAACACAAAAAACATTAACATGAGACACAGACTTGTGATAAAAATGGGATACAGGTATCCCTACAACGTGGGGCCCCGATGTCCCATAAATATTGTAATTATAATATTCATCATGACCAAGCTCCCCAGCGAAGCGTGCGCTAACCACACACCTCTTGTGTGTGCCCCCCGTCCCCTTCCCCAATGAATGTATTTTGATCTGTTTAGATAGGAGATACTGATATATACGGTGGTACGCTTGCACCCATGTATGTAGCCTAGAGACGTGGCACAGGACGCTGGTGACCGCGACCTCTGTTTGAGCTTAGTGCAGCCCAGCACATGGCGGTGAACTACCGCCGGTCACAGGCTTCTCCGGCTAACTAGATGGGTATACGCAGGATTGACTAGCAGTAGACCGACTTGGTGCACGGCATTCTGGAGACAGACCGCAGTCTGCTCCAAGTCCCATGGCACAGTGGTCCTGCTTATATTTCTAAACCGCATACTCGCCCGGAGTTTCACATAATTATATAGCGCAGTGAGCATTCTGACATCAGAGTTATCTCAGCTCCTCGGGGCTCATTAGTACTATAAATAATCTAAAATCAAGCATTTTCCAATGTCTAATTTGCCTAACGAACTAGGTACAAACACAGTCCTATGAGATCATTACACCTATAATTACAATATTTACGGGACATCGGGGCCCCCCGTTGTAGGGATACTTGTATCCCATTTGTATCACAAGTCTGTGTCTTATGTTAATGTTTTTTGTGTTTCTTATTTCGCTGCTTTTTAATAAAATTTAATAAAAGTTCATTTTTATTATTATTCAATCTCCTTTGGTGCACCACACAGAGACATTCTTCCTGTGTTTTTTCTGTTATATATTTCATGTCCAGTGGCAGCACACCCTCCAGAACATAGTGTATTGTACACCCATTATAAATTGAGGGGCCTCCTATCTATACAAACACTTTCCGGTGCGATTGGTCCTGTCTCTCTTTCTTTGGTTCCTGAAATATGGGGGACCCCTAGTTGTTTCGTCTCCCGTATTTTGGGAACCTGCACCAGCTCAAGAACACAGTATTGGTTCGCAAAACAGCACGGATAGTGTAATGGTTAGCATTACTGCCTCACAGCGCTGAGGTCATGGGTTCAATTCCCACCATGGTTCTAACTGTGCAGTTTGTATATGCTCCCCGTGCTTGCATGGGTTTACTCCGGGTACTCCGGTTTCCTCCCACAATCCAAAAATATACAGGTAGGTTAATTGGCTTCCAACACAATTAACCCTAGAATGTCTGTGTGTGCGTGTACATGTGGTAGGGAATATAGAGTGTAAGCTCCACTGGGGCAGGGACTGATGTGAATGTTCAAATATTCTCTGTAAAGCGCTGTGGAATATGTATGTGCTATATAAGAAACCGTTAATAAATAAATAAATAAAATAAAACATGGGGGACCCCTAGCTGTGTTGTTTTTCCCCCTTATAGTTTTATAGCATTGTCCATTATTTAAATTATGACAAGAAGTGACAGGTGAAAAGACAATTGATTGAGGTGATGTACTGTATGGGCTCTTTCCAGATATAAATATGCAATCTTATAACAGGAAAAATCTGCCGATCACTGAAACAAATCTGTAGTGTGTTGACAAGTCAAATAGAATGAAGAAACATTTTATGGGCCCCATACATCAGCAATTAATTATGACAATCCTCCGTTCTGGAGATGATTGTCACAATTAATCTTTAATGTGTGAGCTCCCCCTTTTGGCAATCCCAATCAAACATAGGGATAGCCAATCGATTGCTGAATCAGATTTTTAAACTTGTTTAAAAATCTGGTTTTATTGGAGTTTCATTTTGGTATATGTGGGCATTCTACAGGAAAAATCTGCTGATCACTGAAACAAATCTGTAATGTGTGGGCAAGTCAATTAGATTGAAGCAACTGTTATCTGGGGAAAAAAATCACTGGATCTGAGAAAGCAATTAATCGCAGATGTATGGGGCCCTTTAGGCGAGACTTAAAACAAGCAAAAGGGCCCCATACACCTGCGATCACAATTAATTGCTTCTCAGATCCAGTGACTTTTTTTCCCCAGATAAATTGTTTCTTCAATCTAATTGACTTGCCCACACACTACAGATTTGATCAGTGATTGGCAGATTTTTCCTGTCATTAAGGTGGCCATACACACGCTGATTTATCTGCAGATCTGTCTGGTTGGAACAAAAACATGGTTATGGATGAGAGCAAATTACAGTTGACCATTTGCTTGGAAATGCTGGGAAATTGTCAAACTGTTATTAATCCATAACCATGTTTTTGTTCCAACCAGCCAGATCTGAAGATAAATCTTACTAGTGTATGGGCACCTTAAGATTGCATCTTCAAATCTGGAAAGTGCCCATACATTACCTCAATCAATTGTCTTTTGAGCTGTCACTTCTTGTCATTAAATTTAAATAGTGGGCGGTGCTATAAAACTAAAAGGGTAAAAACTAAAGGTACTTGTGTAGTTTCACGGCGGCGGCGCCGCGCGCACAGTCTGTCCCAGAAACTTGGCAGCTTGCCAGAAGCTCTGTTTAACTGTGCGCGTGGCGCTCTAGCTCTGTTTGACTGTGCGCGTGCCGCTCTAGCTGTAAGCTACGTATTGCCAGCTACGTTATCAGCGTAGCGCCGGGCATTAGCAGCAGCGGATTGCCCAGGCGCTGACAGGTCACTGTGGTACTTGTAGTTCCACAGTGAAATAGGCATCCTTGTGCACCGCTGACAACGGGGGCATGTAAAGTGGACACCCCTGCACACCGCTGACGTGCCGGGGCTTCTAAACTACACACCCCGGCACACCGCTATCAAAGGGGGTGTACCCCATGTAGACGCTAAAATTTAGGCGCAAAACCATCTGAATCCAGACTGCCTGCAAGCCGCTAAGAAGCCGGGTTTCTGGATTTAGACGCTTAAGCGTCTGAATCTAGGCTCCCTGCAAGCCGCTAAGGTGGTGGGGCATCTATATTTAGCCGCTAAAGCGTCTGGATTTAGTTAGGTCTAGGGGTACATCTAAATTTAAATGCTAAAGCATCTAAATTTAGTTGGGTCTAAGGGTACACTATTAAAACCTGTCCACAAGGACACTACTCGACGCAACAGCTGTCGACCTTGTAAATTCTACTATCCACGCCAACCCGAAGCGTGGCGAGCGCAGCAGTACGCGTCCTACGACTTTTTCATCACCCCACTATCCACGTCGGCGTGGAGTTGATTTTATAAAGTGTGGCGAGCCCGAAGCGTGGCGAGCGCAGTGAGCCCCACGAGGGGACGCACATACCTGTGAAGGTATGCGCGTCCCCTCGCGGGGCTCACTGCACTCGCCATGCTTTGGGCTCGCTGCGCTCACCACACTTTATAACATCAACTCCACGCCGACGTGGATAGTGGGGGTATGAAAAAGTCGTAGGACGCCTACCGCCGCCACTCACCACACTTCGGGTTGGCGTGGATAGTGGTGATGTTTCAGGAACACATTCACACCTGCACACTCATACACCTGAGACAGTAATGATGACATTTTTGGTAACTGTTAACTGTTTTTTAGTTAAATGTAACTGTGAGAACTGAGGTAAAAATGATTCATGAACAGTAGATAATCAAAGTTATGAACAGTCAAATTTAGGGAAAAGTCATGATTCATGAGAGGAACAGGAAGGTGCTGCTGCGTCATCACGCCACCACTTGCAGAGGAATCAGCTGCAGATGTGGATACTGTCGGCTCTGCATTGTCATCATTCTTCTCGAGTAGGGGGAGCAGGGTCAGAGCATGCAGGATGCGCTTGAAGGGGTCCTGTTAACTTTTCCGTGCTGGTACACGGCCTGCTCCAGCTGCTGCGTGTTATACGCCCTCCAGCAGTCTGTGAATATAGTGGTGCCCGGTTCCACATGGGCCTCAATGGCAGCCATCTGGGTGGTCGCATCCCGCCGCTCCACTGCAGTGATGAAGCATTGCCCGGTCTCCCTCGAGATGCCCCCGAACACCCACTGCTGGGGCAGGAGCCGTCCCACATTGCTCTTCCTCTTCACGTAGAGGCTTTCATCCACCTCCACGATGGTACCTGGCCCTCCAATCCGCTGCTGAGGCTGCGCTAGCAGGTCCACCGTGCAGGCCTCCCTCATCAGGTTGTTATAGAGGGCCGCTGTCTTCTGCGAGATATTCAGCTGGTGGTCTCAAAACTTTATGCTGGTCAGCTCTTTCGCCCAAGAATAGATTAAGCGGATCAGGGTGATGAAGCTGAGGTGAGACCCCCTGAACCACTGCACTGACCTCACGCTCACCTTCTGCCAGCAGCTGCGAATGTGGCAGTGCCACATGCGCCCCTTCACGCTCAGCCTCATGGGGTGGCCATTGGGGCAGGTCTGGGTCTGTGGCAGGAATTGGTGGGCCTGCAGGAATGCCACCGCCTCCTCCTCTGTCTGCGGCAGACTGAACAGAATTAGATGCTCCATCGCCATAGTCAGGTTCGCCACTGCCATTATACACCTCCGTCTCTCACACAGTGCTACTACTGACTTACTACGCTAACTGCGTAGCGCTCTGACTGACTCCTTTACACTGTCCGCGCGGTACTAAGCACAGACTGTGCGCGAGAAGTGCCGGTAGTGTGAATTCAGACGCTAAAAGCGTCTAAAATGTTAGCGTCTACATTGGGGACAAACCCTTTGATAGCGGTGTGCCGGGGTGTGTGGTTTAGAAGCCCTGTTTGTGTCCTGTTTATACGCTACATTTCATTACATTATAGCTAGAGTGGCACGCGCAGCGCTACGTAACATTACATTACATTATAGCTAGAGTGGCACGCAAGCTTCTGGCAAGCTTCTGGCAAGCTGCCAAGTTTCTGAGACAGACAGTGCGCGCGGCGGCACCGTGAAGCTACACAAGTACCAAACTAAACAACTAGGGGTCTCCCATGTTTTACAAACCAACACTAGGCTCTTGAGCTGGTGCTGGTTCCCAAAATATGGGGGACAAAACGACTAGGGGTCCCGATATTTTAGGAACCAGCACCGGTCTCTTGTAGCAGGGGCTGGTTCCCAAAATACGAGTGAAAAAATAACTAGGGGTCCCCCATATTTCAGGAACCAGCACCGGGATCTCTGAGCTGGTGCTGGCTCCCAAAATTTGGGGGACAAACCGACTAGGGGTCCCCCATATATTAGTAACCAGCACCGGGCTCTCTGAGCTGGTGCTGATACCCAAATACAGGGGACAAAATGACTACGGGTCCCCCATAGTTCAGAAACCAGCACCGGGCTCCACTAGCCAGGGAGGTAATGCCACAGTCAGGGGACAGAGGTCATTGGTACCGTGACCGAAGAATACAGCCACCCTAGCTAGTCAGCCCATTCCGGGGATTCATGGGGAGGTGTGGACCCCCTCAAATAGAGAGGTCTCCCCTCTCCAGTGTACCCCAGGCATGTGCTGAAGCCCAGGACTATCCACCGCACCTCTGAGTGGTGGATGCAGGGTTGATAGCTGAAATAATATTGTTCATTACAGGAGGACTACAAGTGCCAGCAGTTTAGTCCCAACATGGTGGCATTTGGAGAACCGCAAATGCCACCTTGCCAGGACTTTAAAGTCCTGCAGTAACCTATAAGCCCCTGTAAAGAAAATATTGAAATAATACACAAAATAAGTTTTTGAAAAATATTTTAATTTAACAGCATTCTTCACTTAGGGGAGCAGCAGAATTGTATCTCTTTTGCCTGGCTGCTGTCCACTACTAGGACTTTTGCAGGCTTCATCCAGGAATCTTCATCCGGGGGGGTGTGGTCGGCTAAACTCTTTTGCATTGGCCTGCCCCCCACCCTGGACTCTGGTCTTCTGGAGCACTTGACAGATCCACTGCTCCCACCGGACTTCCTACTCACGCCGCCTGCTGATGTATTTAAACATCAGGGAGTGGATTAGGGTTGTCACAGGCTAGAATATAATGATATATTTGATTAGTTTAATTTAGTAATAACCAACATGAGACCAGTAAAATAGAAATAATCGGTACTCTTTACCTAGAACAGCGCCCATCGCGGCCATCGCGGGCATTGAATGCACTAAAAAATTGGGTGCAATGCGACCGACGCGATGCCAGCGATTTCCCATAGGGAACAATGTTAAATTTCTCAATTGACCCGATTTTCCTGTTCAATGCCTCAATTGGCCCAATTTTTCCATAGGAATCAATGTTAAATGGCCCACAGAGGCCAAATAGGCACCCTGAAGTGTGAAATGGCCCCCACAATTGTTAACGCCACCCCACGATCAACGTGAACCCGAAGCATGGCGAGCGTCAGCGAGCCCGTGAGGGGCGGCGGTACGCGTCCTACGACCTTTTCATACCCCCACTATCCACGTCGGCGTGGAGTTGAGAATAGAATAGTGTGGCGAGCGCAGCGAGCCCCGCGAGGGGACGCGGATACCTGTGAAGCCCGCGAAGGGACGCGTTTACCTGTGAAGGTATCCACGTCCGCTCGCCACCCTTCGGGCTCAGTGGCTCGCTGCGCTCGCCACACTATTCTATTCTCAACTCCACGCCGACGTGGATAGTGGGGGTATGAAAAGGTCGTATGACGCGTACCGCCGCCCCTCGCGGGCTCGCGCCGCTCGCCATGCTTCGGGTTCACGTTGATCGTGGGGTGGCGTTAACAATTGTGGGGGCCATTTCACACTTCAGGGTGCCTATTTGGCCTCTGTGGGCCATTTAACATTGTTTCCTATGGAAAAATCGGGTCAATTGAGGCATTGAACAGGAAAATCGGGTCAATTGAGACATTTAACATTGTTCCCTATGGGAAATCGCGTGCATCGCGTCGGTCGCATCGCACCCGATTTTTAGTGCATTCAATGCCCGCGATGCCCGCGATTTTTTTACCTGCGATGCCCACGATCAAAATCGTGGGCGCCGTGCTAGGTAAAAAGTACCAAATAATCTATTGTGGTACTTGGTTGGTGGTGCTCCCAAAGGTTCAACAAGTACGTATACTCAAATATGTGTTTCAAGAGAAAGACAAAGGATGAACAAAATAGTTTTTTTGGGGCACGCTTGAAGATTTAGTAAATGATTAGTGAAAGAATGTAAAGTGAGTGCATATAAAACATAACCTTTATTTCTTCACTTAAAAGATGTCACAATTACCATAGAGGTGATGTGATAACAATAAATGATATAACAGTCTATCAAGACAGTATCTTAATGTACAATTCACAATGGCAATGCCAATCTAGTATTGTGGGCGAAAATTTCTTCAAATACGGTATCCAAATTTAGTGGCACACTAATGTGCTGGTACATATACTCATGTTTCTATTCACATAGTAATAATCTGAATTAGCTTTCGTTTGGGAGTACAGTACTGATTTCCTTAACCCCGAACTGGACACCTGAAAATATAGATATTTCCAGGAGTACATGTTTGGTTTTTTACAGCGGATGGGCAAAATCGATGGAAAATTATTTTCAGCCAGTAGAGGAAAGAAGAGTAAAAATAGTGGAGTTGAATTGATCCTTATGTTTCATATGGTGCTTCTCTCTCTGGATGTATATACCGTACCGAATATTCCCTGTTATCAGGTACTAATTTAGCCAGCCACTGCTTAGCTGCTGAGATCGGACGGGTTCAGGCGGCCCAGTGATGTATGACTGTATGTCCTACAAATGAGAAGGCCCCAACTGGCATTTAGGAATCAAACAGTCACTTCTGCTGTCCCCAGGGTTTCTTGTGTCCAAGCCTGTTATCCAATGATATTGCAAGGATGTCACAGTTCACCCAGTGAATGAGAGAGTGAGAGTATGGGGTGGCAAAGTGAAGAGAGAGGGGGGGAAGATAGATTTGAAGTGGTTAATACTGGTGACACTGCCTTCTGCTGTCCAATATCATATGATCATCACATTGGATGAGGGATGAGAGAGGTGTATGTGTCAATGGTTCCCCATTGAAAATAGTTAAAGATAAGGTCACAGTGATCAAGCCCTGATCGGCGAAACACGTGTCCAACCTCACAGGTATCCAGCCCTCCAAGTCCTTACCCCACCGGATGGAGGCCTGCCGTCAGTGGGAGGGGAGGGGGTTGCGGCTGGGCTCCCGGGCCTTTTAATTTTTATCTTTGAAAAGGTCAGGTGGTGTCCAGGGCGGCGGTGTGTGGGTGTCAATCTTAAGTAGTAGCGCCTTTTTTTAAAAAAAATTCTAAAATCAGTCAATAGTCTCTTGCCACGCAATAACCACGCCCCCTGGCTGATGTTTAAATACTCACAAAGGTGTCTCAAGAGAAAGACAAAGGATGAACTAAATAGTTTTTTTGGGGCACGCTTGAAGATTTAGTAAGTGCAAGAATGTAAAGTGAGTGCATCTAAAACATAACCTTTATTTCTTCACTTAAAAGACATCACAATTACCATAGAGGTGATGTGATAACAATAAATGACATAACAGTCTATCAAGACAGTGCTTCACACATTTGGATCTCTATTTTCTCTCATCCTTTCTATTATATGTGAATATTGAAAAAAACGACCTTGAAAGAAAAAGAACACATGGGATGTGGAGCAGTGGAAGGAATGCAACTTAAAAGGAGAGTATGATCTGATTTCTTTATATATCACTCTTTCTATATAAACATCCGTGGGAGGGGCGCCAGAGTTTGAGTAAAAACCTATCTTTGTGATTTAAACTTTTGAGGATGCAAGGGAAATATCCCATTACTCTAAATAGGTGACTCTAAGTCATATTAGCGCCAAGAGATTGTCTACCAAAACCATTTCAGATTTTTTAACATGTTTAAAAATCAGATTCAGCAAAAATTGATCGGGATCGCCAGAAGGGGGATCACACACATTGAAAATTAATTGTGACAATCATCTCCAGAATGGAAGATTGTCACAATTTATCGCAGATGTATGGGCCCCATTACACATCTTGGCTCTGCGTTCAGCATTGTTTGATGCCATGTTAGCAGATTTACCTTTATTGATTGATTGATTGATTGATAGATTGAGTGATGGATTGATTGATTGGAATTTTATAGCAAGTTAGGCAAGACTTACAACCAGTCTTACAAAGTGTAATCCAAAATAAGCCCACTATTTGGCTGTATCGTCCAATGTCTACTTGCTTGCTGAAAGTACTATGCTGGAAGTCTTAAGGTGCGTACACAGGGATAGATTTGGCCAACGATCTGGACATTCCCGATCGATTGAAACGACCAGTCGTTCAAATCGTTCCTTGTTTAGGGACGATATAGGCGACGATGCGCGCACCCGCCAGTCGTTAGTAGAGGTCGATGATCTTTCCTGAATGCAGAAAGATCAGCGACCAATTGCTATCGATGTGTGCCAATCGTTTGCATATCATTTCCACAGGAAACGATTTGGATTGGCTGACGACTGGCTAACCACTCCCCTCTGCCATTTCCTCATTCTGTCCCAGGCTGCGTGGAGAGGAAAGCAGAAGAGACAGGGCCGCATGGAGAGGAAAGCAGAGGAGGCAGGAAACAGTTAAACTGTTTACAAAAGATGCATCTAGGTACATTTTGCTTCTTTTGGTGCTGTCCACCAATGTATATAACCCTGCAGCGGACACTGGGCAGCATCAGTGTCTTCTATAATCAGAGTAGTGTCTGCAAATGTCCCCTATATCATGTGCCAGTGTGTGTAGCATTCAGCAGACACTGCCGACCATCATTTATGCAGTTGCAGCGGTTGCTGAACTACACATCCCAGCATGCCCGGCATTACTTTTAGCAGGCCAAATAGTAGTAGTGGAGTGTTCACTAATTTATGCACCCCCCCCCCCCCACTATATGTCACCCCTAGCATGCATGCACTTTGCTGCAGACACTGCCCACCATGCTTTGTGCATTGCCCCCCATGTGTCGGCACACTATATGTCCCCATAGCATGCATGCACTTTGCTGCAGACACTGCCCACCATGTTTTGTGCATTGCCCCCCATGTGATGGCACACTATATGTCCCCCCTAGCATGCATGCACTTTGCTGCAGACACTGCCCACCATGCTTTGTGCATTGCCCCCCATGTGTTGGCACACTATATGTCCCCCATAGCATGCATGCACTTTGCTGCAGACACTGCCCACCATGCTTTGTGCATTGCCCCCCATGTGTCGGCACACTATATTTCCCCCATAGCATGCATGCACTTTGCTGCAGACACTGCCCACCATGCTTTGTGCATTGCCCCCCATGTGTCGGCACACTATATTTCCCCCATAGCATGCCTTGTTGCAGACACTGCCCACCATGCTTTGTGCATTGCCCCCCATGTGTCGGCACACTATATGTCGGGATGCGGTCATTTGGTCTACTGCATTATGGTCGACAGTCATTAGGTCGAATCCATTAGGTCGACATGCTAAAAGGTCGACATGACTCTAGGTCGACATGGGAAAAGGTCGACATTATTCTAGTTCGAAAGGTCATTAGTTCGACAGGTCATTAGTTCGACAAGGTCATTAGTTCGACATTGTCTATGTCGACATTCACAAGGTCGACATGGAGTTTTTCACTGTTTTTTCAGCCAACATGTGCCGACAGGCGGTATTTCATGCGAGGGGATGCAGTGCACTTTAAACTGTGTCCATGTCAACTGTGTTGACATTCAGGTAAAAAAACAGTGAAAAACCCCATGTCGACCTTGTGAATGTCGACATAGACAATGTCGAACTAATGACCTTGTCGAACTAATGACCTGTCGAACTAATGACCTTTCGACCTAGAATCATGTCGACCTTTTCCCATGTCGACCTAGAGTCATGTCGACCTTTTAGCATGTCGACCTAATGGATTCGACCTAATGACTTTCGACCATAATGCAATAGACCAAATGATCCCAACCCTATATGTCCCCATAGCATGCATGCACTTTGCTGCAGACACTGCCCACCATGCTTTGTGCATTGCCCCCCATGTGATGGCACACTATATGTCCCCCCTAGCATGCATGCACTTTGCTGCAGACACTGCCCACCATGCTTTGTGCATTGCCCCCCATGTGTCGGCACACTATATGTCCCCCATAGCATGCATGCACTTTGCTGCAGACACTGCCCACCATGCTTTGTGCATTGCCCCCCATGTGTCGGCACACTATATGTCCCCCATAGCATGCCTTGTTGCAGACACTGCACACCATCTTTGCATACAATAAATCAAAGAAATTTAAGAGAACAAAAAACAGAAATATAATTTGGTTTTATTAGAACTAATTTTGGTGGGAAAGAACACAGACACATTTGTTTTATACATAAACCGTAACCATAACTTTTGTATTTACAGAGATATGACCAGTGACCGGGAGCGTAAGTTCCTCACAGGATTCTTTGGTATTTACCAGGAACATGAGTGCCTGTGGAAGGTGAAATTCCGTGACTACGCCAACAAGCAGAAAAAAGACCTGGCCGTACAGCAGCTCGTGAGGTACAGCCTGCAATATCACGAGGAAGCATGCCCAATTTGGATCCGCAGGAAGATACAGAATGTGCGCACTGTATTTTTAAAGGAGCACAAAAAAATTCAGGCATCACGGGCTTCTGGTGCTGCTGGGGCACAGGACTTGTACCAGACCACTTTGTGGTATTATGACCTGCTGAAATTCATCCTGGAACAGGATCCTGAATGGCCATCGCAAACACTGTTGGTAGAGGAGGTGCCAACAGAAGACATCGAGGATGTTGTCGTGAACTCTTCAAATTACCTGGTAAGTACATAAAACACAATGTCCCCAATTGTCTCCATATCGCAGGCACTCCTCCTGCCACGGCACTGAACCATCACCATTAAATAGGCCAGATATTGGTCACTTACCGCTTTTGCACATGCACTCCCTGTATCATGGAGGGCAGGAGCTCCCACTGACGCAATATCTAGCACCTCCTGTGGTAGATTTTGTTCTTCTGACATACTGGTGCCTAATGTTTGTAGCTGGATTGCTTTGCGTCATAAATAGTTATGCAACACACAACATGCCAGAACAACCAAGTCAATTTTATCAATCCTCAGGTTAATTGCAGTGTGTAATACACGGAAGCGGTTGCTGAGAATTCCAAATGTGTTCTCAACAGCACGCCTTGTCCTAGGCAGCCGGTAAATGTAAATGCGCTGCTGTGGTGTCAGCCCCCTTTGGGCGTATGGCTTCATGAGATGCTCATGAAGAGCAAATGCTTTATCAGCAACAAACACAAAGTTTAATCCTTGCTTAATATCAGGTACAGTCGGCAACTTTAACCGATTGGAAATCATGTGTTCATAAAAATAGTTTTTTTTTAATTAGCCGCCATCCGATGAGCGTCCATTTTTACCCACATCAACAAAGATAAATTCGTAATTGGCATTTACCACCGCCATGAGTACGATACTAAAGTATCCTTTGTAGTTGTAGTAAAAGGATCTTGAGTTTGCTGGTGGTGCGATACGTATGTGCTTTCCGTCAATTGCTCCCCCACAGTTTGGAAAGTTCCAACGGCGATCAAACTCATTGGCAATTGACTTCCAGTCTTCAGTGCTTGTTGGAAACTGTAAAAAAAAAAAAAAAAACATTAATATAATGCATTTTTCTCCTATCAACAGACTTCCACTCCAGATCTGGAACAAGGCACCCCCCCCTGATCTCGCCACCCCTACCCATGCATCCCCAGTCCTCGCCTCCAATACTGGAAGCAAGGGTGATTCGTCCGAAAACACGCATCACAGAAGAAGGTACAGGCAAACGGATACCCCGACCAACCCAACTGATGACGAGGATTTTATTCTGCTCAAAAAAGTTGACCAGGCACTAAATAAGCCACCAGATTACTTTGCCAATTTTCCCGCCCACATTGGGAGTGCTTTACGAAGTTTGGATCGTGAACAACAGGTGGAATTTGAAAGACTGGTGTATGATTTACTTTACCGTGGCAGAAACAAATGCCTCAAGCCTGCAACAATCATTGTAGAGGAGCCATTCCCTCAGCCTGTTATAGGGCACACAACACCATATTTATCCCCAACACCCACTTGTGAACATCCCCGCACAGTGATGAAGACCGGGCCAGTCCAGCATAAACCTGGTAGGACATACCAGGCCAGTGCCGGAATGGTCACAGCCCCATCCAACATTAATACCCCACCCACTTACCATCCCCGCACAGTGATGGGCATCGGGCCAGTCCAGCATGAACCTGGTAGGACATACCAGGCCAGTGCAGGAATGGTCACAGCCCCATCCAACATTAATACCCCACCCACTTACCATCCCCGCACAGTGATGGGCACCGGGCCAGACCAGCATGAACCTGGTATGACATACCAGGCCAGTGCAGGAATGGTCACAGCCGCATCGCACATTAATACACCACCCACTTACCATCCCTGCACAGTGATGGGCACCAGACCAGAACAGAATCTACTTTCAATCACCTATCCCTCTACCTCTTCAGGTGTTATATATAATGCCTTGCAGGAATGCAATGATGGCCCTGAAAATATTTTACACCTATAAATTATGTTTTTACCCTAAAAACAGCACTGGTATTTACTATACCACCATCCATATTTGAAAACCCCTGCAGTTCCTGTTCCCTTTCACAGGTATCGCTGTCTGCTGTAGTGCTTGTGGCACAGGTCTTAACAACATATCATTGCTGATATACAGACCACACTGTTCCAGAAGCACTACAGCATACAGCAATACCCATGAAAGGTAACAGGAACTGCATGGGTTTTCAAAGATGGATGTTGGTAAAATGAGCACTACAGTACTTTGTGTTGTCTCTTATTTTACAAAGTTAACATTTTAAATGTTTTTAAGAACATTTATATGGTTTATAGATGTGAGATTTTTGTACCTTTAGCACTTTGATTACATGTGACATTTTTGTACCTTTGGCACTTTCAGTACATGTGACATTTTTGTACCTTTGGCACTTTTAGTACATGTGAGATTTTTGTACCTTTGGCACTTTCATTACGTGTGACATGTTAAAAAGTTATTCCGGTACTTGTGTACTAGCACGGTGCCCACGATATTTGGTCGCACTACATATAATCGCATTGCATCACATGACATACACCCGATGCACTGCGATGCAATTTAAAATTGTATAGCCCCCTATACGATGTTTAATTGTATAAGCACCCTAATGGGGGCTGATAAAAGCACCTCCACGCCACCCCCACTATGAATGTGAACCCGAAGCGTGGCGATTGCAGCGAATCCGCGAGGGGCGGCGGTACGCATCCTCCGACCATTTCATACCCCCACTATCCACGTCGGCATAGAGTTGATTTTATATAGTGCAGCAAGCCACCGAGCCCCAAGCGTGGCAAGCGCAAGGAGCCTGGCGAGTGGATGCGGAATACATGTAAAGTAATCCCCGTCCCCCCGCGGGGCTCACTGCGCTCGCCACGCTTCGGGCTCGGTGGCTTTCTGCGCTCGCCACACTATCTAAAGTCAACTCCACGCCGACGTGGATAGTGGGGGTATGAAAAGGTTGGAGGATGCGTACCGCCGCCCAGTGGCGTAACTATAGAAGGTGCAGGAGTTGCGCTTACTATGGGGCCCGGCAGGTTGGGGGGCCCGTGGTCCCAGAAAGCAACCCCCTGCACTATTGTTTTTGAAAGCAGTTCTTTTCTTAACACCACCACGGGTCCGGGGGACACTTCCTGTATTTTGTCCAGGACTCCGGGGTCATTTCCTCTAGTATGCATGGGTCTGGGGTCATTTCCTGTATTAACACTGCCGTGGGCACAGAGTCAGTAGTTGGCCCCTAGCAGAAGCAGAGTGGTGTCTACCATAATAACACATGCGGCAGTAAGACAGGAGCAGCGCTGAGCCGACTGCAGTGACAGGAAGCAGGGCCGTGACCAGGAGCAGCGCTGAGCTGTCGGCAGTGACTGGAGGCAGGGTCGTGACCAGGAGCAGCGCTGACGCGGCGGCAGTGACAGGAGGCAGGGTCACAACCAGGAGCAGCGCTGAGGCAGCGGCAGTGACAGGAGGCAGGGTCACAACCAGGAGCAGCGCTGAGGCAGCGGCAGTGACAGGAGGCAGGGCCGCGACCAGGAGCAGCACTGAGCCAGCGGCAGTGACAGGAGGCAGGGCCGTTACTAAGAGCAGCGCTGAGGTGGCAGCAGTGACAGGAGGCAGGGCCGTGACCAGGAGCAGCGCTGAGCCGGCGGCAGTGACAGGAGGCATGGCCATGACCAAGAGCAGTGCTGAGCCGGCGGCAGTGACAGGAGGCAGGGCCGCGACCATGAGCAGCGCTGAGCCGGCGGCAGTGACTGGCGACAGGGGCTCCGACCAGTACCAGTGTCAACCATGCGCAGGGAGCTAAAGATTATTAATGGGAGATTGCAGCATCAGCGTCACCACCAAGCCAGCTAGCGGTAAGCTGCCTTTTCTTGTGATGCTATGAGAAGTGGCTCCATTGTCTCCCCGTTCAAAGTGATAGCAGTCTCATTGTTCCCCGGAACACAGTTGTATATTATTATGAAGTATATGGATAAGTGGACATATGTACTTTTGTGGGGGGGCAGTGTATAAACATGTATATGGGAGGTAGGAGTTTGGACATATGTATGTATGTGGGAGGCAGCGTATGGACATATGTATATACTTGTATGTATGACAAAGGCCATGTATGTATTTTATGTGTGAGGGAGGCAGTGCATAGATGGATGGATATATGAAATAGGAGGTGTAAATATGTATGAGGGAGGCATTGCATAGATAAGTGGATATATACAGTATATATATATATATATATATATATACAGTACTGTGTATATATATATATATATATATATATATATATATATATATATATATATATATATATATATATGAGATGTATGTATGAGGGAGGCAGTAAATGGATATATATATATATATATATAGTAGATGAAGGCAGAAGCGGCACTCACGAGACTTGTCTTTAGGTGATAAAACAACAGCTTTATTCCAACATGTTTCGAGATATCCTCTCGTCGTCAGGGAATATCTCGAAACATGTTGGAATAAAGCTGTTGTTTTATCACCTAAAGACAAGTCTCGTGAGTGCCGCTTCTGCCTTCATCTACTACATTGAACTTCACGTTCTAAGAAGGCACCTGAGCACAAACGTTGGTGATTGATCCAAGGAGTGCCGGTACTACTGAACTGTGTATATATATATATATATATATATATATATCAAGAGAAAAGGGGGGTTGTGGCCCTGTCTGCGCTCTAAGGTTCACAGCACCTCTAGATACCTCGCTGTTAATAGAGGTATATGATAGACATAAAGACAAGAAAAAGGTATAGAGGTGCGCTGGTAGTTTCACAGAATGTGTGTACACACAAATGTATAATGACAAAATTTAAAAAATTTATTTCAGAAAATAACATAAAACATACCGAATAGTACACATGATCCTAGTAGGATAAATTACATGTGTGACACACACTTTCTGACAGATTGTTATTATGATACAATCAAGTTCTTATTTTCTCGGTTGAAGAACCCTTTTTCTGAAAGACCCTACGCGTTTCGTCCCGATGGGACTTCTTCAGGGGTGTTAGGGTATCAATCGACAAGTGTGTTCAAATAGACCGGTTGGATGGAAAAAAAGGGAATCTGTGCCCTGACCGGGGTGGATACTGTCAAGGTATCATAGATCCAGAATAAAAACACAAGCCAACTGCTGTGGGCATCAATGCTATAAATTCTGTACTCCTCAATACCGTAGGTAAGGTACACGGTGAGGGTTCTCCTCTGGAAGGATGAGTGTGTCTCAACAGTCAGAAGGCGAATCATTCTAG
This sequence comes from Crinia signifera, assembly GCF_055691185.1. NCBI lineage: Eukaryota > Metazoa > Chordata > Amphibia > Anura > Myobatrachidae > Crinia > Crinia signifera. The sequence goes on along the minus strand of NC_139220.1, from coordinate 98,468,687 downwards.
TTACGCCTCTGCCGCCGCCCCTCACGGGCTCGCTGCACTCGCCACGGTTTGGGTTCACATTCATAGTGGGGGTGGCGTGGAGGTGCATTTATCATTGTAAGCCCCCATTAGGGTGCTTATACAATTTTAAATCGCATACCATTGTATATGCAATAAAATGGCATTATGGTCTGCGATGCGATGGGCGCCATGCTAGTACACAAGTACCGTTATTCCTTAAAGGCTGACAGTTCAGCTTATTTCTTATACAATTTCTGCTCAAAAAGCAGCAATGTGTTGTGCATTATGGTTATGGTTATAAAGCATATAAAGGCGCCATTTCACCTTGTTTTCCGAAAGTAAAATAAAAAAGAAATGGTTTGCACCAGAATAATATTGTATGTTTTATTTACGCTTACCTTAAAGTACTAAAACTTCAGGACTTCCACAATAGCCTGACAAGTTTCCGGTATAATCTTCCCCAATGCCTGAGGTGAGATCAGGGGGCCGAACTTCAGATAAGCCAGGGATCTTCCAGTAGCAAGGAACCTGAGGGTGATGACCAGTCTCTCCTCCACAGAAATAGGAGCCCTCATATTGTTGCACTCCTTCTGGATATAGGGAGTTACCAGACCAAGCAAAGCCATTCCTGGAATGTGTCCTCATCCGTTCACAGGAAATTGCGGTAGTCACTGGGGTGGGTATCTTTAATCTCCGTCAGGAGCGTCTTGTGGGAGCGAGTGTCCCTCCTCATGAGCCACTCCTTGCTCCTACATGATCTGACCAGCCTCCTCCTTCAGCCCGGATACCTATTGCGTTTCAACTTGAGATATGCGTAGGACAACGCAAGTTTGTAACGATAGGAATCCATGCTGATCAAAAGCTCAATGCACACTTTGATAACAAGCAAAAGAAATGCAGTTCACCAGGGAAAAACAGGTATAAACCAAGCCTCTACAACAGCAGAACTGCACTGAGCTAAAATGGTGGATGCCTTTTAACCTCTTTTTAGTCACACCCATTAACTGCTCCATGGTGCCTGGACAACAGTGCCAGGAAACACCACAGGGTGGCCTTGTGACTAATCCTAACCTCCCCTCCTGCAGCCTAACCTTCTCCCCTGACACTCATTCTAACCTTCTGCAGCCTAACACCCCCCCCCCTTGCAACCGTATCATCCCTATTCATGGTGCCCACCCTGTAATTTTTTTTAACCTCGCCTGGTCACAGCGCTCTCACAGAGCAGAAGGCAGAAGCCCAGTCCTTCCACCATGACCGCCACTCCCCCTTTCACCATGCATGCCAGGGCACAGGGTCACAATGCTCTCATGGACCTGGAGGCAGGAGCCCTGCGTGAGCTCCAGCAGCCTGGCCGTTGCCCTCCCACCATGCTGTAGAGAACGTACCCGGCATACAGGGAAAAACCCAGGACTTGTTGACATCGGGGAGCACAGGATCTGTAGAAATGAGGGGGGAGATGGAGAGGAGATTGGGGGGGGGGGGTGAAAAAGTACACAGAACCTAGGGAAATGAGAAAAGGGGAGGGAAACAGGACCCGAGGACAGGAAAGTGGAGATTGGGCTGGTAGGGGCACAGGACCTGAGGACATTCGGGGGTAATAGGTGGAACACATGACCTGAGGACAGAGGGGGGTGAGATGGAGAGGAGGGACACAGGACCTGGGGACAGGAGGGGTGGGAAGATAAGGGTCACAGGACCTGGGAATATGAGGGGGGAACAGATGAGGGACACAGGAACTGGGGATAGGAGGATAGAGGAAAATGATGGACAAAGGATAAGGGGAAAGGAGGGGGAGGCAGATGGGGGACACAATTCTTGGGGACAGGAGGGGGGAGGGAAATGAGGGATATAGCACCTGGAGACAGGTGTGGGGGCACAGGACCTGGATGCAGGAGGGGGTGACACAGGACCTGAGGACAGGAAGTGGTGACACAGGACCTAGATACAGGAGGGGGTGACACAGGACCTGGAGACAGGAGGTGGTGGCACAGGACCTGGAGACAGGAGGGGGCACAGGAGTTTAATGCAAAGGGGGCACAGGAAATGGAGATAGGAGGGGTGGACAGGGCATTGATATAGGAGGGTGGACACAGGACCTGGAGACAGGAGGGGGGCACAGGGCCTGGGGACAGGGGGGACAGAGGACCTGGATGCAGGAGAGGGTGACACAGGACCTGAGGACAGGATACAGGAAAGAGTGACACAGGACCTGGAGACAGGAGAGGGTGACACAGGATATGGAGATAGGAGGGGGCACAGGACCTGGAGACAGGAGAGGGGGACACAGGACATGGAGATAGGAGGGTGACACAGGACATGGAGACAGGAGGGGGGCACAGGACCTGGAGACAGGAGGGGGGCACAGGACCTGGAGACAGAAGGGGGACACTGGGCCTGGAGACAGGAGGGGGGATACAGGACCTGTAGAGAGGGGGGGCACAGGACCTGGAGACATGAGTGCACAGGACCTGGAGACATGAGGGGGGCACAGGACCTGGAGAGAAGAGGGGGGCACAGGACCTGGAGACAGGAGGGGGCACAGGACCTTGAGAGAGGAGGGGGGACAGGACATGGATACAGGAGGGTGGAAACAGGACCTGGAGATAGGAGGGGGGCACATGACCTGGAGAAAGGAGGGGGGGGGCACAAGACCTGGAAACAGGAGGTGGGGCACAGTACCTGGGGACATGAAAAGGGGGGGAGGTGAGGGACATATGACCTTGAGAATGGAGGGGAGGGTGCACACAGGATACTGTACTGCATCAGTGGTCCAACCTTGTATATGCCGGGGGAACGTATCTCCTCAACTGGAACTCCACCCCTCGACTCCTGTGCAATGGGAGTAGCTCCGGTCACACACCGTTTGGCAGGGTTTGCCTGGTAGTAACTAGGTTGTTGGTGGCACCCTGGCAGCAAGAACTTAGGGGCCAATGTCGCCAGTCAGGTTTATGCAGTGTGCATGCGGCGCATGTGCGATGTCTGCATGGCACTTGGATGTGTGACTGTGGGTAACACTCTGTCCGAGTCTCACTCTTCTCTATGGTGCTTGTGTGTTTGTTAGCGCTGCTTCCTCCTGTCTCTATGGTGCGGCTTTCTGTGGCTGAAATTTACCTGCAAATAACTTACTGAGCACTGAGGAGCTGACTGCTCCAAGTCCTATTGCCAAGTCCTATTGCTGCCTATAGCTTGCCACCCCTGAGCAGAAGGATGCTTTTTTCAGAGACATCCTATATTTCTTACCCAGGCAGCCTCAGCGGGCAGCCCCTCAGGTCCCTGTGCCCATAGGCAGCTGACTAAAGCTGCCGAATGGGAGCGCTGGCCCTGATCCCGGGACTGATACAGCACATATGCAGCACCCCTGGAATTTTACAGCACACATGGCATCACCCGTAAAATGATATGGCACAAATGGCGGCACCCCTGGAAATATACGGCACACATTGCAGCACCCCTGGAATTCTACACAACACATGGCAGCACCCTATGGAATTATACCACACACATGGCAGCACTCCTGGACTGATATGGAACACATGGGGCACCACTGGAATTATACAGCACATATAGCAGCCAACATAAAGTATCCCCCCCAAAGTAGTACCCCCTTAGTAATGCCCCCTTCATAGTGTCCCCCATAGCAGTGTCCCCCATAGTAGTACACCCTATAGTAGTAATGCCCCATTTGTAGCATCCCCATAGTGTCCCTATAGCAGCCCCCTCTCAGCAGCCATCAACTCAGAGAATGAAGATGGCAACAATCACTGGGACTTATATAGAATTTGAGTCTTGCACAATTCGAACAGAGGGAAGATGACTTGGGTCTCGTTCTGGATCCAGAAATGGCACCCAAGATCGAACCCTCATAGAGCCGCCTCAGATCAGGTAAGTTTGGGGAGTTCGGTTCTTTAGGAACCAAACCCGCTAATTTCTAATTCAAACATCCATGTTTTGCATAGGTCACATAAAAAAATCTATTCAATATAAATATATCAAGAAAATAATACAGGTCTTGCTGTTCAGTAAATAAAACAGCTAAATTATTAAAATACATTTTAAATTGTAGTTCTACAGTACAGTGTATACTAGAGATGAACGGGTTTGGTTCCTAGTGAACTGAACCGATCAAAACTTATCTGATCCTAGGCCAGCTCGATCCTTCGCCTTATTTTCCAGATCCAGAATGAGGCCGAACGTCATCATCCCGCTGTCGGATTCTCTCTAGACTCAAACTCTATATAAGTCTCTGTGATCTGAGCCATCTTCATTCTGGCTGTGGATTTCAGGCAGCACACATATATATATATATATATATATATATATATATATATATATATATATATATATAATTTTTTTTAATGAATACAAAGTCTGTAATATAATTCATGAAGTGTACCATATAATTCATGTGGTGGTGCCAAGTGTGCCACATAATTCATGGTGGTACTGCCAATTGTGCCATATAATTCATGGAGTGCTGCCAAGTAAACTACGGGGGATACTCTATGGGGCACTACTACTATAGAGGACTACTAATGGGGTTCTTATTTTTTTTTAAATATTAAAAGAAAATATTTTTTTTCTTTTACTGCAACAGTGCAGCCAATTGTTCTGCATAATTCTTGGGGTGCTGTATAATTCCCAGGGTGCTGCCAATTGTGCTGTATAATTCATGAGGTACTGCCAATTGTACCATATAATTCCAGGGGTGCTGCCCAGTGTGCCATTTAATTCCACACATTGATATTGGTGAGAAATCTTGCCTATGTAGGGCCAGTTTGTGCAGGGAGAGATCATTGGCAGGTTGTTTTTTGGGTGACCAAACAAACCAATAATTTAAGCGACAAGTGTGGCATTCCCTTTCACTGAAATGATTGGTTTGTTAAAGTGTGCATGTCCTGTTTATACAACATATGGGTGGGTGGGATAATTCCATCTTCCACCTCTTTTTTCTGCATTATGTGTTCTTTTGAGCATTTTTTGACATAATTTATAGATCATGCTACTGTAGTGCTTCTCCTAGATGTGCCATGTGGCTATTCTGCCCACTTGTGTCGCTTAGCTTAGTCATCCAGCTACCTCGGTGCAACCTATTTGCATAAAAACAATATTGTGAAGTGTTCAGAATAGACTGGAAATGAGTGGAAATGAATACTGTAGGAATAAACAAAACCAAAACCAGATCCGTACCACCACAGGAGATTCAGATCCAAAACCAAAACCGTAAAGTGTCCGGTGCACATCTCTAGTATAACAGAGCCCACCTCTCTGTTAAGTAGGAAACCCTAATTTCTCCCAGTATAAGGGATGCCAATCCCGGTGCATTTTTTCCAATCCCGGGAATCAGGATTGAAAAATGTTCAACCCGGGATTTCCGGGGTCCTGGGATTGGCATCCCCAAAGAGAAAATGCCCGTCCCCCACATTTACTTACTTGGGCAAGTTGGGGAGCGCGGCAGGTGGCTGTTTTGCAGCGCAGCTGCCAGGAGGAGGCAGTCAGCAGGTTTTATAGCGGGGACCTGAGGTTCTCATGCGCCTGCCCGGAGTGGTCGTTGAGAGGCAGAGGGTTCGGCGGAGGAGGTACGGGCTACGCAGCATGACCTATGAACAACTCACACTGATCAGGCTGCCCACCGGGGCTGTGAACAGCCAGGCAGCATCTGAAGGGGTGCTCAGATGCTGCCCGGCATTAAACTGCAATGCTCTTATGTGCAATGAAGGGATAAAACAACCCTGAATCATTTACCTAACTAGTTAACTAAACTCTTATACAACTTAAATTAAAATAAAGAAAAATGTATCTTTCAATTCACAATGATAAATATTGACATTAGGCAGCACATCCCTGTAATTAAGTGCTGGTATGATGTCAATGTGTTACTCCGTGCCAATCAACAAATAAGGAAAATAACAAGATCTCCCTCCAGCATTATTTTCAGGTATATAAGGAGGACACTTTCTACAGAGAACCAACACTTGTTATTGGCATTAAGCTCTTAACAAACCATATTCTCACCATGAAGTTTGTCGTTTTCTTCGTTGCTATTCTGGGCCTCACCAATGCTGATGGCATATTAGGTATGTTTGCTTCTTCATCACTTTAACTAATGCTACTATACTGTATGTGGGTATCTGTATTCTGTATGCAGATGTGTGTATAGTGATGGGATATTGTATGCAGAAGTGTTTTGTGCTGGAGTATGGTATGCAGAGGTGTGCTTAGTGATGGAATACTGTATGCAGAGGTCTGGTTAGTAATGGAATACTGTATGCAGAAGTGTGCTTAATGCTGGAGTACGGTATGCAGAGGTGTGCTTAGTAATGGGATACTGTATGCAGAGGTGTGCTTAGTGATGGAGTACTCTATGCAGAGGTGTGCTTAGTAATGGAATACTGTATGTAAAGGTGTGCTTAGTAATGGGATACTAAAAAAAAAACTAATTTGTTAGAAAATTAACATTAGAGTGCTCAGTCTCCCCTAAACAGAACTATGCTGGGGATACTGTGATGGGTTCTCCTCACACCTACACATTGCAGTAAACTACTACATTAAAACAAACAATCATTGTGTGTGTGGTACTCAGCAGCAGTATATATATACCACAAGATGACAATTATATTGTATATTTCTATATCTATGACCTAGACTAAATTTACCAGATAAGCAAATGTTTATTATTATAGCTATATATAATGTAAAAAAGCATCAGATCATGTAATTTAACTAAAAGTCCTATATGTATAAGTACAGTATAAATTATTTTTATAGTACACAAAATGACAATTTAAATACATTCGCAGTATGTGGTTAATGATTTTCTATTGTTATTTTTTTTATAGGTGGTTTGGGGGGCGTACTTGGTCCAGTTGCATCTACTGTTACGGATGCATTGGGTGGGGCAACAAATGCAGTGAATGACGCAGGAAACACAGTGTCTGGCTTAGTTACTGAAGCAGGAAACACAGTGGATGACGTACTGAATGGAGTAGGAAACGCAGCGACTGGCTTACTGAATGGAGTAGGAAACGCAGCGACTGGCGTACTGAATGGAGTAGGAAACACAGCGACAACTGTAATTGGCTCATTAACTGGCTCACCATCTATGGATGTAAGAAACATATATTTTCTGTATAATACATATAGAATTCTTGACATCACAATATGACTTTCTTGAATACATTTGTATCACATATACAATTATATGAATCACTTATATCATTAGATATACAATTAGATTATATTAAAATAAAACAACTCATTCTTATAAGTTAATTATTTTGGAAAATCTCAAGTACAGAAATATAAGATGAGATTAGTTCCATTTTTTTTTTTTGCATTTAACTTTTTATTTGTTTTATGAAAAGACATATACACACAACAAAAAGAACATATACATAAAAAATGAAATTATACAGACAACAGGCATGTCAATGGTTAATTATTAATGGATGTCTATGGTTAATTATTAATGGATGTCTCTATTTCTTTATTTGCATACTAAGACTTGTTCCCATTGATCCTGTATACATAGACATTACTCAGAAACTACATACATACATATATATACATAATCCAATGCTACTCCTCTTCTTAAATTTATCTTTAGATGGTTTTCCAAGACAAGGGGTCTTTTTTCTGTAAATCCTGCAGATATGGCTTATTTCTTCCCTTGCATCAAGCACTCATCCCTCTCTACTTGCGTGGTCATTTCCTAAGACAATATAGTTTATATATTCATGTACTTTTGCCATTTTATATTTCCCATTATACCTATATCCTGAGGCCTGGAGAGCATTTATGCATACAGTCCTATTTTAGTGATAGTGACAGTAATTTATTTAGTGATTGTAATAATTTTTTTCATGTGCCCTGTGTCTTTTTCTCTTTCCCTCCGTGATTTACTTCTAATAATTTCTTATTTAATCTTATCTTTCAGTGTTTGTAATCATTTATATGAGTGAATCAATCTCTTACTGCTTTAACCATTTCTGCCATATTTTGTGATATATTTTTTAAGTGTTTCTCTTAGTGTAAATATGTTTTTCATGTAGTTCCGTATAATCCACTAATGCTCTCCAGCCTTCAAAGTCTGGGGATGTTTTTGCCATCCACGTTCTGGCTACCATAACTTTTGCCAATGCACACATATTAATGACAAATTCCTTATCATCTCTATTTGTTACCCTATCGCCCATTATATTTAATAAGCAACATTTAGCTTTAAGGATGATCTCGTTTATCCCCAAGTTTGCTAGGGTAGATTTCACCTTATCCCAAAATTCTTGTATTACTCGACATTCCCATATTAAATGGTAAAACGTGCCCGATGCATTATTAGATTTTGGACATCTGTGCGATGTTATCCCCCCAAATTTCACCAGTTGTTTCATGGTTATGTATGATCTGTGCAGTATATAAAGTTGTATTTGTTGTACTCTGATGGAATTTGTACTTTTAAAACTGCTGCAACTGCACTATCCCACTCTACTACAGTATGTCTATCTGCCCCAGGTCATTTTCCCATTTTCCTTTTAGTTTGTTCAAGCCCTCATCGTTTATTACCTGCAACAGATTATTATAAATCATTGACACTTTTTTAACTTTATAACCTTCTATTAATATCTTTTTAACTGGTGAGGTCCCAATTTCTGGGGATTCCCCCTTAAATTGTACCTGCAGTGCTCTCCTCAATTGTACATATCTAAAGAAATATGGTGAGGGTAATGAATACGGTACTTGTATCACGGCGCCACCGCGCGCACAGTCTGTGTTTGAAACTTGGCAGCTTGCCAGAATCTGTGTTTAACTGTGCTCGTGCCGCTCTAGCTGTTCTCAGCGCAGCGCGTGGCTGCTTTCCATATGTAATCTACGTTATCAGCGTAGCTAACGTACGGGGCTTCTAAACTAGACACCCCGGCACACCGCTATCAAAGGGGGTGTCCCAAATGTAGATGCTACAATTTAGACGCTTTAGCATCTAAATCCAGACTCCCTGCAAACTGCTAAGAAGGGGGCATCTAAATTAAAAAAAAGGGGTATACAGGGGTGCACTGTGCAAAACACTCTTAAACCTGTTCACAATGACACTAGTCGACGTAAGATCTGTCGACCTTGTTAATACCACTATCCACGCCACCCTGAAGCGTGGCGAGCGGACGCGGTACGCGTCCAACCAACCTTTTCATACCCCCACTATCCACGTCGGCGTGGAGTTGATTTTATAAAGTGTGGCGAGTGCAGTGAGCCACCGAGCCCGAAGCGTGGCGAGCGCAGCGAGCCCGGTGTGGGGACATGTATACCTGTGAAGTTGTGGGTCACCTCCAACGGTGTCCATGTCGACTGTGTTGACATACGGGTAAAAAAACAGTGAAAAACCCATGTCGACCTAACTACTGTCGACCTATACCCATGTCGACCTTGGCACATGTCGACCTAAACCCATGTCGACCTTGACCCATGTCGGCCTACAACCCTGTCGACCTTCCCCCCTGTCGACCTAACATGGTCGACCAAATGACTGTCGACCTAAGTGTGGTCTAATAGATGATCCACACCCATATAATTTACGTAGGTTCAATTACATGGATTTGCCTGGCATAAAGCCGGTTTGGTCTCGTGCACTATCTCTGCAATATGCCTATTTAATCTCCTTGCTAATACCTTTGCCAATATCTTGGCTTCGGTCGCTATCAAAGATATTGGTCGATAGGAATCTAACAACATAGGGTTTTTTTCTGCTTTTAATAAAACCCCAATCTTTGCTTCGAGCATAGATTTGGGAAGATTGTTTTCTTGAAAGCAGGTGTTAAATGTTTCTAATAACATAGGGGCTAGTACCTCTGAATATTTTTTATAAATTTTGCCTGGTCTGCCGTCAAGCCCTGGGGATTTCCCATTTGGGAGTAAGTTAATAGCTTCTTTTATTTCCTGTAGCATTATTGGGGCTTCTAGATCTTCCTTACTTGCACTTGATAATGTAGGGGGTTTTATATTATTTATTATTTAAGAAGGCTTCAATTTCAGATTGATTATGTACGAGCCTAGACTCATATATTTTGGCAAAGTAGTCCCTAAAGACCTCCACAATACGTAGATCCGCAGAGACCACTTTTCCCGTTGTATCCATTATTTTTGTGTTGATAGTGGAGGGGCTTTCTGCTTGTGCAATATATGCAAAGAAACTGCTGGATCTATCTGAGCTTGCGTATGTGGTATAAGAGTTATGCAGCAGTATTCTGGAATTTTCTTCCTTTATACACTCCATCCACTCCCTCTGTGCTATTAACCATTCTTTTTTTATCCTCTGTATTAATTCTTAAATATGATCTTTCCAACTCCTCATATTTTTTTTCCAATTCTATTACTTTTCTCTTACTTTTCTTTTTTTATATTGCTAACCTCTTTTTTCAAAATTCCTCTCAAAATGCTTTAAAGGCATCCCAAACTATGTTCGTGGGTGCTGAACCCATATTTACCCACAAAAATTCCTCCCATTTTTCTTTCAATCTGTCGACATCTCCCATTCTCTCGTCACCTGGGGTCAAATTTCCAGAATGAGTTTTCCCTACCCTTATCATCCTTTAATTCCAATAATACTGGAGAGTGGTCAGAGATCCCTCTTGTCTTATATTCTACATAAATAATTTTTGGCATTAATTTATTTGATACCAACGTTAAATCGATCCTGGAAAATGAATGGTATGAGGTCAAAAAGCATGAAAATTGTTTAACTGTAGAATTTCTCTCTCTCCGTGCATCTACCCACCCTAATTTATGTACAAAACAATCAAATCCACCATTCCCCCTATTTGTTCCAGCTGATGACCTACTCCACCTATCCAATTGGGTGTTCAAAATATTATTAAAATCCCCGGTACAAATCACTGGTAGGTCCAGCAAACTAGATTCTACAGCTTCTGACAAGACATCAAATGAAAAGGGGGGTGGTATATATACCACCAATAGAAACATCTGTATTGAATGAATAACACATTCCATAAACAAGTATAGAAACATACTATCAATTTTCACCTTATTTAGGTGAAAGAGATATCAAAGAGATTTTTTGATCAGAATAGATATTCCCCTTGACCCAGTGTTGAAGGGGGCATGAAGAATCTGGACCACCCATGATTTTTTAAGGGATTTTTGCTTATTACCCACCAAGTGGGTCTCAACCAGACATGATGTCAGCGTTATATTGTTTCACTTGATTCATGACCAATGATCTCTTTATTTTGTCATTTATACCTCTTATATTCCATGATAGTATTTTTACCATTCTGGGTATACTTTTGTAATTTCAAACCTTCTAAGATTTTTAGGCTGCACAGACATACAACGTATAACAAAAAATCCCCCCTTCCCTTCCTCCCAACCTCCCCCCTCCCTGTATACCGACCCCCCTTGTGGCATACCTAGCTCCCTTTCCCTGTTCCCTATTTTATCCCTTGGGGCTTTAGTTATAATGACCACCAACGTGCGGTAAGCCCCCTGATTTATCATCTCGCTGCCTGCGAGTTGATGCACGCCTGGAGCCCATTTATCTATCTAGCTTGCTGCTTCTTTTGGATTTGCAAAAAATACTGTTTCCTCTCCCGCCACCACCCTCAACTTGGCTGGAGACATCATAGAGTACTTCAATCCTTTATCTCGCAGCCTTCACTTTATTTCCAGACATTTAGCTCTCTCTTTCTGTATCACAATAGCGAAGTCTGGAAAGATTGATATTCTTGCCCCATTATGTTCTATTAGGCTCTTTGTTCGGGCTAGCACATCAATGTGTCCCGATCCAGAAAATGCAACATTTTAATTATCATTGTACTGTACGCGGTGGAGCTCCTGGAGGCAATGGTCTAAGAGGCACTCTATGGGCCCTTTCAATAGAAAAGAATTTGGAGAACGATTCACTTCTGAATTTCTCTTTAATCCAGCTCTCCATAAATTTTATAGGCTCTACTCCTTCCTCCCGCTCTGGAAGTCCTACCAGCCTCACATTATTCCTACGACTCCTCCCCTCCATATCTGAGATTTTATTTTTCATATCTCACATTTGATTAGATATGGCATCTACTTTTGTGACCAGGATATTATTACTGTCCTCCAATTTTGAGACACGGCCCTCTGCTTCTTTAATTTGATCTTTCACAGTTTAAATATCCTGTCTCATGTGTGTGACATCTGCCTGTATATCAGTATTTTTTTCCGTCAGTCTCTGTTCGCTGCCTTTTATGGCCTCCAAGAGCTGCTGTAGTGTAATATCAGGGATTGGAGGGTCACTACCTTTAACCGGTGTTGTCATGGGGGTAGTCGATGGAGTCTGTGCCCTAGTATTTGCTTGTGAGCGGGCATATTTCTCTAACCGCGCTGCTGTGTTTGTATTCCCTGTTTTCCCCATCTCTGTCTGCAGGTATAAATATATAATCACTAAAACCAATTATCAATGGCACCTTTTAACCCGCTTTGAGAAGAGGATGGTTATAGCAGTGTCCATGGCCTCAGTTATTTAAATATACAGTCAATAGAAATATAGGGAATTAACTTCTTCCACCAGGATATTGGTGCAGGGGTTTGCTGCGTTCAGGCACAGGCCGGCTTTAGCTGTATACAGGATCTGAGCTCTTCTCTGAGCTCCACTTTAGCAACTTGCTTGCCAGCTGGAATATCAGATACAGCTGATTTTAAGGGCTGTGGGTAGCCGTGTAAACGGCAGTATAGCTGCCCCTCTGTGGTCCTCAGCCGGGGGACCGATTGACCTCACTGTGGGCTGTTAGGAGTAATACCCAGCTGCCGCACGTCTCCGCAGCAGCTGTCTACCGGTTCCTCCTTGGGCCGTTTACGGGTGCTCAGCTGCCCAGCGTCCTCCCCACAGTGTCTCTCCTGCTGGATGCGCCGCTGTCTGTACACAGCGTCTCACGGGAGACGCCGCATCATCGCTGTGCGCCTCTCAGACCGGCATCACACTCTCTCGCCTCCGGATCACACTGGCATCTCTACATCCAGCCCGGCACCAGGTCCCACACGTCTCCCACTTCTCCCGCAAGGCTGGCAGCCGGGAGCAGCAATCAAAAGGTAAAGACAGGAAAGGGGAATACTTTTCAGCAGCTGCGGGCGTGTTTGGTCGGCTCCCTCAGCGTTCTATCCCAACATAGGGATTATTTGAAGGCAGCGATTTTAGAGTAGCAGGATATCTTCCAGGGAGCTCTCCTACCACACACCTTACTCCCGCGCTGCCGTGGCCACGCCCCTCCAGATTGGTTTCATTTTTAACTCTCTAGATATAAGGAAAAATTAATGCTTTTTAATAATGTTTTAATAAAAAAAACTCATACTTGAATAATGTAAAACAACAGTAGTTGGCCCATTGATCTGTATTAAAAAAACCTATATGCACATGGTCCCAATTTAGAACTTACAATTAGATGGCCCTCCGTGCTGCTCCATCCTCCCCGGAGGGTCATCTAATTGTAAGTTGTGATTTAAGCACCGCACTTTGTTCATTACACTGTTTGTGTTGGTCCTGACGACCGGTGAAAGGCCGAAACGGTGTTGACCGTTACACACTAAAGTTTATTTTTCACTATCAGTCACTAACAACTTACCATCAGGAATGTCTAAGACAATTATATATATATAATGTGTATATACACACATACACACACACTACTTGGGACCGGTGCTCTTCCAATCAGATAATCTTCCAGGGTGTCCTCACAACTGAGAGGTATACACAGCATACAGTAGATGCGGCACTTTAGTATTAAACAAATGACACACCGACAAAGTAATATGTGCATCAAAATTACAATAAGAAGTATCCTGATGACAATCTGCTTCTAATTGCAACATTGATGCGATCTCTGTGTCTCATCTGTTTAATACTGGAGTGGTGCACTTGATGTACTCTCTCTCTCTCTCTCTCTCTCTCTCTCTATATATATATATATATATACATAGCACCACTCTATTGGGACTCATTTACAGCGCAAGTATACCCTATACTATACGTATAACCATCATGATCTCTCTCCTGTCACCCTCAACCTCTCCTCTTCATATGAATATAAATCCCTGTGAGGCCATGGCTCATGTTTCTGGGTCATACCCTTGTTGTAAGGCCCTGCCTACTTTTCTTCAGTATGCAAAAAATAACCCCCCACACACCACTCGCCTCTTCCCCTATCATTGTGCTGCCCCCCTCATTTTATTTCTGGATACACCTCTATGTAATATTCTTTAGGTAATGGTACAGTACAGAGATTTTTGTAGTGCTTCAAGGTTCCCATCATTTTAGTAAGTGCTGAAAACCAATAAATCTATTGTAGTTACGACTCTTGGGTAAAAAATTGAGGGGGATTTAATTACTGTATGTTGTTTTTATGATCAAACCTAATATTTTCAAATATGATAACAGTACAGTGTATGTCACTGACATGCTCTTAGTGCTTTCCTGACCAATGTCACATTATTCCTGTTCTAAAATGTAATTATCTCAAAAAGTATGCTGTGTCACTTTGGCACATTAGTCATTTATTGCAATAAATATTGAACGTAATTTTTCTACTAGTGTTATATCTCCATTGTACTGTATGTTAAGGTGGCCATACACTAGTCCAATTTCCCTACTTTTCAACTGATTCCGATGGTTCTGGCAAAGAAATAGAGTGAAAAGTGGCCAAATCGGATGTGTTTGATATCAAGGTCGGACCTGCTACACATAGGATAAATCCTAACCGCAGCCATCAGGGGCACATCATGGGTGCTTTTTACCACTTGCAATATATTG